>NC_091855.1:15788939-16093620 GCF_037783145.1 Equus przewalskii | reverse complement strand
AAAATAGAAATACCATATGACCTGGCTATCCCACTACTGGCATCCAAAGAACTTGAAATCAACAATTCAACTACTCAGTCATTTAAAAAGAGGCAAAATCGTCCCATTTGCCACAACATGGACGGAGCTTGAGGGTATTATGTTAAGCGAAATAAGGCAGACAGAGAAAGACAAACACTGTATGATTTCACTCATATGTGGAAGATAAACTAACACCTGGACAAAGAGAACTATTTAGTGGTTACCAGAGGGAAGGGAGGCAGGAGGTGGACACAAAGGGTGAAGGGGCACACCTATGTGGTGACAGACAAATAATAACGTACAACTGAAATTTAACAATTTTCTAAACTATCAAAATCTCAAAAAAAAAGCCACATTCATACTTTCAAAGAAAATAGTGTGTTGTATCGGAGGAAGAGAGAAATATCTGGATATGAAGCATAGGACATTGATTGCCTGAAAAACTGAAAATTCTGGGGCTATTTGAGAAATAAAGCCCAGAACTTTTATTTTTAAAAAGCAAAAATAAAAATTGCATAATGCATGTTCCTTAACTGCAGAATTTAAAAAAGAAAGTTGCATAAAGGTATACAGAGTTCATTGACCTCCCCGCCTTCCAAGGACACTGGGCCTGGGCCCTACATGAAGGAATGTGTCTGAGCTCAGGGCCAAAGATGGCCACTTCAGCCCTGACTCTAAGGCACAAGTTACAAAGAATATGTCCTGCGTCATGTTCCTTATCTGCACTGGCCACCCTGACAGGCGCCTGACTGCACTTCAGAAACATCCCATCTGTGGGAACAAAAAAGATAGAAGCAGCCCATGCGTGGGAACAAGAAGAAATAACTCAAAGGATCCAAATGGCTAGAACCCTGAGTCAGAACCTAGAGAAAGCTTAGGATAAAAGGGAGTCACAGGCATAGAACAATTGGAAGTCTCACTGAGGAGAGGACGCTTTGTTTCAGAACTGGACAATCGGCACTCCCGCCCGCTGTACAAACTATTGGGACTTCCCCAGTTGATTGTGGTGTGGATCTTGTCAGTAACGATTTGTTGTTCCCCTTTATCCTTGCTCCTTGTTCTGTTTCCCTTTATCAATAAACTTTGATTGCTTAAACAACCAAGTAGCCTTGGCGGTACCTGTCATTCCTTGCCCTTTGCAGCTGTGATAACAAAAGGAAAAACAGCTACAAAATAGTTTTGGTCAAAATTAAATAACAGCTTTTTAAAAAGCCATGGTCTGAATATGATCCAAATGTGTAACTGAAAATGTTTTGGTCTGAATGAAAATACAACACGTTAAACTTGTAGAAGGCAGTTAAAGCAATGCTTACTTGGAAATTTCTGGCTTTGGGAGTATGAGGAAAGGAGGAAGACTGAAAATATTCTATATAACACATAATGTTACAAAGCTAGACAGATAGCAGCTAATTAAACTTTAAAAATAAAGATGAGAGTGCAAAAGCATAACATAAAAAAACACACATTAGAAAAAAAACAAAGCCAAAAAATTGGTTCCTTGTAGGGAAGTGACAAACACCTAGCTATACTGATCAAGAGCTAAAGTGAGAAAACACAAACTGCCAGTATCCATTCCTATAGACATAAAAACATAATGACAGTATAAACAACTTTATGTCAGCAAATTTGAAAATTTAAGGAACATGGGAAAATTCCTTGAAAAACCAAACCAACAAAGTTGACAAAAGTAACAGAAAATCTAAACAGTTCTACATTAGTTAGAGATTGAAGCTATATTAAAAATATAAACTAAAAACAATATACCTTGTCACAAAACCTCTGGCACAGTGGATCCTTTAGAGTGTTTTTGAGGTAAAACAAATGACTGGACAGTTATAAAACAGAGATATATCCTTATCAAGCTTTACTCATAAAGCTTCAACAATAGTAACCTAAAAGCAATGACTGAATGGGGATTACAGACATTTTGCCATGATCAAAGATTTTGAAGATAAAAGGAGAACAATACCAATCACAACTATATTTAACTCACTTGTTTCACATGTGCCAGTGAGTTGATCTTCCTACACCAGGCAGCAGTGACCTGTAACTACACCTGCTAGATCACTTGTCATTTCTTTACCAATCACCCAACATAGCCAAATCTGTTACGGAGCCCATTAGGAAGGGTTGAAAGCAAAAGGTAAACCATGTGAACACTAAGATCTAGAAAAGTAAACAATGCAAACATTAATAAAAATAAATCTGATGAAACCATGTTAAAAGATGACCAGGTGAAGCACTGACAGAGATAAAGAGGTATTAATCATAGTAAAGAGGAATATATTTAACATGATAAAAAGGACCTTTCCACAATATTTTGTATGCACCTAATAGCATAACTTCAAAATATATGAAGCCACAGTTGAGATATCAAAAAGAAAATAGAAAAAACCCAGTATCTTATTTGAAGATGTTCATTCAGAACCAGCAGGCAAAAAATAAGCAAAGACATAGAAGAACTTAACAACACTAATCGAATTGACTTGATTGATACTATACTTAAAACATACTTTAAAAATATACTTAAAAAGCACTATACTTAAAAATTGCAGAATACACATTATTTTCAAATGCATATGGGACATATAGCCATAAAGCAGGCCTAAACAAATCCTAAAGAATACAAATTGCACAACAGACATACTTCCAGTTTATGCTCTGGCATGTAAAGAGCTTGCAAACCACCACTCCCGCCCTCACAAAAAGAAAAAAAGACCAAACAAACAGACAATTAATGACTTTTCTTAGGCCCATCAGAGAAATGACGCCACAGGACAAATGGAGAAACAGGCTAACACAGAGAATACAGATGAGTGGATGGAGCCAGTAACACTTAAACGGTGACTTCAGTGAACTGCTGGAGTCTGAGTGTAGACTAGCATCTACACTACATGCTACTGTGTAGCCTCTACACAGCGTTAAAACTCCTGGGGGCCCACTCTAAGGGGAGCCTTCACACTGTGAGAAGTTTTACCTCCAGGAAACCTACCAGGTTCTCATAGTAAAGATTTAAAAACATCACCATGTGTTTGACCAAGAACAGGAGAAAAGTGATCTTTCTGAGATATGGTGAGGGGAACAGTAACCATTTTGAAATACACTCAGAGTATCCTCAAAACAAAGGTCTGACTAGCAAGGGAAAAGACTTCACCACAGCCTTATTCAACTTGAGGGAAGGAGAATTACCCAACTCCAGCCCCCTCTAGCCCTCCTATCTGACCTAAGAGAGGAAGGAAGCTTAAATGCACTGGTGAAGTTCACAGCCCAGGGGCACATGACCACTACTAGACTGAGACCTAATCTTAAGATTACAGAATGCTTCTCTTCCTCCCACACCTTATACCACATCAAAAGGGCTCCTGTATAATAAGTAGATTACAGCTGAAAGAACTAAAACATACAGGCTCCATTTAAGGAGGTTCTCGGGAAATCCTAAGACAACATGGGGAACAAAAACAAGGACACTAGAGGAAATTAAAACCTTTAACACCCACAGCTACAGGAGACAGTAAACAGCCCAGCTCCCAGTCAGAGAAACACTAAAGGCCTATCTACCTCAGTTTCTAATACCCACTATGTCACTTCTAGCTTTTCACAAAAAATTAGAAGGCATGCTAAAAGGCAGGAATAAACAGACTGAAAAGACAAAACAAACATTAGAACCAGACTCAGATATGGTAGGTTTTGGAGTTGCCTGACTGGAAATTTTAAATAAATATGATTAATATGCTAAGAAGTATAACCAAAAAAGTGAACAACATGCAAGAGATGAGTAATATAAGCACAAAGATGGAAATGCTAAGAAAAAATTTTTAAATGATAGAAATCAAAAACACTGTAACAGATATAAAGAATGCTTTCAAGGGGCTCATGAGCAGACTGGACATGGCCAAGGGAAGAATCAGTGAGCTTAAAGATACATCAATAGAAAGTTCCTACCCTAAAAGGGAAAGAAAAAAATTTTTTAAAGAACAGAATATCCAAGAACTGTGGTACAATTATAAAAGTTATGATCTATACATAATGGGAACACAAGTAGGAGAAGAGAGAAAGAAGCAGAAAAAATATTTGAAGTAATAATGGCTGAGTGTCTTCCAAAATTAATGACAGAAACCACACCACAACACCAGGAAGCTCAGAGAACATTAAGCAGCATAAATACCAAGAAATGTACATCTAGGGAGACTTTGGGTTTCTGGTGCAGCATGTACAGAAATTGGAAGTCGTCACTCCATCCTAACAAGAAGTAAAAAGCTGAGCAAACCAAAAATAACTCTTTTTAGATCCCTAGGAGGATTGAGGTCATGGGAAACACTGTTGTCCCTAAAATTGAAGAGACCAACAGTGAATATAAAAAACCACAACCTACCAGAGCAGAAACCCACAAACAGAAATCTCTGTGGGAAACTGGAATGGGATAGGAAAACCTGAACTGTAATTGACAAATTGCTGGAGGCTAGGTGTGGACAAATTTGAGAGTTAAAAACTATAGGGTGCACCAGTTTAGGGCGACCGTCACATCTTGTGAGTTTTACCTCTAGGAGCCCTACCTGGTTCTCACACTAAAGTCAAAACTCCCTCAGAGTTCTGGAAGGGGGAGACAAAAGTAGCCATCTTGAAATACATCCAGAGCATTCTGTCATTCTTCACAAGGCTTCAAGAGCAACTCTTTTCCCACAGCCTAATCTCCTGGGGTTCCCACAGCCTGACTGGCCTGGGGGAAGGGAAATACAACACTCTAGCCCCTTCTAGCCATCCTCTTCCACCTAGGAGGGATGGAGGAACTGAGAAACACCTGTGAAAGTCACAGTCCATGCATACAGTCTACGTAAACACTCAGACCTAATGACAGAACTATACTTTGCTTCCTCTGCCCCTATACATTACCCCCACATCACTAAAGGTCTATATACTACAGGACAGTATACTATTACGCAGAACATCATATCTGGATTACAACAAAAAATGACAAGGTATACTAAAGAGAAAAAAGTCGGAAGAGACAGAGCAAGCATCAGACCCAGACTCAAGATATGGAAGGGATGTTGGAAATATCAGACCATAATTAACTATTATTAATATGCTGTTATATTAGTGATAAGTAATAATTTACTATTATTAACATGCTAAGGATTCTATTGGAGAAAGTACACAATATGGAAGAACAGATGATCATGTAAGGAGAGAGATGAAAATTCTAATAAAAGAATTCAGAAGAAATGCCAGAAATCAAAAACCCTATAACAGAAATGAAGAATGCTTTTTGGTTTTTTTTGAGGAAGATTAGCCCTGAGCTAACATCTGCCAACCCTCCTATTTTTTCTGAGGAAGACTGGCCCTGAGCTAACATCCGTGCCCATCTTCCTCTACTTTATACGTGGGACGCCTACCACAGCATGGCTTGCCACATGGTGCCATGTCCGCACCTGGGATCTGAACCAGCGAACCCCGGGAGCCGCAGCAGAAGGTGCACACTTAACTGCTGCACCACCGGGCCAGCCCTCGAAGAATGCTTTTGATGAGATCATCTGTACACTGGACATGGCTGAGGAATAAGATAGTCAGCTCAAGAATATATCAATCAGGGCCGGCCTGGTATCCTAGTGGTTACGTTCGCATGCTCTACTTCGCTGGCCTGGGGTTTGTGGGCTCGGATTCCAGGCGCAAACCTACACACTGCTTGTCAAGCCATGGTCCAGCAGCATCCCACATACAAAATAGAGGAAGATTGGCAACAGATGTTAGCTTAAGGCCAATCTTCCTCACCAAAAAAAACCCACTACAACAACAAAAGAATATATCAATAACAACACTCAAAACTAAAAGAAAAAGAAAAGAAATAAAATAGAACAGAATATCCAAGAACTGTTGGATAATTTTAAAAGGTGTAACATACGTAACATATGTGTTGTATTCCTGGAAGGATAAGAGCGAGAGAAAGGAACCGAGGAAATATTCGATGCAATAATGACTGAGAATTGCCAACAAATTAATGTCAGAAACCAAACCACAGATCCAGGAAGTTCAGAGACTGCCAAGAAGGACAAATGTCAAAAAATTTACACCTAGGCATATCATAGCCAAACTGCAGAAATCCAAAGATTAAGGGCAAATCTTGAAAGAGGCCAAAAGAAAACCCCCCATACTGATGGAGAAGCAGATAGAAGAATTACATTAGGGTTATCCTCAGAGATGATGCAAGAAAGAATAGAGTGGAGTGAAATATTTAGTGTTGAGAAAATAAAGCCACCAGCCTAGAATTCTGTATCCTGAAAAATTTCTCCAGCAAACAGAACTTGAGGTAATTTGTTGCCAGTAGATGTGCCTTACAAGAAATGTTAAAAGTAGTTCCTCAGAGACGGGAAATTATATAGGTTAGAAACTCAGATCTACAAAAAGAGAGGAGGGCATTAGAGAAGGAACAAGTGAAGGTTAAGATGTTTTCATGTTTCTTAGTCTTAACTGATCTAATGGATCACTTTGTTCAAAATAGCAACGATGTATTCAATGTATTTAATAATTATACGACTATAACATGGATAAACTGAATGACAGCAAAACTAAAGGGGTAGAAGGGAAAATTAGGAATATTTTGTGAATATAAGGTAGTTGAACTACTTGTGAAGTGGTATACAATTGTTTAGATGTGAACTAGAATTAGTCACAAACGTACATTTCAAACTCTAGGGTAACCACTGAAAAAGTAAAACAAGAAGTATAAATGATAAGCTAGGAAGAAGAGAAAACGAAACCACATACAATGTTCGGTTAAAACCATGAAAGACAGAAAAAGTGGAAGACAAAACCAGAAACAAAGATCAAGGGCAATAAAATGAAGACAGTAACCAATATGGTAGATATTAATCCAACTATATCAGTAATCACTTTAAGGATCAATGATCTAAAGACAACAATTAACAGACAGAGATTTTCATAGTGGATCAAAAACAACCCAACTATATGATGACTACAAGAAACCCACTTTAAGCACAAAAATCTATACAGCTCAAAGGGCTAGGGAGTGATATACCATGCTAACACTAATCAAAAGAAAGCTGGAGGAGCCAGGTTAATTTCAGACAAAGCAGACTTCAGAGCAAGGAAAATTAGCAGGGAGAAAGAAGGGTATCACATAATGATAAAGGGGTCAACTCTCCAAGAAGATGTAAGTCTTTAGTGCGTATGTGCCTAACAACAAATCATCAGAATACAGGAGGCAAAGTTGATAGATCAACAAAGAGAGATAGAGGAATATACTGTTATAGCTGGAGACTTCAACACCCTCTATCAGGAATAGACAGATCCAGCAGGTAGAAAATCAGAAAGGACATAGTTGAACTCAACAGCACCATCAACTCACTAGATACAATTCATATTTATAGAATACTTTATACAAAACCAGCAGAATACACATTGTTTTCCAGTATTTAGTAAGTCTCTGGCCAACTTCCAGCCCCTCGAACCCCAGCCTCAGAACCCTACAACGGACCAAGGCCAAGGAACCGCCCCCCTTCTCTGGGAGGGGGTGGCGACAGGGGACCCGGGGAGGCTGGACTCCAGCCTCGGAAGAGCGTTTTCAGACTAAAGTCTCCACCGCCCACTTCCCTAGCCCCGCTGACTGCTGCACCAGGGCTTTCCGGAAGGCGGCATCACGGAAGAGCTGCGGCCCATTGCCCCCTGCGCTGCCAGGCGATCTCCTGGCCCCCGTGGCTCCTAGCAACCCCAGCCCAACTGGCATTGGGCCCCACCCAAGCGGTGATTTCCCGAAAGGCGCGGGCTCCTTCCTGCGGCACGTCCTGCGGGCTCGCCTACAGCCTGCGCTTTGAGAGCTGCACACACAGCATTCAGCTACAGCCTAAGAGGCTCTTGGTTTCCAGACACCTGCCAGTGTTCCCCTACACGGAGCAGCGCGCCATCCATGAGGATCAGCCCTTCGTCCAGGATGACTGCTAGTATCACGGTTGTGTGGAGGGGCTCCCGAGTTCCTGGTCGTCCTCAGAACCTGTTTGGGGGCCTTTCGAGGGATGCTACAGATAAACCACCTCGCTTATGAAATGGAGCCCGTAAGGCACTCTACCATATTTGAACACCAACTGTATAAAATAGACAGCAACAAGACTCAATTCCGCCCCGCTCCCCGGCCCCCCAACGAAATGTGGCTTTCACACAAGAGGAAATACAATGTCAGAAGCTGGAGTTTGAGGCAGAGAATTCAAAACTGCCACAAAATTCTCACGGGAGTGGACCCACTGGCCCTTTGTGGAGTTGATCATAGTGGTGGACAACTGTAGTTTCAGTTACTCAAATAGGAATGTCTCAAAGGCAACAGAAGATATATTAAATGTGATCAATTTAGTAGATTCCATCTACCTACAGCTGGGTCTTCACGTTTCCTTGATTGGGATTGAGAATTGAAACAATAGGAATCTTATCAGTGTTAAACAGGACATAAGTCAACATCTTGACAGTGTCAGTGAATGGAAGTGTTCATCTTTATGCCCCTTTGCCACACAATTCTAGGCATCTGTTTGTGGGCAAGGATTCTTCCAAAATATTTGGATTGGCTTGGATCTCAGGAATATGCTACTCCCACTTTGGGCCAGTCGTTTGTAAATTCCTCAAAGAGAATGTCTTTTATTTTGCAGTGGTCATTGCTCACCAACTGGGCCATACTCATGGTCTCACACAGAGGAATTTTTTATGCAGAAAAGACATTGCATCACAAATGGCTATAATACAAATACCAGTGGTTTTATCAACTGCAGTTACAGAAGTTATTTTAACCTCATTAACCACAGGGGAGTCTGTCTGATGGATATACTGCCTTCTTGAAATGTTATGCCTTTGGAACAATGTGGTAACAGGTAGGCGAAGAAGAGTGTGACTGTCAGATCAGAACATGAGTGCAGAAAGGATCCTTGCTGTGGCTCTAAGTGTACATTGAAACCTTGAGCAGACCACGCTTTTGGACCTTGTTGTCTAAAAGGTAAGTTTGCTTCTCCTGGAAGGGTCATCAGTGAGCCCACATCAGTGAATGTAACCTTCCTGAGGGGTGCAGTGAAACTTCCAGGTGGTACCCTGAGGATTTCTATGTGGGGGATGGGACGGTTTTTGGTGATAGACCCTACTATTATCACAAAATGTGCAACAGTCACAATAAACAGTGTCGATATATTTTTGGTCAAACAGCAAGGAGTGCCTCCCTGAGCTGCTAGAAAACCATTAATATGCAAGATCATTTTGGCCACTGTGGTATGGAAGATATACAAACGATGCCCTCCTTCAAATATTTTGTGTGGAAGAGTGCAGTGTGAGAATACAGAAACAATTCCCAATCTTAAATACAGTGCCATAATGCAGATATCAGTTAATGGTAGGAAGTGTTGGGGAACCGACTACCACTTTGGGAGAGAGATAGTTGATATTGGAGAAACAAAAGATGGCCCCTTTCTGTGGTCTATGTGAGATATATATGAGAAGTAGCTGTGTCAATTTTTGGACCCTCAACTATGACTGCAAATTAGAGAAATGTCATGTGAGGGGGTAATGCAACAATGAAAAACATTGCCACTGTTGGCATGGGTGGACTCCTCCCTCCTGTGAGTTTACAGGCTCTGGAGGAAGCTCAGACAGTAGCCCAGCTCCAAGGGGCAGTGTCCTTCCCCACTAATAATAATAATTTACACAAAAATTCTATTTACACTCTTTTTCCTTGCCTTAATATCTTATGTTTTTATCAGAGTCCCTACTCAAGAAAATATCCTTAGAACTTAAAACAAGGGATAGAGGAATTATAAAATATTCACTGGTTCAAAGCAAATGTCTTTGGAAAGAGAAGACATTACATGATCATTGTCCGATGACCCACAGTTCATTAATTTAGCAAGTCTGACCAAGGGCAGATTTTCTTGGTTCTTTGTGTTTAATTAAAAGATACACAGACACTTAACTTGTGAAATTAAACATCTTCTGCTTTTCCTTAGTAAGTACTTAGTTCTTTCCATTTAAGGTAGGATTGAACTCAGTAGGAAACCCTGGAAATGTCTTCCAATGCTTTCATATTAGCTCTGTGGCTATACCCTTTATCCAGGTGTAAGGGCATAACTGTGTGGCATAATCACTGAGACAAACCATTAAAAGCTAAGGCTCCCTTTGTAATATCTGAAAGAGAAATGTTAGAGGAAATCAGAGGGAAGAATAACGTGAATAGACAAAATACCCAGGGGGCTGGCCTGGTGGCACAGCAGTTAAGTTCGCACATTCCGCTTTGGCGGCCCGGGTTTCACCAGTTCGGATGCCAGGTGCGAACATGGCACTGCTTGTCAAGC
Source organism: Equus przewalskii (assembly GCF_037783145.1). NCBI lineage: Eukaryota > Metazoa > Chordata > Mammalia > Perissodactyla > Equidae > Equus > Equus przewalskii. Next base: position 16,083,268 of record NC_091855.1, on the reverse strand, counting down.
CATGCTGTGGCAGGCATCCCTCATATAAAGTAGAGGAAGATGGACACGGATGTTACCTCAGGGCCAGTCTTCCTCAGCAAAAAGAGGAGGATTGGCAGCAGATGTTAGCTCAGGGCTAATCTTCCTCAAAAAAATCTTTTTTTAATTTAAAAAATTAAACAAAATAGCCAGAAAAGGGACAAAAAAATTATAAAGAGATACAAAAAGGCAAAAGTCATGGACTAAAAAAAAAAGGCACAGGAAAATGTGCTGTTTTTATGGCTGTCATAAAAGCAGGTAATGGTCTGAAAAGATCTCCAGTGAATCTGTTTCACAAAGGAAACTGGTAAGAAAAACTGTAATCTAAAATAAAAATAACAAATAAGCCAAACCTTATAGTTCCTACCCTGACTATTAGAAAGGAATGCTGGAGACTGTAAGGGCTTTTAGCACCTAATTAGATGTCTCTGGATAATGGTATTGATGAATTACCTAACTTTCAAAGGTGGGTGTATGTGTGTGTTTAGTGCCAAGAACGCTGTACAGAATTGTGAACATTCTCTCGCCCTCAAAAGTTGTTCAGTGTCTAGCTGTGGCAAACAGACATGAGAATACGGAATTACAATGGAGCAGGATACGTGCTATCTGACGGCATGCACAGGCTTCTTAGAGGCAGAAGTTACTGCAGGGGGAGGCAATCAGAAAGGTCTCCCCAAAGAGGTGACAGTTAAGATGAGTTATCTCAGAAGGAACAGTGATAATGAAAATAGCCAACACTTACTGAGTGCTTACCAAGCATCAGGTTCTAATCTAAAACAATAATTGATAAGAAATTAATAATTAATAATGTTAATTAACTCATTTAACTTTCGAAGTGATCCTGACAGGTGGGTATTGCTGTGATCCCCATTTCACGGTTGGAGAAACTGGGCACAGATGGAGTGGATAATCTACTCAAGGACATAGCTGGCAAGAAGTGATGTAGTATTTGAACCTAGGCTGTGCTCTTAATCATTAAGCTAAGAGTAGGAGTTAAAAACTGTGTGGCATAGAAGACAGTGCACAGACTTTAAGGTTTGAGAATCCAAGTTCTGTCACTTAGTAGCAATAATAAACACACTTTAATCTCCACACATAAATTGAGCACACTTTAATCTCCACAAATTTTTATTTCCTTGATTGCAATACCAATATTAATAGCTTACAAGGTTGATGCAAACATTAAAAATGGCACATGTAAAATACTTGCCACACAGTAAGGATAGGGAGGAGAGTGGTGTTGCTCTCCACATACTCTGCTGTTCCCTGTGGGCAAAAGTCAGGGGCAAGAAATCACCCTCTTGCTGAGGAACGGTGTTGCTCCAGTTCCAAAGTATGAATTGGACCAAACTCCCTAAAGGGTTGAGTTTTCTCAGTGATACAAAAATCTGCTAGTCATGGTACTCATGGACATGGCTGTTCATTTATTCATCCTTTCAGTCAACAAATATTTACTGATGTTGGGCACTGTGAGAAATGTTGGGGAAACCACAGCAAACAAGACTGACATTACTCATGGAAGCTAAAGTCTAATACAGGAGTCAGCTTATTATTAAACAAATAATTAAGAATAATTGTGTGGAGAACCCCCAAAAGAGAAAGTTAGCGCCTATGAAAATGTATAAACCACTTTGTCAGAAAAGGCTTCCCTGAGGAAGAGGCACTTGGATCTGAGAAGTGGAAATGAAGTAAAACTAAGCAAGGCCAGAGGAAGAAGGTACAAATTCCATGCAGAGGAACACAATATCTGCAAAAAATTATCATCAGCATTTGATACAGCTGATCACTCCCTCCTCCCTGAACTGCTTTCTTCATTTGGTTTTCAGAGGCTCACTTCACTGGCTGCTATTTCTTATATTCGTGGTTATTCTTTCATATCTCCCCAACTCTAAATTTTGGAGTGTTCTAGTGCTCAGTCCTTGGACATTTTCTCGTCTTCTCTACACTCATCATATTGGTGATCTCATCCCATCTCATGGTGTTAAAGACGATTTATATGCTGGTGACTCCAAAATGAGTATCTCCAGCCTACTTCTTTAAAATCTAGATGCATGCGTCCAACTGCCTACTTGGCATCACCATTTGAATGTCTAATAGGCATCTCAAAATAAATATATCCAAACTGAATTCTTCATCTCCCCCCTCCCACCCTTACCCCTAAACCTGCTTGTCCCACAATCTTCCCCATCTCAGTTAATGACAATTCTATCCTTTGATGCTCAGAACAAAAATCTTATAGTCATCTTTGATTCCTCTTTTTGTCATACCTCCCATCAAGTCTGTCAGTAAATCCTGTTGTTTCAACGTTCAGAATGGACAGAGAATCTGATCACTTCTTACCACTCCCACCATTATGACACTGGTCAAAGCTATCATCTCCCACCTTGATCATTACCATAGCCTCCTAACTTGTCTTCTCCTTCCATCCTTATCCCCAACACTCAATTTCTACACAGGAGACAGAGTGAATTCTGTTACAGTGTAAATCATATCACATCATTACTTTGCTCAGAATCCTCCAAAGGTTTCCCATCTTATTGACAGTAAAAGTCTGTAGGATGTTCTATGAGGTCCTACCCAATACAACTCCTGCCACCACTACACATTCCTCCCTCCTTACCTCTGATTCATCTCCTACTTATTCTGCGCTGTGTTCATTGCATTTCAGCTGTTCTCCTTTCGGATACACAAACACACCAAAGCATCCTCCCACCTCAGGAAATTTTTATCCTTGTTACTCTCTTAACCTGTGCTGATGGAGGGAGAGAAAATTGGGGAAATGAAGGGAAGGAGGGAGGAAAGGAAGGGAGGAAGGATCAAAGGAAGGAAGGGAGGGAGGAGAGTAGGAAAGAGGTAAGGGAGGAAGGAGGGGAAGAAGGAAAGAAGGAAGGGTTGGAGGAGTAAATAATCAGTCTCAAATTCAGCAAAGAAATCTGAACTACATATGTATTTATTTTGAGACTCCAGCACGTAGAAAGTATTTAAAGTCATAACAGGTTGAGATTTCCTGTGGGAAGTAGAGGGAGCAGAGAAAAGGGCCCCAAGACTGGGGTACACTGACGAAAAAATAACTTACAAACAACTGAATGAAGCAAGCAGAGAGCCAGCAAAGGAGGCGGGGCGGGGGGGGGGGGGGAGAATTGAAAGAAAGAAATGGTGCTGCTGCAGGAGGAAAGGAAAGAAAATGTTTCTAGGGAGTTACTCATACTGAAAGCAAGGCAATCAGTGCCTTCAGTAATTTATGGCTACCAAGAGGGATGGGAAACTCCCACATCCAGAAGACCTACTACCTACACACCCTGTCCCACCAAACCACCAGAGGTATAACCTCCCTTCACTGACAAACACATATGCACATATGAATAGAAATTTAATCTGAGTAAATATCTTATTTGATATAGATCATCAATTACAAATATGAACAACCAAGATTCACTAAGTGAGTAAATAAGCATACAACAGAGATCAACAAAACCATGTTTTTTTGGAAAGATTAATAAGATGATGGAATGTTAGCAAGACTAGTCAAGAAAAAGAGACAGAAGTAGCAATGTCAGCATCATGGTGGAATGACCTGTTCCTTTCGTCTGTCCCCCCTAAGATACAACCAAACGGACATTCATCAACCAACAGAGGAGACCCACACAGCACAATAGGCCATCTGAGAGATTTATGCAACCAGGTGGGGGTATTAGATCCCTGGGAAGCAGTGGAAAGAGGTGAGCAGATCTCTGCCCCATCCCCAGCGGCAGCAACCTAGGTGGTACGTTCTCATGAAGGGCCAGGGCATGACCCTAAGAGGAGGCAGGGGAACAGGAACCCCTCTGTGTGAATACTTTTGCCCTCAGAGCTGCATCCCAGCCCACGGGAACAATCCACACAGAGGTGGCTCAGCCACTGTGTGGGCACCCCCACTGAGCCCAGCATCACAGGCAGACTGTGAGTGAGTGCAGAGCGGGCTTGTGCACGCAAAAGAAAGTTCCACTCCCCCTCCTTGCCTGGTGTACCAGCTCAGCAAGACAGCCAGGGCACTGGATACACACGAGAGCACCTGCACATGTGTGTGTGACCCACCAGGCAGTGGTGGCCAGCAGTCAGATGTAGATGAGCCCTATCAGCACAACTTCCAGGAGACATGACAAGTTTTGAAAACACAGCTCATGCCCCCTGCTCAGTGGTGGCAGGTGGAATCTGCAACCGTATACTACCACTATGCACCAGCGAAGGGCTGCTTCATCAAGCATCATGAAGAATTACATCAAAACTCCAGATAAGAAGCGAAATGACAAATTCCAAGAAACGAATCCTGAATCACAGAAATCGACAAGCTAACTGAGAGAAAGTTCAACACATTTATCATAAAGAAACTCAACAAGTTACAAGAAAACTCAGAAAGACAGTTCAGTGAACTCAGGATTAAAATTAATGAGCAGAAGAAATTCTCCACAAAGGAGATTACGACTCTAAAAAAACCAATCAAACAGAAATGCTGGAGAGGAAGAGCACAATTAATGAGATGAAAAACAGCCTAGAAACCTTAAAAATCAGAGATGACATTATGGAGGACAGCATTAGTAATTTAGAGGACACAAATATAGACATGCTTCAGGTGGAAGAAAGAGAAGTGAGACAAAAAACATAAAGAAATTCTCTGAGAAATATCTGACTCAATTACCAAATGCAACGTAAGGATTATAGGTATTCCAGGGGGAGAAAAGAGCAGAGATCTTGTTCAAAGAAATAATAGCTGAGCACTTCCCAAATCTGAGAGAGGAACTGGACTCACAAATACATGAAGCCAACAGAACTCCTAATTATATCAATGCAAAAAGACCTTCTCTAAGACATATATTAGTAAAACTGGCAAAAGTCAATGACAAAGAAAAAATATTAAGGGGACCAAGGTAGAAGAGAATAATCCACAATGGAACCCCTATCAGACTTTCAGTGGAAACTTTACAGGCTAGGGAGAGAGTGGAATGATATATTCAAAGTGCTGAAAGACAAAAACTTTCAGTCAAGAATACTCTATCCAGTGAAACTATCCTTATATGTGATGGAGAAATAAAAGCTTTCCCAGATAAACATAAGCTGAGAGAGATCATTGCCACAAGACCCCCCCCCCCCGACACACACACACACAAGAAATGATCAAGAATGCTCTCATACCCAAAAGGAAAATGTTTACAAAGGCCTGAGCAAGGAGATAATTAGACAGACAAAATGAGAAAAGGCTAACAAAGCCTTGAGCAAGGAGATAAATAGACAAAATAAGAAAATTGCAGCTATTGGGACTGGCCCTGTGGCCGAGTGGTGGTGTCTATATTTCTCTTGTTTCTCTTCCTGTGTATTTCTGACTGCCATTCACGTGCTGTGCTTCAGAGGCCCAGGGTTTTGCCAGTTTGAATCCTGGGCACAGACATGGCACAGCTCATCAGGCCATGCTGAGGTGGCATCCCACATGCCACAACAGGAAGGACCCACAACTAAAAATACACAACTATGTGCTGAGGGGCTTTGGGGAGAAAAAGGAAAAATAAAACCTTGGAAAAATACAGAAAATTGCAGCTGCCTTTCAGAACAAGTTAACAAACAATTATAATATTAAAAATAAAGGGAAGGAAAGCACTGAAAATAATTATATACACTTCATTTTAATCTCAAACTCATAACACAAAATGGAATAAGTTATGACAAAAATAACTTAGACAGGGAAGAGGAACGGGATGGAACATCCTTAGGCTAATGGAGGTAAGAGTCTATCAGAAAATCAACTTTCCATCTACAAGATCTTTTCTACAAACCTCATGGTAACCACTAAGGAAAAATCAGAACATAGACACAAATGATAAATTAAGAGAAAACTGAGCAAACCACTAAAGAAAGTTACCAAACTGAAATGGCAGTCAGAAATACACAGGAAGAGAAACAAGAGAAATATAGACACCACCGTAAAACAAGAGATAAAATGGCAGTACTAAGCCCTCACCTGTCAATAACCTCTCTAAATGTAAATGGATTGAAGTCTCCAATCAAAAGACACGGAATGGCAGGATGGATTAAAAAACAAGACCCAACAATATGCTGGCTCCAGCAAACACATCCCAGCTCTAAAAACAAACAGGCTCAGAGTAAAGGGATGGAAGATGATACTCCAAGCTAATGGCAAACAGAAGAAAGCAGGTGTTGGCATACTTATCAAAAAAAGTAGGCTTCAAGATAAAAAAGACAATGAGAGGGGACGGCCCGGCAGTGTAGTGGTTCAGTTCACATGTTCCACTTCAGCAGCCGGGATTCACCAGTTTGGATCCCAGGCACAGACCTCTGCACTGCTTATCAAGCCATGTTGTTGCAGATGTCCCACATAGACAGTAGAGGAAGATGGGCATGGATGTTAGCTCAGGGCTAATCTTCCTCAAAATAAAACAGTGAGAGACAAAGAGGGGCAGTATATAGTGATAAAAGGGACATTCCACCAAGAAGACATTACACTTATGAATATATATGCACCTAACACAGGAGCACCAAAGTACATAAAAACAACTATTAACAGACCTAAAGGGAGAAATTAGCAGTATAGTAGGGGACCTCAACACCCAACTTAAATCAATGAACAGATCACCCAGATAGAAAGTCAACAGGAAATAGGGCACTTAAGTGTAAAACTAGACCTGATGGATTTAATAGATATGTATAGAACATCCCATCCAAAAACAGCATAATACACATGCTTCTCAAGTGCACATGGAAAATTCTCAAAGATAGACCACATGCTTGGAAACAAAGCAAGGCTCGATAAATTTAAGAAGATTGAAATCATATCAAGCATCTTTTCTGACCACAATGTTATGAAACTAGAAATCAATGAAAGAAAAAAGCTGGGAAAGTCACAAATACGTGGAGACTAAACAACATGCTACTGAACAACCACTAGATCAATGAAGAAACCAAAGGAGAAATAAAAAAAATACCTGGAGACAAATGAAAATAAAAATACATCATACCAACTCCTAAGAGATTGAGCCAAAGTGGTTCTAAGAGAGAAAATCATAGCAATACAGGCTTACCTCAACAAACAAGAAGAATCTCAAGTAAGTAATCTTAAACTACACCTAACAGAATGAGAAAAAAGAATAAACAAAGCCCAAAGTCAGTGGAAGGAGGTAAATAATAAAAATTGGAGCAGAAATAAATGAAATAGAAGCCAAAAAAACAGTAGAAAGGATCAATGACACTAAAAGCGGATTCTTTGCCACACTCATTCAGCAAAAGAGAAGCCTCAAATAAACAAAGTGAGAAATGAAAGAGGAGAAATTACAACAGATACCACAGAAATACAAAACATTATAAGAGAATACTCTGAAAAACTATATGCCAACAAATTGGATAACCTAGAAGAAATGGATGAATTCTTAGACTTGTACAACCTCCCCAAACTGAATCAAGGTAAACAGAGAATCTGAACAGACCAATTACAAATAGAGAGACTGAAACAGTAAACAAAAACCTCCCCCAAAACAAAACTTCAGGATCAGATGCCTTCTCTGGAGAATTCTACCAAACATTCAAAAGATGAAATATGTATTCTTCTCAAACTCTCCCAAAAAACTGAGGAAGACGGAATGATTCCTAACTCATTCTATGAGGCTAAGATCATCCTGACCCCAAAAACAAACAAGGACAACACAAAGAAGGAAAATTGCAGGCCAATATCATTGATGAACATAGATGCAAAAGTCCACACAAAATTTTGGCAACCCAAATTCAGCAATACATCAAAAGGATCATACATCACGATCAAGTGGGATTTATACCAGGGACACAGGGATGGTTCAGCATCCGCAAACCAATCAACGTGATACACCACATCAACAAATTGAGGAATAAAAATCACGTGATCATCTCAATAGATGCAGAGAAAGCATTTGACAAGATCCAACAGCCATTTATGATAAAAACTCTTAACAAAGTGGGGATAGAAGGAAAGTACCTCAACATAATAAAGGCCATATATGACAAACTCACAGCCAACATCATACTCAATGGGCAAAAACTGAAAGCCATCCCTCTGAGAACAGGAACGAGACAAGGAGGCCCACCATCACCAGTGTTATTCACAGTACTGGAGGTTTTGGCCAGAGCAATTAGGCAAGAGAAAGGAATCCAAATCCAAATAGGGAGTGAAAAAGTGAAACTCTCGCTCTTTGCACACGACATGATCTTATATATAGAATACCCCACAGAATCCTTTGGAAAACTAATAGAAATTATTAACAACTCAGTCAAGTTGCAGGGTACAAAATCAACTTACAAAAATCAGTTTCTTTTCTATACTCCAATAACAAACTTACAGAAAAAGAACTCAAAAATACAATTCCATTTGCAATCACAATTAAAACAATAAAGTACCTAGGAATAAATTTAACCAAGGGGGTGAAGGACTTATACAATGAAAAGTATAAGATATTACCAAAAGAAATTGATAATGACATAAAGAGATGGAGAGAGATTCCATGCACATGGATTGGAAGAATAAACATAGTTTAAAAGCCCATACTAACCAAAGGAATCTACAGATTGAATGCAATCACAATCACAATCCCAATGACATTCTTCATGGAAATAGAGCAAAGAATCCTAAAATTCATATGGGGCAACAAAAGACCCAAAATTGCTAAGGCAATCCTGAGAAAAATAACAAAGCTGGGGGTATCACAATCCCTGACTTCAAAAGGTACTACAAAGCCATAGTGATCAAAACAGCATGGTACTGGTACAAAAACAGGCACACAGATCAATGGAACAGAACGGAAAGCCCAGAAATAAAACTGCACATCTACAGAGAGCTGATCTTTTGACAAAGGAGCCAAGAACATACAATGGAGAAAAGATAGTCTCTTCAATAAATGGTGTTGGGAAAACTAGACAGCCACATGCAAAACTATCAGGGTAGACCATTATCTCACACCATACACAAAAATAAACTGAAAATGGATCAAAGTCTTGAAGAAAAGTCCTGAAAGTATAAAACTCTTGGAAGATAACATAGGTACTCCACTCTTTGACATTGAACTAAAAAGGATATGTTCAAATACCACGTCTTCTCAGACAAGGGAAACAAAAGAAAAAATAAACAAGTGGGAGTAATCAGACTAAAGATCTTCTGCAAGGCAAAAGAAACCAGAATAAAAACAAAGACACAACCCACCAATTGGGAGAAAGCATTTGCAAATCATATATCTGACAAGGGGTTAATCTCCATAATATATAAGGAACTCACACAAATGAACAATAAGAAAGTGAACAACCCGATCAAAAAGTGGGCAGAGGAGATGAACAGATATTTTTCCAAAGAAGATATCCAGATACCCAAAAAACACATGAAAAATGTTCAACATCGCTAATCATCAGGGAAATGCAAATCAAAACTACACTAAGATACCACCTTACATCTATTAAAATGGCTATAATCACTAACACTAAAAATAACAAATGTTGGAGAGGTTGTGGAGAGAAGGGAACCCTCATACACTGCTGGTGGGAATGCAAACTGGCGCAGCCATACGGAAAACAGTATGGAGATTCCTCAAACAAATAAAAATAGACCTACCATATGACCCAGCTTTCTCACTACTGGGTATCAACCCAAACAATTTGAAATCAACAATCCAAATTAACACGCACCCCTATGTTCATTGCAGCACTATTCACAAGAGCCAAGATATGGAAGCAATCCAAGTGCCCATCGACTGATGATTGGATAAAGAAGATGTGGTATATATATAGTGGAATACTACTCAGCCATAAAAAAGGAGAAATTCATCCCATTTGCAATAACATGGAAGGACCAGGAGGGAATTATGCTAAGTGAAATAAGCCAGACTGAGAAAGACAAATGCCAGATGATTTCACTCATGTGTGGAATATAAACATACATATGCACAAAGAAAACAGTTCCATGGTTACTAGGTGAAGGGGCGTGGGGATTTGGGCTCGGGCATGAAGGGGAGCACTTATGTGGTAACAGACAAGAAATCATGTACAACTGAAATCTCACATCAATGTAAACTATTATGAACTCAATTTTTTTTTTTAAAAGAATGCACACATCTTGATATAGAGAACAGATTGGTGGTTGCCAGGGGTGGGAGGTGAGGGGTGGGTGAAATGGGTGGAGAGGGTCAAAAGGTACTAATTTCCAATTATAAAATAAATAAACCATTGGGAGGTAATGTACAGCGTGTGTTGTGACTACAGTTAATAATACTGTGTTGTATATTTGACAGTTGTTAAGAGGGTAGATATTAAAAGTTTTCATCACAAGAAAAAGAATTTTTATAACTATGTATGGTAACAGATGTTAACTAGACTTACAGTGGTGATCACATGCAGTATATACAAATATTGAATGATCACGTTGTACACCTGGAGCTAGTATAATGTCAACCATACCTCAATAAAAATTTTTAAAATTGCACTAGTGTAAGGGGCATCATCATCTCTGAGGGGTTCAGTTGTGTCTCTCCTCTGTAGGCCAGTTCAGTAATAGGACAGGTTGTCACAGATCAGTGTTTGTTAACGGCTATGGGAATAATGAGGTCTCTTGAAGTAACAGAGGCCAGGTGGCTGCACTTGAAACTAGGGGACCACAGTTAACATAAAAATTGTGCAGGTTGGAGAGGCAGCTAAAGGGATTTACCTGTAGGGACTTCTGAGGTGGTAAAGGTGCAACATATCTCTAGTGGCAAATAGACAAGTAGCCAAGGAGAGTGTTGCTTAATATCTACAATCAGAATAAGGCAAAAATGGAGGAGTAGGAGGTTGGAAAGGGTGGCGCCAATAAAACGCTACGATCCCTGTTCAGTTATCGGAGTGAAGTCGATGTTCAGATACAGTGTCTCTTGACTAAAGAGATCACTGGGTTCCTAGGAGGAAGAACATCAACATCATGAGAAATATATAATGTAATGATTCTCCGAGTCCTTTCCCCAAGGAACCTACAACCATTTCCTTGGGAGTCTCTATGCAGGGGAAAGAGAGATACCTGGCTTCGAGAGGATTATTGGACAGTGTCTGCATTGACATTGATACTCAGGGCTCCAAAGCATCATCATGGACCCTGTTATAGTGGGAAGTTATGGACAGTGGGCAAGAAGTGGAGTCCTAGCTGATGTTCAGTTTGCAGTGGGTTCAGTGGTCTGCAGTCCAACACAGTGGTCCCTTTTCCAAGTCCCAGGTATGTAATTGGGATTGATATCTTTGGCAGTTAGAATAACATCCCTATAGAGTCCTTGCATGTGGAATAAGAGCTATCCTCATCACACAACCAGTGGAAGCTTCTTCAATGTCCCTCTACCCCCGGCCAGCGTAGTCAATCAAAGGCAACACTGTGTTCTGGGTGGGAAGGTGGACATCGTGCCAGCATTAGAGATTACAAGATGCAGCAGTGATTGTCCCCGTCAGATCTCCATTTAAATCACCAATCTGGCCCCTGCAGAAACCGTATGGATCCTAATGAATGATTGTAGGCAACCACAAGCTCTCCCACGTAGAATCTCTCATTGCAGCTGCTGGGTCAGATGTGCTATCATTGCTAGAGCAAATTAATATGGCCTCAGGTGCATGGCATGCAGCCATTGATCTGGTCAATGTGTTAATTTCTAGCTTGATCCAAAAGTGATTAAAAAAAGGTTAGCATCCATAAGGCGTGGACAATCATATTTATAGCTTTGTTCCTAGGGTTACATTTACTCTCCTGCCTCTGGCATAATATTATCTGAATAGATCTAGACGGTCCTAACTTCCAGAAAACATCATACTGATTCATGATATCAACGGTATCATGCTAATGGGACATGGCAAACATGAGTTGGTTTCTTTGTGGTCTTACTAGGAGACATACACTCCGAGAGTGGGAGATAAACCCTACAAAGATTCAGGGACACGTCACATTATAGAGTATTTAGGGGTACAGTGGGTTAAGGTCATGTTGGGACCTACCCTCGGAGTAAAGGCAAATTGTTTCATCTTGTATTTCCTACCACAAGGAAGGTGGTGCCCGACATATTCCTCTTTGGGTAGTTGAAACAAATATTTCACACCTATGAATACTATGTTGGCCCACATACTGGATGATAATGAAGTCGGTCATCCTTGAGTGGGACCCAGGCAAGAAAGGGCCTTGCTGTAGACCTAGACCATGGAGCAAACAGAAGCCATCATTTGGGCTGTAAAGTCTGGCACACCTGAGCTCTCTGACCCTGTGGGGGTTACTGGTGATGGGAAAAGATACAGTGCGGAGCTTGTGGCAAGTCGCCAGAAGGAGAACCACAGTCCAAGCCCTGGGGGTTTGAAACAAGGTCATGCCATCTGCCCATCGAGAAACAGCTCTTGGTGTGTTCTGGGGCCCTGGGCAACATGGCTTTTTGACCATGAGGCTCCAAATGAGCATATGCCTTGAATCATCCAGTATAAACTAGGTCCTTTTGATTCTTCCAAGCCATAAAGTGAGACGGATCTGGCAGCAATTCATGGTGAGATCCAAAGAGGACATCTAATGTGAAGCTCATACAAGAGGAGAAGACTCGTGTAAAGCTGTATGAACAGGTAGTTGGAGTCACCATATCATTTACCATGGTTTCATGAGTGCACTGCGCTCAGCTTGCATATATGCCCATGTGGGGGTTTTGCGAAGCCAGGTGAAGGAGGTCTAAAATGCCTGAAATTGGTACATGGAAGGGTAGGCGTGGTCTGTGGGTTCAAACCCAACATGGAAGATGGCTGCATAACATTCCTCTTCAGAGATGACTAAAGACAGTAAAGTGAACAAAATCATTGTATTGGGCAGAGTTATGACTAGTGCACATGTTCATCTACCCTATGTGGAAGACTAAGTGGCCCAAGGTGGGCCTCAAATGAGACCACCTCAGGCAGCCAAGGTTCTTACCAAGTGGTCAGGGGCCTGGAATAAAAAGGACTAAAAAGTCAGAGAAAAGGTGGTGTAGGGTAGAGATACGTGGCTTCAGATAGAGCAGTAGTCAGCAAGTGTGAAGGTTTTTGTAGCACAGGTTCATGCCTACCAAGAAGCCTGCACCCTGAAAGAGGCCCTGGAAAACCAAGCAGGCAAAATGGCTTGGCCAGTCAACATTAGACAAACTTCGGCACTGACCACCCTGGAACTGGCCCAATGGGCACATGAACAGAGTGGCCATGGTGGCAGAGGTAGCGGCTACACTGGGCTCAATAGCATGGACTCCCACTTGCCAAAGGAGTCAAGTGAAGTACTGCTGTCTCCAAATGGCCAACTTGCCAACAACAAAGACCAATGTTGCTAAGTCACTCTTCCTCAAGAAAACCTAGCAGCTAATTGGTGGAGAGTTGACTACATAGGGCCCCTTCCATCCTGGAAGGACCAGCAATTAGTCCTCACAAGAATAGATAGCCATTCTAGTTGTGATAAATTGCCTCTTCTGCCTGCACAGCCACAGCCAACACCACTATTGGGGGCTTACTTATGAAGCACATGATGTTTAACCATGGAATCCCACATGACTTAGCATGTGAACAGATAATTCATTCTTCAGTGAATGAGGTACAGGGATGGGTCTATCCCAATGGAATCCATTGTTTGCATCACATATCAAATAGTCAGTAGCAACTACCCTCACACTGTGCTGCAACAGCCTACTGAAGACACAAAAAAATGCCAGCTCAGAAACAATACTCTGGAAGGAAAGAGTGCCATCCTTCACGGTACAGTGTGTATTTTAAATCAAAGACTGCTACATGGTACTCTTTATCCATTACAAAGAACATATGGGACCAGGAACCAAGGAGCAGAAGTTGGGCGGCCCTACTTACCATCACTCTTAATGATCCACTGGTGGTTTTTCTGCTTGCCCCCCCGCAACTGTGTGTTCTCCAGCGTTGTAGGTCTTGGTCCACAGGGACTGCACTTTAGCCAGGGACACAGCATGAGTCCCACAGAACTGCAAGCTACAACTGCCATCAAGGCACTTCAGATATCTTGTGTCCAAGGACCAGACAGTGGAGAAGAGGAGTCGCTATTTTGGACGGAGTAGTTGACCCTGAGTAGAAAGGGGAGGTAAGGCTGCTAAGCCTCAGTAGGAGCATGGAGGGTGATATATGGAACCTAGGTGTTTCATTTGGGAGCCACGTGGAACTCCCTTGGGCAATGGTAACTGTGAACGGACTTGTGCAGCAATCTTGACCGAGAAAGTCTCAGACTCCTTGAGGATGAAGGTGCAAAAGTTTTCAAACAAACGATTTACACAGTCTCGTGTTTCCCCTTACCTTCTGCTCTGCCCATTTCCTTTTTTGTCTTTATACCTCCCACACACCATGACTGTCTCAAAATACCATGAGGCTTGCAAAAACAGTTCTCAGAAATACTGTTCTATTGGTTATAGGAACTCCAAACAAGAGGCAGGAAAACAGGACCAACTCCAAGCTACAAGTTTTGGCAAAAGGTGAAACTGCCCCTAAGTTAAAATACAGGATGGTTATTCAAATTCTTCCTATCTTATAAAAACCTTGACCCTGGTTCAGTTGTGTATTCACCTGGTTTTCGGGTATTCCCTGATCCACCTCAACTGAATGAAGCCTTTAACCTCTACTTGAGTCACATAAATCTTTGTTTTTGTTTTTGTTTTTATACTTTCGTGCCATTGCCTGAGAGAGGTTGGACAAACCCCCAACACTGCCTGTTTGGGTCAAGACCAGCATATATCAAAGAACCCTAATTTCCTTGGCTGGGGAGGTAAGTCCTCCTCCTGTTCTCTGCATTTTTCATAGCATGGAGGTTGCAGGCCGTCATTGTTTTGTAGGTCAACCTCTTGTCAGACTGCTGTCAGTATTTCTCCTTCAGTTTTTTGGAGTTCTTTGGATGAGCAGAGAATTGGGCATTTTTCCTAAGGTAGAGCAGGTCCCTCCTTCTAGCTCAGACTTCTTTCACTAGAGGAAACTCCTGGTCTACCCAAACCCCTGGCCAGATTTGCTCTAGATATATGGTCTGCCACAAGGTCCTACTGCTATTAATTTCCTCTCAACGTGGCATGATTTCAGTAAGTACAATCTTGGGCTGCAGTGGCCTTTGATTTCGTGGGCATTGTCAAACTTGTGTATTGTGGTATCTTAGAAGAGAGCGTATTAGAATAGTTGTCACGCCATGGGCAGCTTACATCAGTTGCTACAAAGAAGCCAAGGAAAGAAATACTTTGAACAGATTCTAATCTTTTCAGGCCTCTTTTAAACAACTTCCACCTTCTTCCCCTGCCAAAGTCCTTGTCCCTTCTGTCTACCCCTGTTCTGGTCTCTCCTAACTCCACTCCATTCTCACCTCCCTCCTACCCTGATCCCTATCTTCCTATCAGCCCCTCTTGCTCTTCTTCCTCACCTTCTCCAGCTCCCTCTTATCGTGGTCCTGGAAATTCATCCCTTCTTGATATGACAAAGCTCTAGAAATAGGGAAAAAAATCTTTTGAAGGCTAACCCTGAGTGATTCTGCATTTCTGAAGCATCCAACCTTGTTGACTAGAGTGTAGTGAATCTGTCTCAAATGTCTAGCACCAGTTAGAAAGCACTTTTAAGGAAAACTCATATTAGTCCTTGACATGACACAGCCACCTTTCTAAAAATTATGGCCTATAACCTGAGATATCAAATGCTATTTAGAAACACTAAATAGACTAGCAGACCACATTCATCCTCAGGTTAAAACACTGAGTTTGCCATTTTGGAGGTAACAGGATAACGAAAGAGAAAAACCGCCCATGGCCAAATTTATGGTCCCCAAAATTAAACAGCTTGAGGGAAAAAAAGGTCCTTCACAAATGCAAAACAGATCAATAAGAATATGAGCACATATTGGGAAAAGGGAAATAAAGAGAGAAAAAGGGTTACAGGGTCCACAGTTATCATACTTTGACAAATGGACTACTCAAATCAAAACAAAATGACCCCCCTTCCAGAAGACACACTCTAGTTTCAACACTGCCTTTGGACCAGCAAGAAATAACCAGTTAGTAAATGGTTATTTGGATCAGTTAGTAAATGGTTATTCAACCTCCTTGTGAGTAGATACCTGTGCCAAGTGCAAATGCAGCAACGCATGTTTGACAAGGGCATAGTAAATGGGGACTCAGGTTCTTCACAGATGAAGATCCAGATCACTCTACCAGATAAGCCATCTGGACAAGAAATGCTGGTCAAGAGAGCTCTGTACGAGATGGACAAATTACAACATCGTAGAGTGGCCATCCTATTGATCCTCTACTCATGCGTCTCTCCCCTCCCCTTTGGTAGCTACCCTCATCTGAAATACTGGACTCCATATTTTCAGAAAGAGATTTGATCTAAGACCTGAGGCATTTAAACAGCATGAATGTAACACTTATCGTCTATCAGACCCTGTTCTAATGCACTCTTTTTGAAACGGTCGTGTCCTGTTTCTACCTAAACTTTTCTCTCTGTCCATCTACCAGTAAGTTCCGTCCTGTACTTTATATACAGCCGTGCTTAGACAATTCCTGAGATTTTGACTGTGAATACTATGACATTAATAACTAGAGGCCTTAAGAAGTGATATATCAGTGATCAATGGCTCCTCATGTGATGGTTTTACAAGATACAATGCCAAGGCAGTATATTTGGAATACCCCAGGTGTAGCACAACCCAGGACAATAATGAGCATGATAGCGTTAGCATGTATTAAGTGCCTAAGATGTTCTGGGCTCTTCTTAGTTGCTTTCCACTGATGATTACAAAACTCTGGAAAAGTACATTTCGTCTGTCAATGTAACATGTAACTTTGAATCTCTGAAAGCCTAATACTTTGGTCAAGATCACATACTTACCAGGTGGTTGAACTACTGTTGACATTCACGTGCCTGTGACACCAAAGTTTTGTATCTTCCTACTGGATCTGTCAAGGTTTCTTCTTATGCTTATTTAACACGAGGAAAAACATGAACAAATCACAAAAATCTAGTACATAACCCATTGGGAAAAAGTCCAATGAACTGTTAAACAAGTGCATACCAATACAAAGAAGATTCGCTACAGGCATGCCTATAAAACATTAGAATCCACGTTTTAAATAAACACAGATCCTCTTGTTGGTGAATCCAAGAGTTCCCTCCATTATCTACAGGAATAGTAATACCATGACCAGACATGAAATGTTAAGTGGATTTAAACACACAGATCCATTTTTACCTGCCAAGTCATTTTATTTCAAGATGACAACCTCAGAATAGTTATAGGATTATGTGATTATCAGAGTGATTATTGACCATTTCTTCCAGCAAGGGCCAATGTGAGTTTTGCCATTTTGTGCATTCCAGTTAGTATGTACTTGGATTGAGGCTGTTAGCCTTCTTCAACACTTTCTTCCTCCATTCTCTTTTCTAGAGTTCCTTCTAATTTTGAACAGACACCACCAAGAATTGCAATCCCGAAAAGAGTGAAACGTATAAGCAGTAGAAATATTCCCTTGTTGAGAGAAAATATTATTTTGGTTTGAAGACGTAGTGTTTTGTCAGGTGGAGGGCCACTGTCTAGGCTACCACCTGGTCCTCTCTCCGCGCATGATGGTGGTTTCCAACCGTCCATACAGTGGCATTGTCTCCTGTTGTTGCACACCCCTTTGAAATTGCATGTCTGGATATCACAGTCAAAATTAATGTCTTGATAAAAAGTACAGTTCTGATTTAAACAATATCTTCCTGGCCCACATGTTGCACCATCCACTACAAGCCCAAATTCTGGCAGTTCTGTCCCATCGTGTGCATCGTAGCCAAAGCATTTTTCATTATCTGCTAGTATATGACGAAATGTAGTATGGTCACCTCCACCAGGAATCTGGCCAACTGCACTACAGTGTAGCATCCCACAAAAAACGTCATCACCTTCACATGTCACAGGTTTTCCTCCTCCTCGTGTCACCCTCACCCCACAGTTTCCAAATCGGTCACCAATTAGATTCAATTTTTCATAGCATATTGCTGCAGCATCTTTTATTTGGTGGCCAAAAAGGGCTTGACACTGCATATCACGGTCAGTACAGTTTCCACTCACACAAACAGCTAATGGTGAACATGGGGTTCCATCCTGGATATAAAGGTCATCTGGACAAACATGTGTTCTCCCGTTACAGTATTCTGGTAGATCACAAATACCAGGCGTGTCTCTGCAAACCTTTCCAGGCTGAGCATACCTACAGCCAATGCAGCAAGGTCCTATACTACAAACACTGCCGGTGCTGAGGGCACAATGGGTCTCACAACATTTATCGTCACTACAAGCTTTAAGGGAGCCACAGTCACATTCTTCATCCATATTTATGATCTTGTCACCACAACGAGGAGCTACATACGGAAAATTTGTGTATGGGTCATTTCGAATACTCCCACAAGGATCCCACATAGAAGCCCGATCATGCATTCTGCCATATGTACAATTGCTCATCATATCTAGAAGACCAGGCTCAGCAGACATGACACAGCTGGCTCTCCGAAAACAATGACAACCAGCTGTGTCATGATTAACACCAAATAAATGACATAGTGAATGCGCTGCAATAGATGAAGCTAAAAATATGTGATAATTTCCTACAAATGCGTATGCTACTCCCCAATTGGGGTTGCATATTCCATCTTGGAAAGCATAATGTGAGAGGTAATTGATTTTCCGTGCTGTAAGAATCAATGAACTATCATGAGGAAGTGAGGGATACCATCCATGCCATTTCCACAGCCCAAAACGATTTAAAGCTAACCAAGCAGTTGCCAAATTATATAAGTTCACCCTATCTGAATCATTCCATATGCATATAGCACGTACGTGAACACGGTAATGAGCTTGGTTGAAAATGGTATCCAATATGTTGTTTATAAGCACTACATTCTCTACTATACGTGTCTGGTTTGTATCTAGAACATATAGTGAGTTAGTAACCGTGTAGTGAAGTTTTAAGTATTTCCTATGTGGCCACCACAAATACACAGGGGCTGCTCTAGGAGTTTCAGCAAGTGTTGCCTCTTCATATGCGTGATCTTTATCTTCCTCCTCAATCGCACACCTTTCCACCTCTGACCTTTCTTCTGACACAAGCAGAGAAATCACATGCTCAAATTTGGAAGAAGACTCCAGTGGTTTGATCTCATAAGTGAAGTCATCCACCTGCAGCATGCCATGCAGACCCCCATAGCAGGTGTCCAGGGTGCCCATAGACCCAGGAACCCCTTCCAGGTAGCTGTAGTAGTAACAGTCCCGGGGGACATAAGGGTAGTCCTCCTGCATGGCACCTTGGTCGTCATCGGTGATAACAGGAAAATGTCTGGGCGGCAAGCTCTTCTTGACTTTCAGGTGAACCACATGTCTTTGGCCCCTGAAGTGAATCTTGTAGGAAAGCTGGCCTTGTATCTCAGCTCCACTTACCCTATGGGAGACCTTCCTGGGGATCACAACTTCAGAGGAAGTGAAGCGCCATCCTGGTCGGGCATGGGAGCAGCAGACCAGGGACAGGAACAGCCAGAGCAGAGGCAGCCAGAGATCGCCTGTCTTGTGGGCCTGGGCCCAGGAAGGCCCCATGAGTGAGGGAGCCTGTGACTCAAAAAACAGTGCAGTCAGGTGGGAGGCAGGCAAGACTATTCCTGAAACAGCAACTTCTCTAGCAGTGTAGTCATGAGGAGAGCAGAGACAGGCTGAAGGCTTGGCACCCTGGGGAGGTTGAGGAGGGAGGGGGGAGCTATGACATAACAATGTGTGTTTACTGAGGGAGGCTGTGCTCAGGCATCTGGGGATCCTAGCTCAGGGGACTTAGAGAAGGAAAGAAAATGGGAGGAATTAGGAGAAGTAGGGTGTATACCTGGGCTCAAAAGTGCCACGGACTCTTGGAGAAGTCACAGGGGAAGAATAAGTGGGTTTGTTGCAATTTTAAGACACTTATGACTTTTTTCCCCTCACACCTTAATAAGATAAGGGATCAACATTTAACTAAAATAGAGAATGGAGAGGAGAGTTAAAGCTTCTCTTTATAAGAATTTTGAGGAGAGACTTAGATTCATAAATGGTAAAACTTGAATGCTGTAGGGGGTGGTTGATGGAAAGAAAGAGTAAACAGAGGTCATGAGAAGACAAATTAGAGTGCATAATAGTAGTTTCTTATAAAGGGAAACTTATACCTACCGTATGTCCCAGCAATTCTAGGCCTAGGAAACTACGCACAAACACTTGTATATGAATGTTCATAGCAGCGTCATTCATGAATTTATTCCACAACCTGAAACAAACCACCAGCAATCAGTACGTGAATGGATAAATAAACTGGTACATTCATCCAGTGGAATGAAACTCAGTAAATCTGAACAAATTTCTGACACATGTAAGAACGTGGATGTAAATCACAGAAACTAAGATATGATTTAATTTGTATGAAGGTCCATTATACTCCAAACTAATTCCTGGGAATAGAATTCATATCAGTAGTTCCTGAAGTGGGGGAATGGAGGAATAGAGGGAACTTTCTGGAGTGATGGGAAACTTCTGTATCTTTTTTGTTTTTGTTGAGCCAACATTGGGTTATAACATTATATAAGTTTCACGTGTACAACATTATAATTTGACTTCTGTACACACTATGGCATGCTCAACGTCAAAATCTAGTTTCCATTAGTCACCGTACAATTGACCCCCTTTACCCATTTCACCTTCCTCCCATCCCCTTCTTCTTTGGTAATCACCAATCTGTTTTCTGTATCTATGTTTGTTTTTGTTTTTGTTTTGTTTGTTCATTTATTTTGTTATTTTCATATTCCACATATGAATGAAATCACACAGTATTTGTCTTCCTCCATGTGACTTATTTCACTTAGCATAATACCCTCTTCAACACTTGTTATTTCTTCTCTTTTTATTTTTATTCATTTTTAGTTTTTATTTTTTCCTGAGGAAGATTAGCCTTGAGCTAACTGCTGCCAATCCTCTTTTTGCTGAGGTAGGCTGGCCCTGAGCTAACATCCGGGCCCATCTTCCTCTACTTTATATGTGGGACTCCTGCCACGGCATGGCTTGCCAAGTGGTGTCATGTCCGTACGCGGGATCCCAACCGGCGAACTGCAGGCTGCTGAAGCCAAACGTGCGCGCTTAACCGCTGCGCCATCGGGCAGGCCCCTCTTCTCTTTTTAAAAAATATTTTAATTTAGTAATTTTTTATCGAGGTAACATTGGTTTGTAACATTATGTAAGTTTCAGGTGTACTTGATTATATTTTAATTTCTGTCTAGACTCAATCATGTTCACCACTCAAAGACTAATTTCCATCTGTCACCATACACATCTGCCCTATCTCCTCTTTCACCCTCCTCCCTCCCTGCTTCCCCTCTGGTAACCACGGATCTAGTTCCTATATCTATGTGTTGGTTTGTTGCTGTTGTCTTTATTTGCCACTTAGGAGTGAAATCATATGGTACTTGACTTTCTCAATCTGACTTATTTCGCTTACCTTAATACGCTCAAGGTCCATCCATGTTGTCGCAAATACCAAGATTTCATTGTTTTTAATAAGTGAGTAGTATTCCATTGTATATAAATATATAAGAGAGAGAGACCACATCTTCTTTATCCGTTCATCTGTTGATGGGCACTTAGGCTGTTTCCAAGTCTTGACTATTGTGAATAATGCTGCAATGAACATAGGGGTGCAAATATCCTTTAGCATTATTGTTTTTGTGTTCTTTGGATAAATCCCCAGGAGTGGAAGAGCTGGATCATATAGTAGTTCTATTCTTAATCTTTTGAGGAATCACTATACTATTTTCCTTAGAGGCTCCACCAGTTTACAGCAGTGTATGAGGGTTCCCTTTTCTCCACATCCTCTCCAACACTTGTCATTTCTTGTCTTTGTAATAATCGGCATTCTGAGAGGAATGAGGTGATATCTCATTGTGGTTTTGATTGGCATTTCCCTAATAATTAGTGATGTTGGACATCTTTTCATGTGTCTGTTGGCCATCCGTATATCTTCTCTGGAAAAATGCCTGTTCATATCCTCTTCCCATTTTTAATTGGGCATTTTGTTTTTTGTTGTTGTTGTTGCTCAGTTGTATGAGTTCTTTATATATTTTGGATACTAACCCTTTATTAGATCAATGATTTGCAAATATCTTCTCTCAATTGTTAGGTTTGTCTTTTGTTGATGGTTTCCTTTGCTGTGCAGAAGCCTTTTAGTTTGACTCATTCCCATCTCTTTATTTTTTCTTTTGTTTCCCTTGCCTGAGGAGACATGGTATTCAAAAAGACAGTGCTAAGACCAATGTCAAAGAGTACACTGACTCTGTTTGCTTCTAGGGGTTTTATGGTTTCAGGTCATACATTTGCATCTTTAATCCATTTTGAGTTAATTTTTGTGCACGGTGCAGGATAATGATCCAGTTTCATTCGTTTGCATGTGGCCATCCAGTTTTCCCAACACCATTTACTGAAGAGTGTTTCCTTTCTCCATCATGTGCTTTAGGCTCCTTTGTCAGAAAATTAGCCGTCCATGGATGTGTAATTTATTTCTGGGCTCTCACTTCTGTTCCATTGATCTGTGTGTCTGTTTTTGTGCCAGGACTGTGCTGTTTTGATTACTATATCTTTGTAGTATGTTTTGAAGTCAGGGAGTGTGATACTTCCAGGTTTGTTCTTCTTTCTCAGGGTTGCTTTGGATATTTGGGGTCTTTTGTTGTTCCACACAAATTTTATGTATATGATTCCTTGTCCTATTTCTGTGAAAAATGTCATTGGGATTTTGATAGGGATTGAAATGAATCTGTAGATTGCTTTAGGATGTATGGACATTTAAACTACATTATTTCTTCCAGTCCATTAGCATGGAATATCTTTCCATTCCTTTGTGTTTTCTTTGATTTCTTCCAACAGTGTTTTGTAGTTTTCAGTGTACATGTCTTTTACTTCCTTGGTTAACTTTATTCCTAGGTATTTTATTCTTTTTGTTGCTATTGTAAATAGGATTGTATTCTTAACTTTTTTTCTGCTATTTCATTGTTAATGTGAAGAAGTGCAACTGATTGTTGTATGTTGATTTTGTACCCTGCAACTCTACTGTATTTGTTTATTATTTCTAACAGTTTTTTTGTGGAATTTTTAGGCTTTTATATAGATAAAGTCATGTCATCTGCAAATAATTACACTTTCACTTCTTCTTTTCCAATTTGAATCCATTTTATTTCTTTTTCTTGCCTGATTGCTCTGGCTATGGCTCCCAATACCATGGTAAATAAGAGTGGTGAGAGTGGGTATCTTTGTCTGGTTACTGTTCTTAGAGAAATAACTTTCAGTTTTTCTCCATTGAGTATGATGTAGGCTGTGGGTTTGTCATATACGGCCTTTATTATGTTGATGTACTTTCGTTCTATACCCATTTTATTAAGAATTTTTAAATCATAAACAGATGCGGTATCTTGTCAAATGTTTTCTCTGCATCTATTGAGATGATCATGTGATTTTTTTTCTTCACTTTGTTAATGTGGTGTATTTCGTTGATTGATTTGTGGTTGTTGACCCATCCCTGCATCCCTGGAATAAAACACACTTGATCATGATGTATGATCTTTTTAATGTATTGTTGTATTCAATTTGCTAGGTTTTTTTTTTTTTTTTTTGAGGAAGATTGGCCCTGAGCTAACTACTGCCAGTCTTCCTCCTTTTTGCTGAGGAAGCCTGGCCCTGAGATAACATATGTTCCCATCTTCCTCCACTTTATATGTGGGACGCCTACCACAGCATGGCGTGCCAAGCAGTGCCATGTCCACACCCGGGATCCGAACTGGCAAAACCTGGGCCACAGAGAAGCAGAACATGAAAACTTAACTGCTGTGCCACCAGGCCAGCCCCAGTTTGCTAGTATTCTGTTGAGGATTTTTGCATCAGTGTTCATCAGTGATATTGTCCTGTAATTTTCTTTTTTTGTGTTGTCCTTGTCTGGTTGTGGTATTAGGATAACGTTGGCTTTGTAGAATGATTTAGGAAGCCTCCTCTCCTCTTCAAGTTTTTGAGAGTTTGAGAAGGGTAAGTATTAAGTCTTCTTTGAAGATTTGGTAGAATTCACCAGGGAAGCCATCTGGTCCTGGACTTTTACTTTTTGGACAGTTTTTGATTACTGTTTCGATCTCCTTGCTGGTGATCGGTCTATTCACATTTCTACTTCTTCTTGGTCCAGTTTTGGAAGGTTGTATGTCTCTAAGAATTTATCCATTTCTTCTAGATTATCCAATTTGTTGTCATATACCTTTTCATAGTATTCTCTTATAATCTTTTGTATTTCTGAGGTGTCCATTGTAATTTCTCCTCTTTCATTTCTGATTTTATTTATTTGAGCATTCTCTCTTTTTTCTTGGTGAGTCTAGCTAAAGATTTGTTAATTTTGTTTAGCTTTTGAAAGAACAAACTCTTGGTTACATTGCATTTTTCTATTTTTTTAGTGTCTATTTCGTTCATATCTGCTTTGATTTTTATTATTTCCTTCCTTCTGCTGATTTGGGGCTTTGTTTGTTCTTCTTTTTCCAGTTCCTTTAGATGCACTGTTCGATTGTTTATTTGGGATTTTCCTTGTTTGTTGAGGTAGGCTTGAATTGCTATAGATTTCCCTCTTAGAACCACTTTGGCTGTATCCTTCAGATTTTGGCATGTCATATTTTTATTTTCATTTGTCTCCAGGTATTTTTTGATTTCTCCTTTGATTTATTCATTGACCCAATTGTTGTCCAGTAGCATTTTGTTTAATTTCCACACTTTCTGGCTTTTTTGATTTTCTTCCTGCTGTTGATTTCTAGTTTCAGACCATTGTATTCAGAAAAGATGTTTGGTATTGTTTGGATCTTCTTAAATTTATTGAGACTTGTTTTGTGGCCTAATATGTGATCAATCTTGGAAAATGTTCCATGTCCATTTGAAAAGAATGTGTATTCTGTGGTTTTTGGATGGAATGTTCTCTATATATCTATGAAGTTCATGGGGTCTAATGTGTCATTTAAGGCCAATTTATAGATCTTCTGTTTGGATGGTCTATCCAATTGGTGCAAGTGGAGTGTTAAAGTCCCCTACTGTTTTTGTAGTCCTGTGTATTTCTCCCTGTATGTCTGTTAATAATTGCTTTATATATTTAGGTGATCCTATGTTGGGTGCATAGACGTTTACAAGTGTTATATCCTCTTGTTGGATTGTTCCCTTTATCAGTATGTAGTGCCCTTCATTGTCTCTTGTTATACTTTTTGTTTTCAAGTCTATTTTGTCTAAGTATTGTTACCCCAACTTTCTTTTCTTTGCCGTTTTCATAGAGTATCTTTTTCCATCCTTTCACTTTCAGTTTGTAAGTGTCTTTAGGTCTGAACTGTGTCTCTTGTATGCAGCATATACATGGGTCTTGTTTTTTTTAATCCAATTGGCCACCCTATGTCTTTTTATTGGAGCATTTAGTCCATTGACATTTAAAGTAGCTATTGATAAATATTTATTTATTGCCATTTTGTTACTTTTTTTCCTGGGTGTTTTAGTTGTTCTTCTCTGTTCCTTTCTTCTTCTCTTGCTCTCTTCCCTTGTGGTTTGATGGGTTTCTTTAGTAATACATTTGACTTCTTTCCTGTTACTTGTTTGTTTACTTATTATAGGTTTCTGGTTTGTGATTACCATGAGGTTCCTATATAATATTCTATGTTCATAGCAATCTCTATTGAATTGATAGTCTCTTTAGCATAACCTCTTTCCAAAAGCTCAACTCCTTTACTCTCCTCCTCCCACATTTTATGTTTTTGAAATCCTATCTAATCTCTTGCTTCCTGTGTGTGTGTCTATCCATTGCTATCTTTTCATTGAAATAAGTAATTTTAGTACTTTTGTCTTTGACCTTCATATTATCTTCCTAGGTGGTTGATCTGCTACCTTTACTGTATTTTTGCCCTTACTAGTGATTTTAGGGCCTGGTTGTGTTTTTTTGGTTTGATAATTTTCTTATCCCTATTTGTGGCCTTCTCTTTCCCACTTAAATAATCCCCTTCAACATTTGTTGTAGAACTGGGTTCTCGGTGATAAACTCCTTTAATTTTGGCTTGTCCAGGAAGCTCTTTATCTCTTCTTCCATTCTGAATGATAACCTTGCTGGATCAAGTATTCTTGGCTGTAGGTTTTTTCCTTTCAACACCTTAAATATGTCATGCCACTCTCTTCTAGCCTGTAGGGTTTCAGCCAAGAAGTCTTCTGATAGCCTTATGGGCTTTCCTCTGTAGGTCACTTGTTGCTTTTCTCTTTCTGCATTTAGGACTCTCCCTTTAATTTTGGACATTTTAATTATAATGTGTCTTGGTGTGGGCATCTTGGTGTTCATCTTGTTTGATGCTTTCTGTGCTTCCTGTACTTGGATGTCTGTTTCCTTCCTTAGGTGAGGAAAGTTTTCAGCTGGTATTTCTTTAAATTGATCCTCTGCCCCTTTATATCTCTCTCTTCTCCATCTGGGACACCTATGATATGAATGTTAGTGTGCTTGATATTGTCGTAGAGTTCCCTTAGACTGTTCTCATTCTGTTTAGTTCTCTTTTCTTTTATCTGTTCAGCTTGGTGATTTCCTCTAGTCTTTCTTCCAGCCCACTGCTCTGTACTTCTGTACCCTCTACTCTGCTATTGAGTCCCTCTAGTGAATTTTTCATTTACAGTATTGTATTCTTCAATTCTGATTGGCTCTTTTTTACATTTTCCAATTCTTTGTTGATGTTCTCACTGTGTTCCTCCAGTCTTATCCCAATATCAGTGAGCTTCCATATGAGTTTCTGTTTGAACTCTTTGTCGGGTAGATTGCTTATTTCTGTTTCATTTAGTTCTTTGTCTGGGGTTTTGCCCTGTTCCCTTGCTTGGAAACTGTTCCTTGGCCTTCTCATTTTACCTCTTTCTCTGTGCTTAAATCTATGTATTAGGTGAATCGGCTATATCTCCTGATCTTGGAAAAGTGGTCTTGCGTAAGCCATGCCTTTGGAGACCCAGCAGTGTGCTTGCCTCTCCTCACCAGAAAAATGATCCAGGAGTGACCCCTCTGTAGGCTACTTGTGTCCTTATGCTGTGGCAGGGTTGCTGTTACTTCAAGTACCCAGGGAGCCTAGTCTTTCCTTCCCTGGCTGGCTGTCTGTCTGTAAATCAGATTTGGGGAGCCCCAACACCATTGGCTACAGGTCTAATTGCACACTCCTGTTGCAGTTTTCCTGTTAATTGAGTAGGTATCCTAAGGCTGGTTGCTAGGCTCAGGGGCTTACAGTTGCTCTAGGCCTCAGACTGGCAAAGCTGTTGTCAGCTCTCTTAGGATTGCAGCTCAGTGAGGCTGGCCCCAGGTACAGGAGCACCCAGTTGTTTCAGGCTTTGGAAGGTGGGACCAATCCTCTTTGTGGCTGTTTGTGAAGCACAGGTCTTCTGCCACCAATAAGCCCCACCCCCACAGGTCCACACACACTGTCAACATAGCCCTGGTCCATGCACACGTCCTGACTCCCTAGAACATACCTAGTTGCCCCACTGCAGAGGCCCCCACCTCTCCACCAACACATTCCAAGTTCACCTCGTCCTCACACAGGCCCTGCCCCACAGAGGTGGACACACTCACCTGCTTGTAGAGGATCAAGGCACCCATCTATGCGGGCTAACAAGTAGCCTGAGGGCTTGCTGTTGGGCGGAGCTAGTCCCTAGGGCCAGCTGTCTGCTCTGGGTGTAGTGGATTAAATCTGCACTCTAGTGGGTGTGGCAGACCCCTGGGCTAACAGGCCATGGGAACAACTTCAATGGCGTCTGCCAGGGTCTGTGTCAGCATGCCTGTACTAGGTCACACCAATGGCCACCACCAATGTCTCAGTCTCTAGAGAGGCCTCACCTTTCTTGAGATGCACCTAGAGCCTACCAGGTGAGTCTCTTTTCACCAAAGGACTGTGCAGCTTTCTTTTTGGTGATTTTACGTTGTTCTCTGAGATGGGTGAATTCGTGTTTGGGCCCTTTAAGAGCTGCGTTTTTGGCTTTTGCCCGATAGCTTTTCTGGGGGTATTCCCCTGTTGCAGTTACTAGCCCATGAAGCCAGATAGTAGGACAGTCGTCTCAGTTGTGCTGAGTTTCAAGGATGGTTATAGTGGTAAGATGTTCCCTCTAGGCTCCCCACTTCTCCAGAGAAGTCTGCATATGTTAGGGTGGCTCCTGCCTGGCTGGCTGTGAAGCCCTGCAGCTCTTCAAGGTTGCTTTCTTTCTCTCCAGAAGGAATTTCTGCCTCAGTCAGTACTGTCCCTTGTGGGGGTTCTTTATATCCAGTTTTCAGTTTTCTCTCCAGGGTAATTTTCCAATAATAGTTGTAACCTCGTTGTGTTTGTGGGAGGAGGTGAGTTCAGAGTCTGCCTAAGCCGCCATCTTCATGAGATCTCTATGCAGGGGAATATTTATCGTATATATTTGTGGTGACATTGCAGGGTACTTCCTGAAACATATCTGGTCTCTCCTTCAATTGGCAATAGGTCAGTGATTGAGCTGTCTCAGGTCTGAAATGGATAAGAGATACCCACCGCAGAAGTTGGCATCAGTTTACGGATGACCAGCTTTTGCTTGTATAAGATAATAAATGCCCTAATTGCCTGCTCACCTATCTCATCCCTAGGAGGACCCAACTCTATGAGACATGGCTGCAAATACACTTAGATCAGGGCCCAGTGTTTGCCATTCCAGTCTTATTGTCCATTATGGTAATTATGCCAACTTTGTTTGTAACAGTCAAGGACCAACTTTTTTCTACTGTTCTGGAATATTATCACTTTCGCTGATACTAGGGAGCCCGGTTCTAAAGCACCATGTCCTGCCATCAACCCCGGCCTACAAACACAGCCACCATTGAGGCTCCAGTGATGTCTACTTTGCTCTGACTAGTGCATTTCTTACTGCTTGAGTAAAGACGGTGTCCTCTAGGATCTCCAGAGAAACAGGGTCAGTGGTGGTTTGTCTGATCTTTTCTAATAAATCCATTCTAACATGCCTTCCCTGTATATTCTCACCCCCTAATACACTTCTCTGTCAAAGTGGTGCTAACATTTCCACCTCAATTATTGTCGTCTATCAACATTTCCAAGCCTCAAAGATGCAATAATTCCAGCAGCATCGTAGGATAAGCACTGGGCATTTTTGAAAGAATATTAAATCCTGACCACCACCTTATTAAAAGGCTTTTCCCTGTATAATCATATATTCTATTTCCCCTAACCCGGTAGCCTCAGAATCTATTCCTATATCTATTCTCCTGGCTCCTGATGGCACATATTAGCTTCCAAAGCTTTCTTGATCAATGATCCAGTTCCTCTCATACTAAGGTCAGCATTATCCCCCTTTGGGCCATTTTGAAGACTGAGCCTAGTTATTGGTCTAGATGCAATGGGGGGAAATTAAGAACAGATCTTCAGGAAGATAAGCATAATCTTTCATGAAGCATGGTCACCAGACAATGAGAGGCTGCTCTCTTCTAACAAGGGGTAACAAGTGAGTTCTGCTGGCCCAGAGTGTCCATGAGAATCTCAGGATTCAAGTTTTCAAATGCATCCACTCAAATGTCCTCATTCAGAATCTCAGGATAATACTTCTTCCCTAATGAACCTCTGATTTTTACACAGGAAACATACCAGAGCTCTAAATTCAGTATCTTTATAATTCTTCACATTTATGACAAATCTTGTCTTATTTGCAGCACAGTCTGTGAGATGAGATTCTTTTGAAACATTGTCATGGATGTCTTATGACTTTCACACCATGCCCAAGTTATTTGACCTGAGTCTGTCATTTTCTCTCTTCACGGCTTCTTCAGCAGTTAACTAACTTCATAATTCTCATATCTCTAATTCAAACACTAGAGCTATTGTATAAGCCAGGGCGCCACTTCCATCTATACCTCATCCTAACATACCACAAATGAGAGTCTTAGTTGGTGATGTTGCAGCACACCAGTTGCCACAAATTCTCTGTCTGTAACTGTGAGTCCTAGTTGCCATCGAACAAGTGACTGATCCAGTTCTAAAATCTCACATCCCATGGATCTGCCTTTTAAGGAACACTTCTGTTACCAACTGTCAGACACACACCCTGAGACAAGGATTTGAGTCTGAGCAGTTTATTTGGGATGTAATCCCAAGATGTGAGTGCATGGTGAAGGAGTGGAAAACTGTGACAAGAAAGGGGTAAAAGCAAATCAAGCATACATTAATGGCTGTGTGACCATGTGAGCAACAACCAGGACACAGTTCTATTGTGGACTCTCTGAGACACACTGTCAGACACCTCTGAATTGTCCCATGAGGATTGTGGAAGCTGTGAGGTTTATTCACAAAACATCTCTCATTGTTTAAGAGTTGTTTCCAGATGTATTAACTTCTTCTTGCTGCCAGCCTGCTCCATGAATGAGCCAAGCACACTCCTGTGAAGTAGAAAGCCGTTAGTGTCTATAGGAATTGTGACCAGTATGCAGAAGGTACCTTTGCATTTAATCTTTGCCTCAAGCTCTGTTTTCTAGGGAAACTGGGTACAGTAGATGCTGATGGCCCACCCTCCATCCCCTTGTCCCACCTGAGTTCACTGGCAGCTGCAGTAGACAATTTCCGTGCTCTGACAGATTTCTGCTTCAAGTGTTGTATCTCACTTCTCTTCCTGACAACTTTCTCCCGTACCAAGGAGAAATATTCTGAGGCGTGTTTCACATGACTTCTTAGAGAGTCCACAGGGGATGACCCCAGTAGCCCACAATGGAGACTTCCTCATTAATATACTCTTTTTTGTACTTTCCAAAAAAACTAACTCCACCTAAATCCTGGTCTCAGTGTCTGCTTTTTGAGGAGCCCAAATTAAAACAGTAGGTAAGACTCTATGTTTCGTATAAGGAAGTTAGTTCTATCTCCTAATCTTGATATACAGTAGTCTCCGCTTATCTGTTTTTTCACTTACCATGGTTTCAGTTGACCATGGTCAACTCCCATCCAAAAACGTTAAATGGAAAATTCCAGAAATAAGCAATTCATAAGTTTTAAATTGCATGCCATTCTGATTAGCGTGGTGAAATCTCACACCTCCCTGCTCTGTCCCGCCTGGGACGTGAATCGTCCCTTTGTCTGGTGTATGCATGTTGTATATGCTACCCGCGCGTTAGTAGCACTCTCCATTGTCTGAGCAACTGTTGCGGTAATCACGGTGCTTGTGGTCAAGTAACCCTTACTTTACTTAATAATGGCCCCAAAGCGCAAGAGTAATGATGCTGGCAATTCGGTTATACCAAAGAGAAACCATAAAGTGCTTTCTTTCAGTGAAAAGGTAAAAGTCCTCAATAAGAAAAGAAAAAAATCATATGCTGAGGTTGCTAAGATCTACAGTAACTTTTATTATAGTGTATTGTTATAATTGTTCTATTTTATTATTAGTTATTGTTGTTAATCTCTTACTTTTGTTACCAAACCTGAAGTGAGTTCACTCACCCATTGCACAGCAAGCCAATGTCTGACACTGGGTGTGGTGGACGAAAGTAGGAATTTTATTTTTGCACAGCACTGAGCAAGGAGAGAGGGCAGCTAACGCTGCAATCCCAAACTCCTCAAAAAGCTAAAAAGAAGGGTTTTTATTTGGGGTTTTAGGTAGGGGAGGGGGGGCATATGGGCTTGCTGGTTGGAGCTTTCCCACCAGTCTGTCTTTGGCCTTGAGACACTCGCAGAGAGGAGGGAGCCCGTGACCTTGCTGGTCAGCAGCTTTCCCACCAACCTGTATCTCTTTGCGGGGAGGAGATGATCTAGGTGCTTGTCCTTGATGGTGTCTGTTTCCATGGAGGATAGTGGATTCTGGAGCCAGGAAGCCAGAGCGTAAGCAGGGAATTGAGTATTTTGGTTTTAACCTCATATATGCTGGGTTTAATGTGGGAAAACTGATATCAGGGTCGATATCAACTCCTCCCTATTTTATGTCCATCCCTCAATCTTGAGGGATTTGGGGCAGTGATCGATCTAGCTAATTCCTGCTGAAATGGGGCATAGGTCGTTTCATCTCATTGAACCAGTCTTTTAATAAGGCAGTGATGCTGGTGGGCTCCTGAAGGTGGGCCTGTATCATGTAAGTTAGTAACCAGGTATTTAATAAGAAGTTTTTCTAGAGAAACAAAAAGAGGAAAACAAGGTTAATGGTTGGAGCAAATTACAAACCAGTTTCTGAGCCCAGGGGGCAGCTAATCAAGATTCCTAGAAGTCAGGGTCGAAGCATCTTTTGCAGTTTGAAATGTCTCTGATGGTGTCATTGGGCATTCAGGTAGCTTTTTGAGTGGCTTACACAGCAGTAGACATGAATCTCTCTTAAGTTTATATTAGGTCCTCCAGCTTCAGTTTGTAAGGCTTTAGGAAAAAGGGCAGATTTAGTTTTCAATGACTCTATATGAAAATAATGGGGAAAAAAACCCCTGAAAATGTTAGTTTGGAGATTTTTAGCCAGATATTTCAGGAGACTAGAAGAATTCAAGATCCAGTGAGTTAGCAGAAGTAAAACAAAAATTTCAAAGAGAATTGAAAAAACTAAAATCCAATATCTATAAACGTGTATTACAGTTTCTATTGAAACATAATCTTCCTCCCTAAAATCACTCTCAACTTCACTAGACATAGCCAAATTAAGACTAATTGGTTTGTACAATGTCTAGTTTTTGTGTTTTTTTTTAATTAATGTTATGATAGATTACAACCTTGTGAGATTTCAGTTGTACATTTTTGTTAGTCATGTTGTGGGTACACCACTTCCCCCTCCGTACCCTCCCCCCACCCCCCCTTTTCCCTGGTAACCACCGATCAGATCTCCTTCTCAATATACTAATTTCCACCTATGAGTGGAGTCATATAGAGTTCGTCTTTCTCTGACTGACTTATTTCGCTTAACATAATGCCCTCGAGGTCCATCCACGTTGTTGTGAATGGGCCAATTTCGTCTTTTTTTATGGCTGAGTAGTATTCCATTGTGTATATATACCACATCTTCTTTATCCAATCATCAGTTTCTGGGCATGTAGGCTGGTTCCACGTCTTGGCTATTGTAAATAATGCTGCGATGAACATAGGGGTGCAGCAGACTCTTGAGATATCTGATATCAGGTTCTTAGGATAGATACCCAGTAATGGGATGGCTGGGTCATAGGGTATTTCTATTTTTAACTTTTTGAGAAATCTCCATAC
Source organism: Equus przewalskii (assembly GCF_037783145.1). Taxonomy (NCBI): domain Eukaryota; kingdom Metazoa; phylum Chordata; class Mammalia; order Perissodactyla; family Equidae; genus Equus; species Equus przewalskii. Next base: position 16,049,986 of record NC_091855.1, on the reverse strand, counting down.
TGTTTTCCATAGTGGCTGTACCAGTTTGCATTCCCACCAACAGTGTATGAGGGTTCCTCTTTCTCCACAACCTCTCCAACATTTGTCGTTCTTGGTTTTGGATGTTTTTGCCAATCTAACGGGGGTAAGGTGATATCTTAGTGTAGTTTTGATTTGCATTTCCCTGATGATTAGCGATGATGAACATCTTTTCATGTGTCTATTGGCCATATTCATATCTTCTTTTGAGAAATGTCTGTTCATGTCCTCTGCCCATTTTTTGATCGGCTTGTTTGTTTTTTTGTTGTTAAGCAGTGTGAGTTCTTTGTATATTATGGAGATTAACCCTTTGTCGGATAAGTGGCTTGTAAATATTTTTTCCCAATTAGTGAGCTGTTTTTTTGTTTCAATCCTGTTTTCCCTTGCCTTGAAGAAGCTCTTTAGTCTGATGAAGTCCCATTTGTTTATTCTTTCTATTGTTTCCCTCAACTGAGGAGTTACAGTGTCCGAAAAGATTCTTTTGAAACTGATGTCAAAGAGTGTACTGCCTATATTCTCTTCCAAAAGACTTATTGTCTCAGACCTAATCTTTAGGTCTTTGATCCATTTTGAGTTTATTTTGGTGTGTGGTGAAAAAGAATGGTCAATTTTCAATCTTTTGCATGTGGCTGTCCAGTTTTCCCAGCACCATTTGTTGAAGAGACTTTCTTTTCTCCATTGTAGGCCCTCTGCTCCTTTGTCGAAGATTAGCTGTCCATAGATGTGTGGTTTTATCTCTGGGCTTTCAATTCTGTTCCATTGATCTGTGGACCTGTTTTTGTACCAGTACCATGCTGTTTTGATCACTGTAGCTTTGTAGTATGTTTTGAAATCGGGGATTGTGATTCCGCCGGCTTTGTTTTTCTTGCTCAGGATTGCTTTAGCAATTCGCGGTCTTTTGTTCCCCCATATGAATTTTAGGATTGTTTGTTCAATTTCTGTGAAGAATGTTCTTGGGATTCTGATTGGGATAGCATTGAATCTGTATATTGCTTTAGGTAGTGTGGACATTTTAACTATGTTTATTCTTCCAATCCATGTGCAAGGAATGTTTTTCCATCTCTTTATGTCATCGCCTATTTCTTTCAAGAAAGTCTTGTAGTTTTCATTGTATAGATCCTTCACTTCCTTGGTTAAGTTTATCCCAAGGTATTTTATTCTTTTCGTTGCGATTGTGAATGGGATAGAGTTCTTGAGTTCTTTTTCTGTTAGTTTATTGTTAGTGTATAGAAATGCTACTGATTTATGCACGTTAATTTTATACCCTGCTACTTTGCTGTAGTTGTTGATTATTTTTAATAGTTTTTCTGTGGATTCTTTGGGGTTTTCTATGTATAAGATCATGTCGTCTGCAAACAACGAGAGTTTTACTTCTTCGTTACCTATTTGGATTCCTTTTATTTCTTTTTCCTGCCGAATTGCTCTGGCCAGCACCTCCAGTACTATGTTGAATAGGAGTGGTGAAAGTGGGCACCCTTGTCTTGTTCCTGTCCTCAGAGGGATGGCTTTCAGCTTTTGTCCATTGAGTATGATGTTGGCTGTGGGTCTATCATATATGGCCTTTATTATGTTGAGGTACTTTCCTTCTATACCCATTTTACTGAGGGTTTTTATCATAAATGGGTGTTGGATCTTGTCGAATGCTTTCTCTGCATCTATTGAGATGATCATGTGGTTTTTGTTTTTCATTTTGTTGATGTGGTGTATCACGTTGATTGACTTGCGGATGTTGAACCATCCCTGTGTCCCTGGTATAAATCCCACTTGATCATGGTGTATAATCTTTTTGATGTATTGCTGTAATCGGTTTGCCAAAATTTTGTTGAGGATTTTTGCATCTATGTTCATCAGTGATATCGGCCTGTAGTTCTCCTTCTTTGTGTTGTCCTTGTCAGGTTTGGGGATCAGGATGATGTTGGCTTCATAGAATGTGTTAGGGAGTTCTCCATCTTTCTCAATTTTCTGGAACAGTTTGAGGAGAATAGGTATTAAGTCTTCTTTGAATGTTTGGTAGAATTCTCCAGAGAAGCCGTCTGGTCCTGGACTCTTGTTTTTGGGGAGGTTTTTGATTACCGTTTCTATTTCCTTACTTGTGATTGGTCTATTCAGATTCTCCATTTCTTCCTGATTCAGTTTGGGGAGATTGTAGGAGTCTAGGAATTTGTCCATTTCTTCCAGGTTGTTCAATTTGTTGGCATATAGTTTTTCATAGTATTCTCTTATGATCTCTTGTATTTCATTGGTATCTGTTGTGATTTCTCCTCTGTCATTCCTGATTTTATTAATTTGCGATTTCTCTCTTCTTTTCTTGGTGAGTCTGGCTAGGGGTTTGTCAATTTTGTTAATTCTTTCGAAGAACCAACTCTTTGTTTCATTGATCCTTTCTATTGTCTTTTTTGTTTCAATGTCGTTTATTTCTGCTCTTATTTTTATTATTTCCCTCCTTCTACTGACTCTGGGCTTTGTTTGTTCTTCTTTTTCTAGTTCTGTTAGGTGTCGTTTGAGGTTGCTTACATGAGCTTTTTCTTGTTTAGTGAGGTGAGCCTGTATTGCGATGAATTTCCCTCTTAGGACTGCTTTTGCTGCATCCCAAATGATTTGGTATGTCGTGTTCTCATTTTCATTTGTCTCCAGATAATATTTGATTTCTTCTTTAATTTCTTCAATGATCCATTGTTTGTTGAGAAGCGCGTTGTTTAGTCTCCACATTTTTGCACCTTTCTCTGCTTTTTTCTTGTAGTTGATTTCTAGTTTAATAGCGTTATGATCAGAAAAGATGCTTGATATTATTTCAACTCTCTTGTATTTATTGATGTTTGCTTTGGTTCCCAAAATATGGTCAATCCTTGAGAATGTTCCATGTGCACTTGAGAAGAATGTGTAACCTGCTGTTTTTGGATGAAGTGTTCTATATATATCTATTAAGTCCATCTGGTCTAATTTTTGATTTAATTCTATTATTTCCTTGTTGATTTTCTGTCTGGATGTTCTGTCCATTGGTGTTAATGGTGTGTTGAGGTCCCCTACTATTATTGTATTGTTGTTGATGTCTTCTTTTAGTTCTATTAAGAGTTGCTTTACAAATTTTGGTGCTCCTGTGTTGGGTGCGTATATATTTATAAGTGTTATGTCTTCTTGGTGGAGAGTCCCTTTTATCATTATATACTGTCCCTCTTTATCTTTCTTTATCTGTTTTGCTTTGAAATCTACCTTGTCTGATATTAGTATAGTGACACCTGCTTTCTTTTGTTCATTATTAGCTTGGAGTATTGTTCTCCATCCCTTCACTCTGAGTCTGTGTTTGTCTTTGGGGCTGAGGTGTGTTTCCTGGAGGCAGCATATTGTTGGATCTTGTTCTTTGATCCATCCTGCCACTCTGTGTCTTTTGATTGGGGAGTTCAATCCATTTACATTTAGAGTGATTATTGAGACGTGGGGGCCTACCACTACCATTTTGTGTCTTGTTTTCCAGTTTTCTCCAGTTTCCTTTGTTTCTCGTCCCATGGTTTAATCTGTTCTGATGTAGAGCTGCTACTCTCTGTTGTTGTCCTTCTACTTATCTCCTCTGCTCTTGGTTTTGTAGCCCCTTTCCTATTTTGGATTTTTCAGGAATGAGGGTTTTCCTGAGGATTTCCTGAAGAGGAGGTTTTGTGGCAATGAACTCCCTTAATTTTTGTTTATCTGGGAAAGTTTTTATTTCTCCATCGTATTTGAAGGATATTTTCGCTGGGTAGAGAATTCTCGGCTGTAGATTTTTGTCCTTCAGATTTTTGAATATATCATTCCACTCTCTTCTAGCCTGTAAAGTTTCTGCTGAGAAATCTGCTGATAGCCTGATGGGGGTTCCTTTGTAGGTTAGTTTCTTTTGCCTGGCTGTCCTTAATATTTTCTCCTTGTCGTTGACTTTTGCTAGCTTCACTACTATATGCCGTGGAGTTGGTCTTCTTGCATTGATAAAGTTTGGAGATCTATTGGCTTCTGTCACCTGAAGATCCATCTCCCTCACCAGATTTGGGAAGTTCTCAGCCATTATTTCTTTGAATAGGTTTTCTGCCCCTTTCTCCTTCTCTTCTCCCTCTGGTATACCTATAATCCTTACGTTGCATCTCCTAATTGTGTCTGATAATTCTCGGAGAGTTTCTTCATTTCTTTTAAGTCTTGCTTCTCTCTCCTCCTCTGCCTGCAACAATTCTATGTTGCCATCTTCCAAATTGCTAATTCTTTCCTCCATATTATCGGCCCTACTGTTCAGAGCATCTAGATTTTTCTTAATCTCCTCTATTGTGTTCTTCATTTCCAATATTTCTGTTTGGTTCTTCTTTATCGTATCAAACTCTTTTGTGACATAGCTCCTGAACTCGTTGAGTTGACGGTCAGAATTCTCTCTTAACTCATTGAGAATCTTAATGATGGCTGTTTTGAAGTCATCATCATTTAGGTTATATATCTCATTTTCTTTGGGATTGTTTTCTGTGTATTTGTTACTTTCTTTCTGTTCTGGAGATTTAATGTATTTTTTCATATTGCTTGATGTTGTTGATTTGTGCCTCCGCATGGAGATAGAGTTTAGTTGCTCCTTTCACTTGTTTCAGCTGCTGCGGTTGGGGGAGCAGCTGTTTATACTTCACCAACCAGGAACCCTGTCCGTAGTTGCTAACTGGGCCTGGGCCCCTCTTCGTAGCCACAGTGGCCCTTTGGATTCCCTCCTCTGCCGTGGGGGCCGTCACAGGGGGGCTTCAGGCTGCAGGTGCCTACTGTTGCAGCCCACCTAGATGTGCTCTCTCCTTGGGGTCTGCAACGGTGTTATGGGCTTTTCCAGCAGCCAGGGGTGGGATCACTTATATTTGTCGCTCCGTTGCTGTCGGCACCCACCGAATCTCACTTGTCCTCTATGGGTCGCAGGAGAGCTATTGGCATCTTCTACAGTCTGTGGTTAGTACACCTAGCTATGCTGCTTTTGCCCTGGGGTCTTCCAGCCTTGTGGCTGGCGGCTGGGTGCCTTCTACTGATGCTGTGCAGAGGCTTTCCCTAAGGCTGCTGTGAGCCTGTAGAGTTTCCCCCTAGGCTACTAAGCTGGGTCTCTGGAACTCTCTCCCACCCCAGTCTTCTCCGAGATCTCCGGCAATCCCTAGTCTCACGGGGCGGGCAACGGCAGCTGGGGGTCACCCCGCCCTCTGGACTTCTCTCCAGGCCTCTCCCAGAGCCGTGAATGCTCAGCGTGGCCTCTCTGCTAACGGCACACAGAGAGTTTTGTCTGCTGCCCGGGCGGAGCTCTGGCGCTTCCCCTCCGGGTCGCAGAACTGGCCTTTGAAAGTTCCCCCAGCCCCGGTCCTCTCCGAGATCTCCGGCAATCCCTAGTCCCACGGGGCGGGCAACGGCAGCTGGGAGACCTCCATACCCTCCGTGACTCTCTCTGGGACCCTCCGGGCGCCCCGAGCACCAGGCTGGGTCTCCCCGCCAATGGCGGGGAGAGACTCTTCCCGTGGGCTCAGGTGTGCAACTCCAAAGTTTCCCTCTGCGTTTAGGAGTAATTGCGGGGGGTTTAGGTAGGGTTCTGGTCACCTGTTTCCACCGTCGCTCCTCTGTTGTGTTCTCGCTCCTGCCCTAGATGTGTGTGGATCCTCTGGGGGCGTCCGTTGGAAGAAAGCCGCTTGCGGGTACTAGGCTGCCCGTCGGGGTCGGAGAGTTTTCACCTATTTCCACATCCTCCCGGAGGAAAGTCCATCCGCCTTCCGATGTATAGTCGCGTGGGTGTCTCAGACGTCCTGAGATGCTGTCTGGATATCCTTTGTCAAGCGATAAGTGTCCAAATAATTGTAGACTCGAAGGGCGAGAGACAAAGAGGACTACTCACGGCGCCATCTTGGATCTTCTCCCCCCCTACAATGTCTAGTTTTAATAAATTTGGCATAATTATTTACATAAGTACAGCAAGAATAATCATTGATCATATAGGCTCTTTTAAATCTGCTTTGCTGGAACCTTATAAGGAATCTCAGGTTGAACTTTAAAGGCCTCTCGAGGAAAGCCAAGCAAAGGACCTGTTATCAGATTCTGTCTGCAGTATCTACAGATTTGGGTGAATTCCTCTCTTCGTGAGGTTCCCCAAAATACTGAGGTTCCTTGTACCTGCCAGAGGGAGCGACATTCTTTGCTCAACCTTACCAGGTTACAGAATCCATAAGCACAGTACCAGGCCAATATTTCCAAGTGGTTTTAGTCCAGAATGTCAACCTTCATTCCTCAAAAGCTGTCTTGTTATATATCCAAGCCCGTATGTTTTTTTAAATATGATGTTCCAGTCAAAGCCTTGGTAATATAACCAGTCTTTCCAATTGTGTCCTGTTAAAAGAACAGATGCTTATGGAACTTATGCAAACAATTATATTGCCATGAGAAGAAGAATACTTACTCATCAGGGGTTTTTCCATTTTGGAGGGCTCAGATAGGGAGGAAAAGACAAATGCTTCGATTTTGTTTATGAATTGCTGTAAGTCATAGTTCTTTAAGAGAATAGAGAAAAAATTTTCTTAACTCCAAAAAAAAGCAAAACATCAAAAATCAGCAATATCTCAATGAAAAAGTCATAAAAAATTGTAATCATCCCTATCAGTTTATTCTGTCCTGTGTAATTGGTTCTTGATCTTAATCTTCTGTCAGCAGTTTGTGAGGTCATCAGTTTCTCTGTTGGAGTTCTGTAATTTTTACCTAGTTTAGTTTTACAATCTGAACGCTTATTCAAAACCTGTATTTTAGAGTGTCAGAGTCATTTGCATGAATTTCTCTGAAGATGAAACATATTTTTAAAAACATCAAAGTGAAACAGCCACTGTTTATAAATAACAAAACATTTAAAAATGGTAACTGACAAAGACATTTGACCATGTCTGTGATATGTAACATTTTGAGATAATAACCAGGATTATAGCTGACAATCAGAACAGATCAGATAATTTTTTAAATATTTATATCAATAATACTCATTTATATAATACCATTTAAGAAAGTTTATCATTACTTATTTGACAATGCTTCTCATGTAATTTAACATGAAAAATAAGCCCTATTAGTTTAGCATTCTTTTCTTATAGGAAGAGAGCAAATTTCTCCGAGAAGTCCCAGGGGCCCTCTGAAAATCCCCAGAGAAACTCTCCCTCCTCTTCCAGGTCAAAAGAAAGCTTTTATTTAAGACTTGAATATTTGTGTGTGGGGGGAAGCTTGTCAAAAATATTAAAAGCTTTAAAACATTTGTTCAGATAGGAAACAAAGCTCGCTGCAAAACCATGCTCAGGTATCTATTCAAAGTGACAACAGAAATAGCCAAGGGAAACAGAGTTAAAATAGTAAAAAAAAAAAAAAAGCCTTTTTCTAATTTTTTTCATCAAGAGCAGATTAAAAATTTACGAAAATTAACCTTTTAAGAAAGAGGAAACCAAGTTTTAATTTTGTACCTGGTTACTTTTGACATATAACTTTATTTACTTAATTGGATTTACTTTAATCCTGGCCAACTTGACCATACATGAATCTCTTTAGGGCTTTATTTTTACAAACCTTTGGTTACTTTTTTACATTCAGAATTTGTCCAGCACTTTAGGACAAATTTATCTTTCTCAACTCAAGAAACAAAAATATTTCCGTTCTTTATATCTTTTTACTGAAAACATATATTTTACTTTCCCTGTATATAGACCTTTTAGAAATATATGTTTTCTCATAGAAAATTTCTCAGCATATATAAAACCTGTTTATCAGTAAACCTAAGCACTTTTCAGTCTATTTGATATAAGAAACCAGAGGCAGATAAATATATGCTTAGTATTTAACCTTTAATTTTTTTAATATTTTATCTTATGTGGAAATGATCTAGATACCCAATAAACTGTTATTATTTAATTTAACTTAGTAAAGCTATAAAATTTGTTTCCAAAAAGATTTTGGAAGCTGTTTTTTAAGTATGCAGACTATAAAACATAATTATTGTACTTAAAACTCTTACCCAGTTTTAATAATTACTCTTAAAAACTTCAAGTGACATTACAGCAGTTAACTACCATCCTCAGCTGTTTTAAGTACGTATATTATAATATAATTATTATACATATAATTATTGTTAAAAAGTTTTTCCAAAAACTTTTATTTTTTTACATTTATTTAGTTTACCTGTTCTTAACAATCATATTTAGATCGTCTACAAAAACTCCATGAGACATTAAATAAAATTAGCTATTATACTGAGTTACAAGTTTTGCTGATAAATTTTGTAACAGACATGACATGAGCTCATTTGAACAGTAAACCCAGGCTGTATGTCTGCATTATAGCCAATGCTGATAACTTTGAGGACATGTTCATTTTAAATGAAAACAGTAACCTTAAACAGGCTTTCATTCATCAAAGATCATTTTGTATCATGTTAAATAACTTTGTCTCTTAGAAGTTTTTGCATATTCATTAAAGACTGCATTCCATTATGAGAGATTTTGAATCCTCTTCTGAAACAGGTTTTCAGAATGGCCATTACAATTCCAAATTATCTCAGAAGTTTACTTATTTTCACTTGTTCAATTTTAGATCAGGAATTTTGGGGGAGTTGAAGCAAAGCTCACCTTGCTGGGAAGCTCAGCAGGAGAGTAGACAAAAGAGGCAGATTTGGGTTGGCTGCTGGCATGTTTAATTATTTAATTATTTTCTCTTAAAGAGGCAGTAAAGCATTTCTAATTTTATTTAGAAGCCTCAAAAGATTAAAACAGGCTCCCAGTTTTTGCGCTGGCTTTTCCAATTGCATACATCAGTTTGGGTGAACTGAAATTCGCCTGTTTAAATATATCAATTTTTACAAAACTTTATCTTAGTTTTACTAATGCTTATACTTTTAATTATACTTTACATTAGAATTTTATTAATAAGTTTTGGTATTACAATATTGTTCAGCGGAAGCATTCCCAGTTAGACATAACATTTATTCCCAAAGAAAACATCCAGGCAATGTTGACATAACCTCTTCATATATTATTAGCTTAAATACTTTAATCTTTATAGTCTTATTAATCTTAGTAGCCTAACTGTGGCCCCAAACAATTGTTGGTCAGGTTTCTCACTCTGATTTTTGCCTCCTGACCTTTTAAATTTTTCCAACTGGGGTAAATAGAACAGATTTGTCTGATGTCCTTTAATGTTGGGGAGCAAATGGGGGGGTCCCTTTAGCCCATCCAACCTTAAGCAGTGTTTTGTTACAACCTTTGTTTTAACTTCATTTATATCTGTTCCATTTATCCCATTGGGATGAGTCCTGTGACTCTTCCCTTTCTGATTTCTCTTTGTTAACTTAACATTTTTATTAGCATCTGTAAGACTACGAGAAGCTGAGACCCCAAGTTTGATTAAGTTCTTAAGACTAGTCATTATAGTTTCCTCTTAATTTGGTCTTTCCATAGGTACCAATAAAATAGTTGTTTACCATAAGAGCTCTCTAAAAAGTTTCCCAACTTGAGGATCCATCGTTTGGCCATTTTTGTCTCTCCAGAGTCTAAAGAATATTGTGGCCACGTGGTGTTACAAAAGAAAAGCATCCCTCTTTAGACATTGCCTTATAGCTATAGGTTGACCATCAGCCAAAGTTTTTCCCAAGGGGCTCTTAGATGGAATAAATGCAGCACCTCCCATGTTAACACTTTTAAAAGGACAGATAAACAGACAGACAACAACAAATACCAAACAAGTGCGCATTCCCAAAAATCCTCGGCCACAAACAGAAGCCAAAACAAAGACCAAAACCGAAAACCAAAGTGCTTCTAGTCCCAGCTCAGTCCGTGTCCAACACTCGGTGTGCGCCCAACAAATGAAGATCCACCATGCAGATCTTCCCAAATGAGCAAGGACAAGAGACCTTGGTTGTGCACACCTGGGGGACTTACCAAAGTTTGGCCAGGGCATCGCGGTGACTTCAAAACAAATGGAGCCCAGAGGGCTGCCAAGGTACCCATTATTTTCAGCCTTTCCTGTTGGAAAAGGTTAACACAAAGACAAAAACAAAAACTACCAGCTACTTACAAGAGACGTCTTCCGAAGTCCTAAACCTAGTTTCTTCCACCACCAAAGCAAAAGTGCTGTGGGCCAACGACGTCTGGTTAGCAGCCAGTCGCTTGGGGCTGTCCCTGAGACAAGGGGCTCAGGCACCTGCAGGACAGTTTCCAAGAGAGGCCTTTAGCCAGAGGCCAGTGTGCCACAGGTGAGACGTCCACCCAGGACATTGTCCCGTCTGCGTCGCCAAATTGTTACCGAACCTGAAGTGAGTTTGCTCACCCGTTGCACAGCAAGCCAACCTCTGACACTGGGTGTGGTGGAAGAAAGTAGGAATTTTATTTTTGCACAGCACTGAGCAAGGAGAGAGGGCAGCTAACGCTGAAATCCCAAATTTCCCAAAAAGCTAAAAGGAAGGATTTTTATTTGGGGTTTTAGGTAGAGGAGGGGGAGCATATGGCCTTGCTGGTTGGAGCTTTCCCACCAGCCTGTCTTTGGTCTTGAGACACTCGCAGAGAGGAGGGAGCCCGTGACCTTGCTGGTCAGCAGCTTTCCCACCAACCTGTATCTCTTTGTGGGGAGGAGATGATCCAGGTGCTTGTCCTTGATGGTGTCTTTCTCCATGGAGGAGAGTGGATTCTGGAGCCAGGAAGCCAGAGAGTAAGCAGGGAATGAGCGTTTTGGTTTTAACCTCATATATGCTGGGTTTAATGTGGGGAAACTGATATCAGGGTCGATATCACTATGCCGAATTTATAAATTAAACTTTATCATGGATATGTATGTATAGAAAAAAATGTAGTCTATAGGGTTCTGTGCTGTCCAGGGTTTCAGGATGGGGGTCTTGGAATGTACCACTGGGGGTCTTGGAACGTACACCCTCGGATAAGGGGAGGACTACTGTATTTGACTGATCCAGCCCTAATTAACTCAACCAACATAAAATAACAATGCAGCTTTTCCTACAATTAGAAATATTGCAAAAAGTACAGCTTCTTGTAAAAATTTACAAGTAAAATAATGTGACTCTAACAAGCTAGCTTTAAAATATAATACAAAATCTGAATTTACCAGTAAAGCAGCGAACAATGGCTTATTCAATAAAGAGTATTGGGACAACTGGCTAGCCATTTGAAAAAACATGGCTGGATTCCCATTTCATTCCTTACAGCAAAATAAATTCCAGATTTAAGCATTAATACTGAAGCCAACATAATCCCAGAAAATAAAAAGGATTCTCTCAAAGTAATCTCAAAGAAAAATATAAAACCCAGTAAATATGAAGAATTGATTGATAAATTTGACTATAGTCAAATTTAACTTGTTTTTTCTTTTTACAAAAAGCATATTCAAAAGAGAATAACTTGGAGCAGTTGCCTTTTGTCTCCATATGGACGTGTATACTTAAAACATGTGACTCTTTCTCTGATTTGTCTTTTAAAACCAAGTTTAATCAGATTGTCTTGGTTCATGCTTCCATGTTTCATTGGCTCCACTAGATGGCCTTTCTTCTTTCTATCCCTGGCTGGTACATTGTTCACCTCTCTCTTCATCTATTCCTAGAGTGCATCAAAGGGATGACCACAAAGTGACAGGAGCACACAAGTGGAACACCTAACATTTCACAAGGAAATGCCTTTCCAAAGATTTGATGTTTAATCTTCATTGAGAGAAAAAAATTGGAGTTTTCTAGGGCAAGGGGGTGAGGGAAGGTGGTAAATAGCATTTGGGGGATGGGAATTGCATGTACAGATGTACAGAGACAAGACACAGTCAAGTATATTCAAAACAGAAAATAGCCAGAGGATGCAAAGTGTGCAAAGCATAATGGAAAATGATATCAAAAAGGTCATTTGACACAGCGTACAAAGAGTGGCATTCAGAAGTTATTGGGAAGATATATAGGGGATATCTGATTAGATATGTGTTTACAAGAGACAGGATTACCCCAAACGCTGAGAATAGACTGAGGAGAAGACAAACTGGGGACAAAGACACTGGTGAAGGGCAAGTACCAAAGGGAGCATTACAATACACATATTTTAAATATTCAAAGTTCAATTTTGAGCAAGAGCTGCAGCAGTTTCAAAAAGAGGACCAAAGTCTTATTTTTACTTTTCCTAATTAATTTTATGCAATTAGTAATCTATTCAAATTAATTACTTCAATCAGATATTTATTGTGCTTTAGGCACTGTTCTAGGTGTTGGAATACAACAGTGAGCAAAACAGATAAAAGGAACCCTGCCTTCATGGAGATTATATTCTGGTATTCAAAGCAAATCCTCCAAGAGGATACCCATACTGCCAAACTAAGGTGAAGAGTTAGAGCAGACAAGCTTAGCCAGGAAGCACAGTAGGAACAGGGTCAGGAGATTTTATTAAACAAACAACAATTTGCTTACACTTTAACAAGAATTCATTTCTTCCTCTCTTTCCATTACCAGATAAACCCAAGAGGTTGGGTGGGACAAGCATTATTATCATGCTCCTTTTCCGATTTTGGAGAAGAATGTTAGAAAATTTAAGTAATTTTCCCAACTTTATTACATCTCTTTTGATAGCAGTAGACACTGTCACTACAGGGAATCCCGTTGTGCACATGTCCACCTTCTGGTCACTGATGGGATGTCCTATTGCACTACTCTGGAAGTCACGTTCATTGACCTGATGTCTATAGACTTCCCCTGATGGTGTGAACCTGCAGTTTCTGCTTGTTCTATGCATATCGTTGGGAAAACATTTCCATGATTCCAAATCCCAATCCCGTCCCAAATCACACACGTACCCAACTGCTGACAAATGAAATCAATTATGTCGACAACAAGAAATACATCCTCTGCACCTTTGAGAAGTTACTTTGGGAGTAAACAAAGAGAGGCAAAACTCATTCCTGGGTCCTCACATGTCTGTCTCCTGCCTTTCCCATGAGTCATATCTGTGCTCAAGAAACACAAGGGGAACCAATTCAGGGGGGAAATGGAGCTTTCTTTGCTACTTACAACCATGAACTGTAGATACGAGGATGTTAGCAAATGCCTTTGCTTGATGGCAATGTTTCTGATACTGACAGAAGGGAAGTTCTCTGCATTTGTTTGTAAACTGTCAGAAATGTGCTCAGTTTTAGACAGGTAGTACACTTCTATTGCCAAGAGACTAAAACTTAATAATGCACAGGATGTCAAATTAGAGGTATTTTCTTATCCTGAAGAGTGAGCCTTAGTCTCCTTGGGACCAAAGTGTTTTCTATGGTGCATAAATAAAGCAGTCAACAGTAAAAGAAAAACAGACAAACTAAGAATCACAATGAGTGGCAAGAAAACTCCTCTTCTGACAGATGCTGGGCCACTGTCAACACTACTTCCATAGCCTCTGTGCAGGCAGTAGGGTGGGGACCACCCATAGGTGCAATGGCAGTGATGTTTATTATTGCAGATCCCTTTCATGTTGCAGGTCTCAGGCAGGCAGACTTGTGACAGGAGAGACAGACTGACACACTTCTTGCGTATGCAGATCTTTCCTGGACCACACATGGTGCCATCTTTCACTTCACCAACATCTGGCATGTCCATCCCTGAATGGTAGCCAATACTCCAGCAGGTGACACCATTGATGTGACTGTGCCGCAAAGCAGAGTGATCTCTCAGGTGGGGAATATCTCCCACATTCTCACATTGAACTCTCCCACAAAAGATATCTGAGGTATTACATTTTAGGTATGTCGTGCCATTTACACCACAGTGGCCAAAATGGCTTCCCTGCGAGTTGATTTTCTTTATAGCAATTCTGAGATGCACTCTGTGCACCTTCACCAAAAATCTCCCTGCACTGCTCATCATGGTTGTTACATCTCTTTTGATAACAGTAAGCACTGTCACTACAAGGAATCCCATCCTGCACATATCCATCTTCTGGGCACTGATGGGATGTCCCATTACACCACTCTGGAAGGTCGCATTCGTTGACCTGATGTCTACAGAGTTCCCCTGATGGCATGCACTTGCAGTCTTGGCAACAAAGCCCAAAAGCACAAGCAGCCCAGGCCTCAGAGCGCAGTTCAACAGGCAACAGGGATCTTGCTCACACTGCTTTATAGATCCACAGTCACATTCCTCTTCTCCTTCAACCACGCTGTTCCCACAGCGCTTCAGCATAAAGACTTCCCCTGGACTTGGAGGACTGTGCAGACATGATCCCTGGTTTAAAGTGGTCTTTGTAAAATCTGCATAACTACAATTGGTGAATCTCTCCGCAGGCGCTCTGACAGCATTCATGATGCAACCACCTTGTCCACACAGACTTCTTCATCGTGTTGCATACCCAAAGTATGACCTAACTCACGGACCACTGTGATGGCAAAAAGAGACCAGGGGTCTCCTTGGAAATTATTAACGCCACAATCAATAGGAGGATGACATATTCCTGCAACATAGTCTATACCAAGTACAATTATAAGTGAATTTTTTATGAAAATATGTGCAGCATCATCCTGTAGCTGGGAAAGACTGATTCGTTTCTACTGAGAGAAATTCTCCAGAACCTGTTCCATGCTTATTTTGATCTCTCTCTTCCTTTTTGTTTTTAGCTTGGGTAAAAGTTTATCCATTTTATTGATATTTTCAAAGAAACAGCATTTGGTTTCATTGATTATCTCTATTAATTTCCTGTTTTCAATTTCACTAGTTTCTACTCTAATTTTCATTATCCCTTCTCTTCTTCTTACTTTGGATTAAATTAGGTAGTTTATAATTTATTTTGGATATTTCTCCTTTTATAATATATGCAACTAGTGTTATACATTTTCCCAAACATTGCTTTTGCTGCATCCCACGAATTTTGATAAGTTGTATGATTTCCAGTCTTTGAAATTTGTTAGGGTAGGTTTTAGGCCCCAGGACATGTTCTGTTTGGTAAATGTTTCGTGTGAGTTTCAGAAGAATGTGTATTCTGTTGTTTTTAAAGTGTTCTATAAATGTCAATTACATCCAGTTGATTGATGGTGCTGTTGAGTTCAGCTATATCCTTCCTTACTGATTCTCTTCTTGCTGAATCTACCAGTTACTGATAGAGAGTTGTTGATGTCTCCAAATATAATAGTGCATTTGTCAATTTCTTCTTGCAGGGTTATCATTTTTCACATTAAGTATTTTGCCATCCTGTTGTTAGGCACATACACGTTAGGGATTGTTATGTCTTCCTGTTACGTCTTGACTTCATCATTATTCAATGCTCCTTTCTATCTCTGAACATTTTCCTTGCTCTGAAGTCCAGTTTGTCAGAAATTAATATAGCTACTCCAGCATACTTTTCATTCATGTTAGCATGATCCTTTTACTCATAATCTGTATCTTTATATTTAAAGCAGGTTTCTTGTAGACAATATATACTTGGGTCTTGTATTTTATACACTCTGACAATTTCTGTCTTTTTTTTTTTTTTTGGTGAGGAAGATTGGCCATAAGCTAACATCTGTTGCCAATCATCCTCTTTTTGCTTGAAGGAGATTGGCCCTGAGCTAACATTGTGCCAATCTTCCTGTTATTTTGTATGTGGGTCACCTCCACAGCATGGCTTGATGAGTGGTGTAGGTCCATACCTGGGATCCAAACCCATGAACCCAGGCCACCAAAGCCGAGTGCACTGAACTTAACCACTAAGCCACTGGGCCGACCCCATGATAGTTTCTGTCTTTCAATTAGCATATTTGGACCATTCACATTTAAAGTGATTATTGATATAATTGATTAATATCTACCATATTTATAATTTTTTTCTGTTAATTGCTCTGGTTCTTTGTTTCTTTATTTGCCTTCCACTCTTCTGTTGTTGTGTGGTTTTGTGTTTTTTTGCCTTCTGTGGTTTTCATTCTGAAAATATTTCTCATTCAAATGAAGCCTAGAAATCTTAGTTCCCTTAAAACCCTTTGCTATCCCCTTATAGCATAATTGTCTTAAATATTCCCTCTATATACACTGAGAACTACATTAGACAATATAATTTTTCTTCGGCTATCAAACATAATTTAGAAAATTCAAGAGAAAAAGGAAATTCCATTGTATTTCCCCATATTTTGACTCTTTCATTGTCCTTTTTCCTTCCTGATGTTGCAAGATTTCTTGTTTTATAATTTCTTTTCTGTTTCAAGAATTTTCTTTAACCACTGTTTTCAGCAGGTCTGCTGGTGACAAATTATTAGTGTTCCTTCATCTGAGAATGTCTCGATTTCCTCTTCATTGTTGATGTATATTTTCACTGGAGAGAAAATTCTGGATTGACAGTTTTTAAACTCCTGTGAAATATTTTGCTACTTCCTTCTGGGCTCTGTGGGTCCTAATGAGAAATCTGCTGTCTTTCAAACAGTTTTCCCCTATGGGTAAGATTGGGCAAGATGTTGTTGCTTTCCAAGCACTTTCAAGATTTTTCCTTTGTCTTCTGCTTTCAAAATTGTGATTATGATGTGTCTTGACATGGATTTCTTTGGGTATATCCTGTTTTTGATTCCCTCAGCTTCTTGAATCTGTAGGCTATGACTTTTGCCAAATTTGAGAAATCTTCAGCCATTATTTTTTTGAGTACTTTTTGGCTCTGCCTATTCTCCTCTCCTGTGACTGTGATAACATGAATGTTAGATCTCCTGTGATAGTCCTACAAGACCCAGAGGCTCTTCATATTTTCTCCAGTCTATTTTCTCTGTGCTTCTCAGATTTTACAATAACTTCTTCTCTACATTCGAGTGCACTGATTATTGCCTCTATTTTGTTGTTGAGCCCATCCAGTGACTTTCTGGCTTTGGCTTTTGTACTTTTTAGTTATAAAATTTCCATCATTTTGTTTTTTATATCTTGCATTTCTTTGGCGAGACTTTCCTTTTCTGCAAGTTTTTTATTTTTTCCAGTTGTTACAATCATATTTGTCATTGCTCATGGGAGCATTTTCATGATGGCTCCTTCAAAATCCTTATCAGATAATTCCAATATCTGCATCATCAAGGAGTTGGCGTCTGTTATCTTTTCTCATTCAAGCTGAAACTTTCCTAGTTCTTTGTATGACAAGTGCGCATGACAAGGGAGGATTCTGAACATTTTGGGTGTCATATTTTGAGGATCTAGATCTTATTCAACTGTCAGGCCCCCTCTGGCTTTGCACTAGCAGAAGAAGAAAAGCATCACTATTGCTAGATGGTAGTAGATGTCCGGATTCTCCACTCAGTTTCTGTTGACATGCCAAGGGAATCCTGATACTGTTAAGGAGTAGAAGTTAATTTCCCCCTCCTTGGCCTCTGCTGATACCACCCCGGCTGGGAGGTTGAAGGATGCCTGATTACTGCTGCCCAACCGACCTCCACTAACATTGTGGAACGGGGGCCTCATTACTACATGGTGAGAATGCAAGTCCCAGAACTCTATTTTGAGCTTCTCTTTCATCACTCCAATGAGGAGGATGAAGTACCTCATTAGAACTGGATGATATTGGAAGTCTAAGCCCCACCATGTTGCCTTTGCTGATGAGGATGCATGCAGAGGTGCAATTTTCCCATGACATTTGGCTGGAGTAGGATGGTTATTTTCTGAAAGTTTTCTGTCTTGGCAAACTGCTCATTTCTTGGCCCATTGGCTAGAAAGAGAAAACTTGTCTTGGGGCTCTTTTTCTTTTTGGCTGCATCTGTTTCATTTCAGGGTTGCAGGCTTCTCCAGACTGCAATGAGGGTAAAGAAAATGCAGAGAAATCACCACCATGTTGTTCCTTAGGTCCCAGTGTCCCTAGCTGGTCTATATTCTTTGCTCCACCTTTCCAAACCTTATGTTTGTTTTATGTATCAAGTATAGTGTTGTAACCTATACTGAGTAGGAGCAATGGGAATAAGAGTGTTTACTGTATCTTTTCAGGACCCAGAAGACCTCAATGCTATTTTTTTAAAGTTTTTTTAAATTCTTTTCCTTTTTCTCCCCAAAGCCCCCCAGTACATAGTTGTATATTCTTTGTTGTGGGTGCTTCTAGTTGTGGCATGTGGGACGCCGCCCCAGCATGGCTTGATGAGCAGTGCCATGTCCGCGCCCAGGACCCGAACCAACGAAACACTGGGCCACCTGCAGCGGAGCACGTGAACTTAACCACTCGGCCACGGGGCCAGCCCCGACAATGCTATTTTTAAAAGAAATAACTATCATTCCTTCTTAAAGCAAGAGAGATTAAGCCAAAACTAATTTTGGAAGCTTTCAATCCTTTCCCATCTCTAGATCTCCCAGGATACTGTTCTGTCTCTCTGAAGCAGTCACTCTTAGTCTTCCTCAGTTATCTATCTCCCTGGGTTGAGTTTCTTTGCTCTGCTTACTGGTGCTACTAGCTAGCTACTAAAACTTTTCCAGGATTGATCTTCCGTAGTTTCCTACTCTCTCATTTCTTGGGGTATGGTTTCTTCACTGTTAATTATCTCTGGTATGGGAGCAGATTTTATTCACTGCGTTCAGCTAGAGACAAACCTCTTTTTTTACCTACCCCTCCTAAGACAGAGGTGTCTCTGGTTCTGCCTGGACGAATGAAACAGTTTATGAAAAGGAAGCTCCCAAGCAGATTTCTGAGGAAACCAGAATGAATAGAAGAACCTTTTCTTGAGAGGAAATAGAAAGAGACTGTCATTAAAAAGGCTTCTATTTGATAGTTATCTCACAGGGTTCTGAATCTTCCAGTTAAATTAGGAGGTGGCAAGGCTTGCTGGCCAAGAATCTCTTTAAAACAGAACCTTCCCAGAGTTAGAGTTAATATTTTATTGAATTATTTTTATTCCATGCAATATTTATATAGTTGAAATCGTCTTTTGGATTATATATTTTGTCAAATACCATACCATAAATTCTTGACCAAATCATTTTGAGCATATTTTTCTCCAAAACACTATAGTTTAGTATGGAATTCAATTTTAAAAACTTGTATATAAAAAATAGCAAGGTTATAAATTGTATAATACAAAAATTTATTGAACACTGTAATTATAAATGGAATTACAGAATATCAATGTTGTCTAGATTATTTAGAAAATATTTGATCCTGGATGTGGATTTGGTCTTGACCTAGAAAGTTACTATAATTGAGTCCGATAGTGAAAAGTGATTAGACAGTCTAGGCCAATGCAACAGCATAAGCAAAATTATGAAGCAGAAATAAATCTATATTGTAGGAGGCCATAGGATGGAGTTAAGGAGGCTATCCAATTCCAATTATATCGAAGTCAGACATAAAGTTGTATAGAAATGGTGGAGCCAGAGCAAGATATCCTTGAGAACTAGTTGTTTCTGGAGAAGTGAAAGATCCTTGTTGCTAAGCAGCTAAATCTAGAACTTAGTCTCCTGAGAGACAAAGGGGGAGGGTTTATGTTTCCCTCTGTTATGTGAAGTCTCAGCTATCAGTCTTAGTCCATTGATAGGTGTGGTACAAATCATCTAGAAAGAAAAGGCCATGGAAATGATTGTTTCTTCTGTTGGTAAGTCATTCATCAAGTTTGGCTCTATGCATAAGTTGGTAGCCAGAGTAGTACATTGGATAATGTTAAGTTTCTTAATTTATGTTTTGTTTTCCTTTTTAAAGATGGGAGAGACTTGCACATGGGTGGGGGGTGGTGGTAAAGGTATTGCAGGTAGGGTGACCAATCATTCCAGTTTGCCTAGGACTAAGGGGGTTGCTTGGATGTGGGACTTTCGGTTTTAAAACCAGGACCGTCCTGGGCAAACTAGGATGAGTTGTCACCCTAATTGCCAGTAAAGAACAGGTGAAATAGGAAAAAATAGAGTCTAGAGCAGAGAAAATTGATAGAGCCAGTCCTCAACTAGGTATGAGATATGATCTGGAACAGAAGATGAGGGCTACTGCCTGAATCTGCAGGAGGATCACTTTTCCACTGAGTCTGGGATGTGGAGTGGGGTAGAGGAGAGGTAGAAATGGGCATGGATTCAGATTAGGTTTGTAAAGGTAAAAATCCTAGGAACCATTTTGCCTTTGAATTTGGCATCACTATAGATATACTTTTCTACTGTGTCCCAGAGTAAGGAATCCATTTTATTTTGTGACCTAGTGACCACACATATACAAACACCCACAAAATTTTGGCACCATATGTGTAAGAGTTGCTAAGGAACTTCCAGGAATGTCCTTGAATATCCATATTCAATTTCCTTTAAGAAAAAACTGAGGTAATGACCCATTAAATTGATTTCATAACACTCTATTGAGTCATACATTAGTCACAGAGAGGTGAGAAAATGGTATATTCGGCATGATAGAGTAAGAGAGGAGACAGAGACGGGTAGGTAGAGGTCTTGAGGAATTTGGAACAGCAGTGGGGAAAGGAAGAAAGAGTTGCTAAAACATATGGAGGAGGGCTGTTGTCTACTTTGAGATTCCAATAATGTTAGAGAATATGGATTTTGTATAGCACTACTTCATAGTATTGATGGTAGGGTGATGTCCCTTTAGGAGTTTGGGTCTCTGGGGTCCTAGAAATAATATAATGAAGACTAGAGCATGGCTCTAAGACTCTTTGAAGCATTTTCCTATTATTGTCTGCTTTCAAGATGAGTTCTAAGAAAAAGACAAATATGATACGGTTTCTATAGCTTATCAGCCTTCTCCACAACACTGTGTCTTTATTAGTCCTCCCCACTTTCCATCTTCCCATCCACAGCTTCTGCTCCATAATAAGTAACAAACATATCAAGAGAGATACAGAGAGCAAATCTGGAAGTTCGGATTTCACCCAATTCAGAGATCTATGTCTTTGGAAGTGTTTTATAGTTGAATTTGTCTATGAACTTTGCTTTTCTCTTGTGGGCTGCTTGCACCTTGGAATAAAGCGCCTATCCATTAGCAATGGAATGTGTTCAGATGGATCCAAGCTCTCTAAGCAGGTTAACGCTAAGGATATTGTTCAGACTGAAACAAGTCCTCCCCATCCACCAGCATCCACATAGAATATCTGAGATAAATAATAAACTTAAATACCATATATAAGAAAGGAAAAGATGAAGTCTATTTGGTTAACTATTTAACTTTGTGATTGAAAAGGAGTCAAAATATATTTTCAGCTACTGACGCTATATTTATGAGGGAACTCAGAATATTAGGGATGTGTAAATGTAATGTCCAGGAGAATAAAGAAAAGAGCAGTAAGTCATAGGAGGGTTTGAAATATCAGCTGACATCTTGCCTCCATCCCTTAGGGTGGGCAGCCAGAACAAACCACTCCAGTTCCAATTGTGCATTCTCTTTGTAAAATTTTCACAAACACAGTGTTTTGAGATTTCCCCTGTCCCCAGTTGTGCATGGTAGTTTTGATGTAGAAGTGCAAAAAGTATGTGACAGAATTAATCCAAGTTTTTGTTTGTTTTGCAAATTTGTGTTATGGTAATGCTTTAGGAAGTTAAAGGTTTTGGCATAAAGTGGTTGAAGTGATGGAACTGGTAGGCTAGGCTCAAATGGAATGGAATAGAAGGCAGGAGCATGAGATTGAGAGAAACAGGAGATAATAAAAGACAAAAGCATTTGGGTTCTCTTTGAGTTTGAGGAATAGGTATAGCAGGAGTAAGGGAGAGCTGGGAGGATTAAAATTATGGGTAAATTGCTTAGAATGTAAGAAATGGTTTTGTTTTGTTTGGTGAAGACAAGGCATGGATTATGGCTGTGGGTGGCTAAACTGAAGGATATTGAATATGAATTGAAGAGGTTAAAAAAAACTTTGAAAAACCCTCCTGGTTTTCAGATGGTTGTCTATATACGTGCTATCATTAGTTATGATGAAGGTAGGATTTTGGGTGGAGAATAATTCTATCAGTCAGATATCAAAGTCTTTGCAGTTTTTGTAAGAATGGTAGGGAGTGGTTGGTGGAAGAGTGAGAAAGCTTGAAAATTAGTGTAGTCAAATGTAGCACGAGGAATGGTTTGGAATTGACTTTGTGGGCTGGGGAGAACAGAAACCCAACCTCTGGACCATGTGGTACATAGGGCTTCTATGAATTGGGTTTCTCTAGAGTGAGCTTTAGGGCAAGCAGTAAATTCTGTTGGAACTCAAGTTTAATGAGGTAAGTAGACACAGGGAGCTCTATGAAGAGGTTGAGGATCGAGTTTGGTTTTTTTCTCTCTCTCTGTCATCAGAGGAAGACTGCAGAAATCATCGGGGAAGCTTCATGGAGGGATGATATAGAGGAATTTAATTCAGGGTAAAGAAACTATTGAATAGGAATGGATTTAGAGTCTAGGAGATGACTCGTACTGCATCAGGCATCTTTGGCTTCATCTCTCCCATGCAAGGCTACTCAGATTAGCTTGGCTTAGTTGCTCTTCCTATGTTTTCTCCTAAGAAACTGTGCTTCTCTTTATCAGTAAGTTTATCACAGTCAGGGATGGAATCAGATTTTTGCACCTGATGCATCTACAAGAAGAGAGGTCACCTTAAGAAAAAGAATACAAAATTATAAATGCAAAAATAAGGGTGAAAATAAATATTTATTTAGCATAAGGAAGAAATCACAACTGGTAAATTTCAAAAGTATGAAAACACCATAAACATCACAAAAAATTTTAAACCTACGATTTATGTTCATTAACTTTTTGACACACTTCTGTAACATGTTTTCCCTGCAGTTTTATAATCACTTCCCCTTTCATTACCCACCTTATGAGAACTGTTTTGTTATATTGTCTCTGGAGAGAACAGAAAAGTAATTGACTGTCCCTAGCATGTTTGATCAAAACTTATTCTCTATTATTGATAGTTTAGAGAAAAATTCTGCTTCACAACTTGTTATTGGTAATAAGATAAATAATTACATAAATTACTGTTGAATTTCAGAAAACCTTTATCAAGTCTTCTACATATGAGTTGTAATATTTCAAGGCATTTCCTATTTTCTTGCATAGTGACTAATTTTGAATACTCTTATATTGATAACAGTCATAAACTGCATTGCTAAGCCCCTCCCAGGGGCTCATGGAGGTCTGTACAATGAGGGTCGCTGAATCATAGACTTTATTAGCCTCAGATCGGGTTCAGATCAGATTATAATAGTCTCACTGCTTGTCTGTTTTCCCCAGGCTCAGTGCTTCTTAGCCTCATTTTTGTCACTCAGTTGAGACTATGATGAAGTCTATGGATGACACACTCCTCGGCAAAAGAAAAGGGCACATAATATATGACATATTGAATACAATGTTCTAGGCCCCTTAAAGCTTATTCTTGCTCCTGCCACAAATTTCTGCACTAAATTGATAAGTTATATAATGATCTGTATTTTTATTTTATTTCCCTAGTATCTAACACAATGTCCTGTACTTTGTATGCTCCAAACACATAAATACTTGTTTAATGAATATGGAAAGAAATGGATGTGTGTTGACAGCCAGATTGTATGCCAGGTACAGAAATTCTCCACTTTCAAAAACTATTGGTAAATATATTTGAGCAAACATTAGGAATTTTACCTGGCAATTCTAAAATACCAGGCACTCTGAGGCCTTTGCCCCAAGAAGACAGAGGTCCTTTTCCCAAGCCTTTAAACTTCATGGATTCTCATTTTCTCTTCTTAGGGCATTTCTTTTTGTCTTCAGTATCCTCCTACAGGTAACTGGTGAGAACAATATTATTCTTCCTGTTCCTTTAGAAGATGTCAGCTTTTTAAGATTTTTTTCCTCTTTTAAAAATTATAGTCAAATATGAATACAGTTTAAGTAGCATTCTTCTATAACCTAAGTGCTTCACCGCCCTCTCCCGCTTTTTTCCATTCTTCATTGTATAGAGAACTATACTCGGCGTTATAGAGAATACTAACATGAGTTAAAATCATAAACCCTGCACTCAGCGACCTTGCAGACCAAGCATTATGGGTGAAGGAGAATACAGCAAGGAAACAAGTCAATAACTTGAGATAAAGACTAAAGTAAATTATGAGACCCACGCAAATTGATGTCAGATTGTTGTGATTGTTTTTGACTTCTCCAGTATTGATAGTCAAAGGGGAAAAAGTATCGATAGTTATGCAAGGGTAACAGGCATAAACTCCCCAACATGGTCTTGGACAAATTGAGATATAGAGTCACCGTACTCTGAAGTTTTGTTAGCTTTGATTTACCTTTTTACTATGGAGATTTTCATACCACCTATATGAATTGATATATAATGAAAACCCAAGTACGTATCATCCAGCTTTAACAATTATCAACATATGGTCAACACTGTCATATCTATACTCCCTAACTTCCCACTATTCACTGAAAGCAAATCCAGAGCATTTCCTTGATTCGTTAATCACTTTTTCACCACTCGATTCTTTCTGTCTCTCACTTTCCTTAACCAATCCTGCCACCATCCCCATCCTTCTTTTTATTTTCACTTTCAGCACTTCAGCTCTGATGGTTCACCTCTGCCAGGACACAGATCCTTAAAGCTCAGCTCTACACAATGGCCAGCTCAGATGGAGGAGCCAGACCACAGTGCCTCCCGCTCTTTTCCTCTGGACAGATGGCTCCATAATGGCAGCTCCATAATGGTGGCTAGTGAGGCTGAGGTGTCCATGAGAGTTGTTCTCCTACTGCTCTGGCATGGCTTGTCTCTGTTCCCTACTGACCTCTCCCAGGCTGGGTCCTCCCAACACCTCAGCATCTTAGAAGTGGTGATCCCCTTGAAGGTGACCAACAGGGGCAGAGGCGCAAAGACTCCAGTCTGCCTCTCCTACAGCCTGCAGTTTGGGGGCTGGAGACACATTGTCCACATGAAGGCCAAGGAGCTCTTGGTTTCCAGACATCTCCCGGTGTTCACCTACATGGACCAGCACGCTCTCCAGCAAGATCAGCCTTTTGTTCCTGATGACTGCTACTATCATGGTTATGTGGAAGGGGTCCCTGAGTCCCTGGTTGCCCTCAGTACCTGTTGTGGGGGCTTTCGAGGAACGTTACACATAAATGACCTTACTTATGAAATCGAGCCCATCAGGCACTCTACCACATTTGAACACGTGGTTTATACGGTAAACACTAATGAGACACAATTCCCATCTATGAGATGTGGCTTAACAAAAAAGCAAATAGCACACCAACAGTTGGAATTTGAAAAGGCTGAGAAATCAACTCTGAAACAAAATTCTACTGATAACTGGTGGACCCACTCATGGTTTCTGGAGCTGGCTGTGGTGATAGATCACAATTTCTTCATTTACTCCCAAAGTAACTTCTCAAAAGTGCAGGAGGATGTATTTCTTGTCGTCAACATAGTGGATTCCATTTATCAGCAGTTGGGTACTTATGTGATTTTGATTGGGACTGAGATTTGGAATCATGGAAATGTTTTCCCAATGGTAAACATAGAACAGTCAACTCCCTGGGAAGCTGTTTGGTACAAATGGCCCTTATCTCCTGGAGGGGAAGAGAAATCACAGCCGAGGAAAAATCACAGGTATAGATAAGGGTCCAAGAGCTCTAAAGCCTTTTACATGCTCATCCAGAGCAAGTCTGTTATGCTGTCAGGGCTCAGGGGGGAACCCCAGGATGATTCTACATGACATGGTGATGTGAGGGTGGATGCCCCTGAAAATATTGGCTCTTCAGATCCAGATGAATCCTGAAAGAACTGTCCCTAGTTCTCTTCCTGGCTGCCTACCTTATGTCTGGGCTGCTGTGCCATACCCAGCAGGATCTGGCTGAACATGTACAAACCCTGATAAGGGAGGAATAAGATTACACACTAAAGTAGTTGCAAGTAGCTTCACCTAAAGTGAAGACTGACAATAATGAAGATAAGAATGGCCATAAGTAAAATAGGAAATAGAGAGCCAGTCCTGATGGCCTAGTGGTTAAAGTTCGGCACGCTCTGCTTTGGCGGCCCAGGTTCAGTTCCCAGGTGCAGAACCACACCACTCGTCTGTCAGTAGCCATGCTGTGGTGGTGGCTCACATAGAAGAACCAGAAGAACTTACAACTATACACAACTATGTACTAGGGCTCTAGGGGGAGAAAAGGAAGAAAAAAGGAGGAAGATTGGCAACAGATGTTAGCTTAGGGTGAATCTTCCCCTGCAAAAAATGAAATAAAATAAAACATAAAATAGAAAACAAATGAGCAAAATCAATGAAACTGAAAGCTGGTTCTTTGAAAAAGATATGTAATATTGGTAAATGCCTAGCTTGACAAATCAAGAAAAAATAAGACATAACAAATTACCGTTACCTACAATGGAAGAGGATATGTTACTACAGATCCTTATGTTATTAAGACAAAAATAAAATATTATGAACAAACTGATGTTGATATTTTGATTATTTTCATGAAATGGACAAATTTCTTGAAAGACAGAAACAGTCATAGATCACTAAAGAAAGTGATAATCTAAATATATGTGTATGTATGTAAATATATTTTATTATGTTACATAAATATAAGTATATATAATATGTATTTCTAAGTATATATATGATATATGTGAAATTTAATTTATTGTTAGAAACATCTCTTGGTCTGGATTCCTTCATAGATTATTCTACCAAAAATTTAAGTAATAAATAATAATGCCAATTCTATACAAAGTCTTCCAGGAAATAAAACTGAAGGAGAAGTTTCCCAACACATTTTATGAAGCCAAACGTTGCCTCATCACCAAATGCAGACAAAATGTTATAAGACAAGAAAACTCCAGACCTCCATCCTTCAAGAAGTCAGGAAGAAACAGCCTTAGCAGTGCAGTAGCAAATGAAGTGTAATGATATATAGAAAGCATAATACTTCATTACCAACCTGGGTTTATTCTAGGAAGGAAAGGTTTTATAACACTCAAAATGCAACCATTGTACTTCACCAGTTTGAAAAACAAAAAATGAAAACCGCTTGATCATCTAAATAGATGCAGAAAATATATTTGCTAAAACTCAACACCACTGATGAGGAAAAAAAAGACACAGTTTGGCAATGTGGGAATGGAAGAGAATTTCCTCAACTTCCTAAAGATCATCTAGGAAATACCTTCAGCAATCAAAATACTTAATGCTGAACACTGAATGTCCACCAACTTGCAATGGAGAAGAAGTAAAAATGTCCATCTCACCACCCCAATATAACATTGTACTGGAGCTTACTAAGGTAAGATAAGGAAATAAATAGCAAACTTGGTGGTTTTTTCAAAGTTAATCTGGCTGAGAGTTTGCCAATTCTGTCAATTTTTTAAAAACCCAACTCTGTTTTTTCTAGTCTTTTGCAGTATAAAGTTAGGTTATTGGTCTGTGATATTTCTTCTTTTTAATGTAAAGGTTTACAGCTGTAAACCTCCCCCTTTGCAATGCTTTTGCTACATTTCATGTTCTGGTATGTTGTGTTTTTGTTTTTATTTGTCTCAAGATATTTTCTAACTCCCTTTATGATGTCTTCTTTGACCCCTTGGTTTTTAAAACTGTATTGTTCAATTTTCACATATTTGTGCATTTTCCTGTTTCCTTCTGCTATTATTTCTAGTTTCATTCCATGGTGATCAGAACAGATACTTTGACTTCAATATTTTAAAATTTATTAAGACTTATTTTGTGGCCCA
Organism: Equus przewalskii; assembly: GCF_037783145.1. Classification (NCBI taxonomy): domain Eukaryota; kingdom Metazoa; phylum Chordata; class Mammalia; order Perissodactyla; family Equidae; genus Equus; species Equus przewalskii. The sequence continues at coordinate 16,022,392 of NC_091855.1, read as the reverse complement.
ACATGGGGTGTATCCTGGAGAATGTTCCATTTGCACTTGAGAAGAATGTGTGTTCTACTGTTGTTGGATAGAATGATTTGCACATGTCCTATGAATCCTTTAAAAAATTAAAAGTGGAGTTACAAACCAAAATTACAATAATACAACTTTTTCTATTTGTCTGTGTATTTAGCTTTACCAGAGAACTTTCTACTTTTGTATGGCTTTCAGTCACTGTCTGTAGGGGCAAAGGCAAGCTAAATGCCACCAACTTTCTCACTCTTTTTGATGCAGTCCTTTCTTGGCCATGCATTTGGCTGTGTATTGTAGCTTCTTAATTGGTTTCTAGAGTTCTTGTAAAGGTATTTTGGTCCATATGGGTTGTTAACTCAGTATCTCTATAGGGGAACAAGGGCCTTGAGCATCCTAGTCTGCCATCTTGCTGACGTCTCTTAAAACTTTCTTCTTGGGTAATTATGCTGGCAAAAAATTTGTTCAACTTTCATTTGCTTGAGAAAAATCTTTATTTCTCCTTCAATTTTAAAATAAACTTTATATTTTGAAATAACTGTAGATTCGCATACAGTTGTAAGAAATAATAGAGATCCCATGTACTCCTTATGCTGCTTCCCCAAATAAAAACATCTCGCAGGGGCCGGCTCCATGGCCGAGTGGTTAACTTCGTGGGCTCCGCTGCATCGGACCAGGGTTCAGATCCTGGGCGTGGACATGGCACCGCTCATCAGGCCACATTGAGGCGGCATCCCACATCCCACAACTAGAAGGACCTGCAACTAAGATATACAACTGTGTACAGGGGGGGTTTGGGGAGATAAAGCAGAAAAAAAAAAAACCCACCTCGCAACCCTTAGTATAATATAACCTCGATATGGATATTGAGACCGTCAACACAGAGAATATTCCCACCGCCACAGGATCTCTCACATTCCCCTTTTACAGCCAAGCCCACTCTTCCTCCCCTCCCACACCCACACCCACTCCTTAACCCCAGCCACCGCTAATCTGTTCTCCACTTCGATAATTTTGTAATATAAGGATGGAATCGTACAATATGGAAATTTTCAGGATTGGCCTTTTTCACTTAGCATAGTCTTTTGGAGATTCATCCAGGTTATTGAGTGCATTGTGAGTTCAATCTTTCTTATATCTGAATAGCATTTCGTGGTAGGAATGTACCACAGTGTGTTTAACCACTCACCCAGTGAAGGACACCGGGGTTGTTTCCAATTTGGGGATATTATAAATAAAGCTGCTGTACACATTCGTGCACATGATTTTATGTGAACACAAATCATTCTTCCAGGATAAATGGCCAGGCATAAAATTTATCAATTGTATATTAGTTACCTTTATAGTTTTCTTTTTTGAAAACTGCCAAAATATTTTCAAGAGTGATTGTACAATTTTACATTCCCACCATTAACGTATGAGTTACCCCATTTCTTCAAATTCTCATCACCATTTGGAGATGTCACAACTTCTCACTTTTAGCCAGACACTGGAGGAAGCTAGAAGAATTGAAAATTCACAGGGGCGTACTATAATTTTCTGTTTAAACATAAAATTTCTCTCCACAGTCATCCTGCTTTTGATCAAAGATAACCAAAGTAAGGTTATTCTTGTCTACAAAATAAGTCATCTCATTATATTTGGCCTGATTATTTATATAAGTGCAGCAAGAATGCTAATTGACCACAAAGGCCTTTTTGAGTTTGCTTTGCTGAGACTTTTTATAAAGAAACTCAGATTAGACTTTTAAAAGCCTCTCAAGGCTAAGAAGTCAAGTGAGAAACTCAGCACTAGACTTCACTTGTGGTAACTACAAATTTGGATGAATTCCTCTCTTCTCAATGTCCCCAAAAGGTCCCAAAGTTTCTGGGCATGCCAGGAAATAACCTTCCTCACTCACCTAGGAGACTGGAAACACTGGAAGCCAGGCGTCAGGTTGGTTTTTCCAAGAGGACGTTGTAAGCAGTGGGTCCATAAAGTCAAATTTTGTTCCTTAAAGCTGCCTGGCCGTATCTGATTCTATACATCATTCTCAAATATGGCATTCCACATAAAGCCTTGGTGATATAACCAATGTTTTCAATTGTGTTGTGTTTCATGGAGAACAGATCCTTATTGAACTAATGCTAAATAACCATATTGCCAAAAAAGTAAAAACACTCAATAAGAGTTTCTGAAATCTGGAGTGATTACATAGGGAGAAAAAAAATGTTTGTTTTTACGAAGGTATATTCTATTAAATTGTTGTAAGCTACAGATGGTATGAGAGAAAAGAGAAAGTTGATTCTTATAAGCAGAAATGAGAACATTAAAGATTCAGAAAGTTTGAAACAAAAGCTGTATAATTATATTTATTCTTCATTGGTTCACTCAGTGCCATATAATCGTTCTTGTTTTGCTTGATCTTTGGTTAGCAGCTTCATGAACGCATCAACTTCTTCACTAAAGTTCTGGAAATCCTTGCTTTGCCCAGTAGCCTAAAATTTATTTAAGGAAGGTTTTGATGATGCATTCTGGCCTGTGGTAGATTGCAAACATTTTCAGAGAAGAATCAGAGCAAACTAAAAATGCTCTATGGATGACAAAGGACTTCCAATGGCCATGGTTAAAGATCTGATGAGAGTTCATTTCACAAGGAAATATGGTTATTTCCCTAACATACAAAATTTTAAGATAACTGGAATTATGACTCATATCATTATATCAGAACATATGCACAGTGAGGTCATTGACACATATCTATGAACGTCATACAATTTCTGAGATATTTATATTAATAATATTTACCCATACAACTATAACCTGGAGAAGAATAAGCATCTCTTATTTGACAATGCTTTGCACACAATTCAACACATCAAATTGTTTTTAACATTTCTCTTTTTATAAGATGAAAGAAGAAGTCTTTTGAGTTTTTTTCAGGGACCCTCTTTCAGCATTTGAAAGAAGACAAGATAATATCAATAGCTCAGAAAAAGCATTTGACAAAATCCAACATCCATTCATGATTTTTAAAAAACACCTCTTAGCAAACTAGGAATACAGGGGAATTTCCTCAACTGGATAATGGATATCCACAAAAAACCTGTGCCTAATATCATACTTAATGATGAGAAACTAGAACCTTTTCCACTAGGATCAGAAACAAAGCAACAATGTCCCCTCTCACTACTCCTTTTCAAAATCATCCTAGAAGACCAAGCTGGTGCAATAAGACAAGAAAAGGAAATAAAATGCATACAGATTGGGAAGGAGGAAATAAAACGGTCTTTCTTCTCAAATGACATAATCATCCATGTAGAAAATGTGAAAGAGTCAACAAGGAAATTTATGGAACTAAGAAGCAATTTTAGCAAGGTTGCAGGATACAAGGTTAATATGCAAAGAAATCACATTCCTATCTACCAATAATGAACAAGTAGAATTTGAAATGAAAAACACAATACCATTTACATTAGCACCCCCTGAAACGAAATAGGTATAAACCTAAACAGAATGTACAAATCTATATGAGGAAGAATACAAAGCTTGAGGAAAGAAATCAAAGAAGAACTAAATAAGTGGAGAGAGGTTCCATGTTCATGGCTAGGAAGACTCGATGTTATCAAGATGCCAGTTCTTCCCAACTTGATCTAGAGATTCAACAAAATCCCTCTGAGAAACCAGTGCTATTTTGTGGATATTGACAAACTGATTCTAAAGTTTATATGGACAGGGATAAGACCAAGAATATCCAACACAATATTGAAGGAGAAGAACAAGGTCAGAGGACTGACACTACCCAGCTTCAAGTCTTACTATAAAGCTACAGTAATCAAGACAGTGTGGTATTGACGGAAGAATAGACAAATAGATCAATGGAGTGGAATACAGAGCCCAGAAATAAACTGCCATAAATATAGCCAACTGATCATTGACAAAGGCACAAAGGCAATTTAACGGAGAAAATATAGACTTTTCAACAAATGGTACTGGAACAACGGGACATCTACATTTAAAAAAAATGATTCTAGACACAGACCTTACACCTTTCACAAAAAATTAACTCAAAATGGATCCTAGACCTAAACGTAAAACACAAAACTACAGAATTCCTAGAAAGTGACATAGGAGAAAACCTAGATAGCCTTAGGTATGGCGATGACTGTTTAGATACAGCACCAAAGGCATGATGCACGAAAGTAATAATTGATAAGCTGGACTTCTTGAAAATTAAAAACTTCTGCTCTGTGAAATACACTGTTAAGAGAAAGAGAAGACAAGCCACAGATTGGGAGAAAATATTTGCAAAACACATATGTGATAAGGAACCGTTAAGCAAAATATACAAAGAACTCTTAAAATGCAACAATGAGAAAATGAATGGCTTGATTTAAAAATTGGCCAAAGACCTGAACAGATACCTCACCAGAGTAGACATACGGATGGAAAATGAGCATATGAAAAGATGTCCCACACCATATGTCATCAGGGAAATGCAAATTGAAACAATGAGATACCAGTACACACTACTACAATGGCCCAGATCCAGAACACTGAAACATCAAATGCTGGTGAGGATGAGGAAAAAAAGGATTCTCATTCATTGCTGATGGGAATGCAAAATTCTACAGCCACTTTGGAAGACAGTTTGGCAGTTTATTACAAAGGTGGACATACACTTGTCATATGATCTAGCAATCATGCTTCTTGGTATTTATCCAAGGAGTTGAAAATTTATGGCCACACAAAAACCTGCACATGGATGTTTGTAGCAGCTTTATTCATAATTACCAAAACTTGGAAGAACCAAGACATCATTCAATAGGTGAATGGATAAATAAACTGTGGTACATCCAGACAATGGAATATTACTCAGCACTAAAAAGAAATGAGCTATAAAGCCATGAAAAGACATGGAGGAGCCTTAAATGTATATTATTGAGTGAAAGAAGCTAATCTGGAAAGGCTACATACTGTATGATTCCAACTATATGACATTCCAGAAAAGGAAAAACTATGGAGACTGCAAAAAAGATCAGTGGTTGCCAACGTTAGGGAGGAAGGTGGGATGTATAACCGGAACACAGAGGATTTTTTAGGGTAGTAAAAATACTCTGTATAATACTATAATGGTGGATACATGCCATTATACAATTGTCCTTTCTGATAGAATATATGACACCAAGAACAAACTCTAATGTAAACACTGTGGACTTTGTTTGATTATGATGTGTCAATGTATGTTCTTCAAATGGAACAAATATACCATTGTTGTGGGATGTTGATAGTGCGGGAGGCTGTGCATGTGGGGCTGGGAGAGGGAGTATACGGAAAGTCTGTACTTTCTGCTCAATTTTGCCGTGAAACTAAAACTACTCTAAAAAATAAAGTCTATTTTTTAAAAGCCCATAGGATACATCTTAACGACCTTGTGGTTGGCAGTGGTTTCTTAGATATCACAACAAAAGAATAAGTAGTTAGACTTCATCAAAATTTAAAACTATGGTGTATCAAATCACATTATCTGCCGAGTGAAGAGGAAATCCATAGGATTGGAGAAAACATTTACAAATCATTTACCTGGTAAGAGTCTAGTATCCAGAATACCTAAAAAACACATACAACTCCACAACAAAAAGACAAATCCAATTTAAAAATAGGGAAAGGATTTGAGCAGTCATTTATGCAAAGCAGATACACAAATGGGCAACAAGTACATGAAGAGGATCAACAGCATTAGTCATCAGGGAAACAGAAATCAAAGCCACAATGAGATACCGGGTCACACTCACTAAGTTAGCTCTAACTTCAAAAAAAAGAAACTAACACATCTTGGCAAGGATTTTGAGAAATTGGAACACTTGTTCTTTGTTGATGGGAATGTAAAATACTGCGGCCGTGTGGGAAATAGTTTGGTGGTTATCAAAAAGTTTAAGAGAATTATCCTGTGATCCAGCAATTCCACTTCTAGGTATATACCCCAAAGAATTGAAAACTAATGTTCAAATGAGCACTTGTACAAATATGTTCATAGAAGCACTATTCACAACAGCCGAAAGGTGGAAATAACATGTGCTGAGGAAAATAACGTGTTGGAGAAAATTTAATTCTAAAACAGGATTATGATGATGTCTGTATAACTCTATACATTTACCCAAAAAAATTAGATTCTATTGTATGTTATGCAAATTTATGCCTCAATAAAAGTACTATATATGGCAAGGTTGAGACATATAAAATCGATATTCAAAGAAATAATTGCATTTCTATATGCCAGAAACAGAAAATGAAATTAAGGTAATTGTAGGATACCAGTTACAATAGTGTGAAAAATAGAAAATATTTAGCAAAGTAGAATTTTTAGGAAGTCCAAGAAAAGGTGTATAAATTTTCTACAGAAAAAATTAAGAAATTTCATTGAGAGATATTTAAAAAGACTTAATTAAGTGAAGTGATGTGGCATGCTAATGAATTGTAAGAAAATGTTTTAAAGATGTCAGTTCATTCCAAATTGATTTATGATTTCAATGAAATCCATATAAAATTGCACTATTTTTGAGGAACTTGAAAATTTACTTCTAAAACGTGTATGGAATTGCAAAGGATCAATAAGTAGCTAAGGCACTCTTCAAAAAGTACAAATGGTGGAAGGACATTCTCTGTCAGATGTTTTGACTCTCATGTGGTAATTGATGTGGGGTGGCATTCATGCAGGGATAGACAGATAGGCCAATGGAAGAGAATAAAGATCCTAGGAAAAGAATTACTCATGTACTAATACTTAATATATGACAGAGATGGCATGTAGAGGAGTAGGGTAATAGACAGACTTTTCAGTAAGTGACAGCAGGACAACTGGGTATCCATGTAAAAATTACTTTAGAATTCCACTCATACCATAATCAAAATCAATTCTAGATCAACTAATGACTTAAATTTGAAAAGCAAAACACTGGAAGTTTCAGAAGATAATATAGGAGAATATCTTCAGAAATTCAGGTTTTAGGGAGGGCTTTTAAAAAACACAATAACATTAACGATATTGGAACAGACTGACAAATACAGCTTAATTTACATTAATGAATTTTGTTCATCAAAAGGTATCATAAAGAGAGCAAAAAGATAAGCGACAGAGTGGGGAGTTTTGTATCACACGTAACTGTTGAAAGGCTTGTGTCCAGAACATAAAAAAGAAGTGCTATCAAATAATAAGAAATCCACAGTAAGATACGTCTACTCACACACCTTAATGGACACACATCCCATGTTTATAGATTGGAGGACTTAAAATTGTTAAAATGTTAATACTATCCAAAGTGTTCTACAGATTCAATGCAATCCCTATCAAAAACTCAATCATGTATTTGCAGAAATAGAAAAACCCATCCAAAAATTCATCAGGAATCTCAAAGGATCCCATATAGCCAAAACCATCTTGAAAAAGAAGAGCAAAACTGGAGGACTTACAGTCCTGATTTCAAAACTTACTACAAAGCTACAATAGTGAAAACAACGGTACTGACACAAGGAGAGAGATATAAACCAATGGAACAGAATAGAGAGCCCAGAAATAAAGTCTCACATATTTGGTCAAAAGATTTTTGGTAAAAGAGCCAAGATCACTCAATGGAAAAAAACCCTAGTCTTTTAAACAAATGGTTGTGAGAAAACTGGATATCCATACACAAGGGGGAAACAGAAAATCACCAATTTACAAAGGTAGGCAGAAACGAAGGGAAAAAGAAACAATGGAAATAAAAGACAACCAGAAAACAAGAAGATAGCACTAGTAAGTCCTTACATATCAGTAACAACTCTCAGTGTAAATGGATTGAATTCAGGGGCCAGCCCGGTGGGGTAGTTGTTAAGTTCAGCACAGTCTGCTTTGGTGGCCCGGGGTTCGTGGATTCAGATCTCAGGTGCAGACCTACACCATTCATCAAGCCATGCTGTGGTGACGACCCACATACAAAATAGAGGAAAGATTGGCACAGATGTTAGCTCGGGACCTATCTTCCTCAAGCAAAAAGAGAAAGGTTGGCAACACATGTTAGCTCAGGGCCAATCTCCCTCACCAAAGGAAAAAAATGGATTCCAATCCAATCCATCACCAATCAAAAGTTACACAGAGGCTGTAACTCTTTGTAAAAAACAAAAACAAAACCCAACTATATACTGCCCACAGGAGACTCACTTCAGCTTTAAGGACACACATAGGCTCAAAGTGAGGGTATGGAAAAAGATATTCCATGCAAGTGCTATCTAAAAGAAACTGGAGGGTAGCTACACTTATATCAGCCCTGCCTTCCACCTCCACATCTTGTCCCACTGAAAAGTCTTCAGGAGCAACACAAAGACGGAGTTGTCATCTCCTATGCCTTCTTCTGGAACACTTCCTGAAGGACCTGCTGAGGCTCTTCTTGAGGAGGTGTACCTCTTTTCAGAAATATATCCGTGGTGGTTTGCTTGGTTTGTTTCTATTTTCCATAATAGATTTGCCTGTAAGCAGATAATGCATCATGAACATTCCTCTCTATTAATGAAAACCTTTCCGTGTTGGGGTCTACCTTTTCAAACTCTTTAAGGAGCTTGTTGAGGTCTGCAAAAGCTTCTGCAGAGCCCCTCACTGTGAATTTTCTTGGGCATTCTTTTTCTTTTCCTGTAGTTTCCTTTTCTCTTGCTTCTTTTTCAGCTATGCACTCCTGTTCTGTTTCCAACAACTCCTCATTAGTCAATTCCTCTGGAACCACCTCTAGGAGCTCCTTGATGTCATCCTCATCTACATCCATGTTAAAGTGTTTGCCATCTCAACCACAGCAGTGCTGATTTTTGCAACTTCCTCATCCATGGCAAATCATTTGAAGTCATGGACGAACCTCTTTAGTGTCTTCTTCCAGCTGCCATTCATACACTTTCTGGTGATATCACCCCAACCCCAGCTAGGTTCTTGATGCAGTCACAGATGTTGTAATCTTTCCAGAATCGAATCACTGTCTTCTCAGTGCCTTCCTCAATTGCAGCAATAGCTTGGGCAAAGGTCCTCCTCAGGTAGTAGCCCTTAAAACCTGCTGTAACTCCTTGATCCATTAGTTGGATCAAAAAGATGGTGTTTGGAGGGAGAAACACTGCTTTGATATTGGGATGAACATCACCAATAAAAGGAGGATGTCTGGAAGCATCATCAACAATATGCAAAATTTTGAAAGGTATGCTATTCTCCAAACAGTACTTCTCCATTTCACTGGTATAGTAACTAAGAGGACACCTTGGAAAAGGAGCTTGGTCATCCATGACATATTATTGCTCCTGTAGTACACTGGCAGTGTGTGCTTACTGCTATGCCTGAAGACCCTGGGGTCCTCACTGTGCCAGATCACGAAGGGTTTCGATTTGTAGCCTGCAACACTGCCCTCAAGCAAGACTATTATCCTGTCCTTAAAAGCCTTGAAACCTGGCATTAACTTGACCTCCTTAAGGATGAAAGTCCTTTCAGGCATCTGTTTCTAGAATAGGGAGGTTTCATCCATATTGAATATTTGCTCTGGCAAGAAATTTTCCTCCACAATCAGCTGATTCAGAGTTTCCAAAAATTCTTCAGCAGCATTCCCTTGCATCATTTGCAGACTCACCACTCAATTTTCACATTATGTAATGAATAATGATTCCTGAATTACTTAAACCACCAAACACTGGCAGTAATTCAGCATCATAGTCAGCTCTAGCCTTTTCTTTCACTATCACAGAGAAACTTTTTTCTTTGGCCGTGATCATCATGGTGTGGAGAGGGATATGCTTCTGTGTCTATTCTTCATTCCTGGTCATTAGAAGTTTCTCCATGGGTGATAGAGGCCCTACTTGAATTTTTGTTAGTTTCAGTGCCTTCAATGAAGCAGATCCTTTAACAGCTTCTATCACTTTTTTCTCATGCTTCAAGATCATAGTTATGGTGGCATGGCACATGCCTGACTGGTGAGAAATAGCCATCACTGACTTTCCATCTTTGTAGTCCTTAATTCCGTTTAATATTGTTTCCAGGTCAGTCACTTGATGTGGTCTCTTACTGTCAACAATACCAGTGAATTTTGTAAGCTTAGGGGCTATGATGAACGAAACAACACAAGATTAAATCAAGCACAAGAGAAAATGATGCAATCAAGAGATGCAGTAAACACGAGATGTATGAGGTTGCTGCCGAGGTAATCCAGCATAGTGTTTTACAGTGAACTTTTATCTTTTTTTGTAGAAAGTGTACACTCTAAGGTAATGATAAAAATTGTAGTAAACACATAAAGCAGTAACATACTTGTTTATTATCATTATCAACTATTATGTACTATACATAATTGTATGTGCTATACTTTTCTATGACTGGCAGTGTGGCAGGTTTGTTTACACCAACATCACCACAAACACATGAGTATTGTGTTGCACTATGATGTTAAAATGGCTACAACATCACTAGGCGATAGGAATTTCTCAGCTCTATTATAATCTTATAGGAGCACTGTCCTTAGATGACCAAAATATCATTAATGTGGTGCATGACTGGAGAGGCCTTGTTTGACAAACCCACAGCTAACATTATACTCAGTGGTGAAAAACTGAGAACTATCTTTGTAGACAGGATGCCCACTTTCACTACTCTTATTCAACATTGCACTGGAAGTCCTAGTCAGAGTAATTAGGCAAGAAAAAGAAGTAAAAGAGATCCACGCTGGAAAGGAAGAAGTAAGCCTGCCACTATTTGTGGATGACACAATTTTACATATAGAAAACCCTAAAGACTCCACCAAAAAACTGTTAGAAATAATCAATGAATACAGTAAAGTTGAAGGGTACAAAATCAATATACAAAAATCTGTTGCGTTTCTATACACTAAAAATGAACTAGCAGAGAAATTAAGAAAGCAATCCCACTTGTAACCACAACGAAAAGAATAAAATACCTGGGAATAAATTTAACCAAGGAAGTGAAAGACCTGTACACTGAAAACTATAAAACATTGTTGAAAGAAATTGAAGAAGACACAAAGAAATGAAAAGATATTCTAGGCTCATGGATTGGAAGAATTAACATTGTTAATATGTCCATATTACCTAAAGCAATCTACAGATTCAATATAGAACAAAATATCCGACAATGTGTATAAAACCACAAAAGACCTTGAGCAGCCAAAGCAATCATGAGAAAAAGAACAAAGCTGGAGGAATCCCACTCCTTGACTTCAATTATACTACAAAGATAGAGTAATCAAAACAGCATGATATTGGCAGAAAAACCAGGCCAGTGGAACACACTTGAGAGCCTAGAAATAAACCCATACATATATGGACAACTAATTTACCACAAAGGAGCCAAGAACACACAATGGGGAAAGGAAAGACCCCACAATAAGTGGTGTTGGGAAAACGGGTCAGTGACATACAAAAGAATGAAATTAGTCCACTGTCTCACATCATACACAAAAATTAACTCAAAGTGGATCTAAGACTTGAATGTAAGATCTGAAACCATAAAACGCCTGGAAGAAAACATAGTCAGTACACTGTTTGACACCAGTCTTAACAATATCTTTTTGGATATGTCTCCTCAGGTAAGGAAAACAAAAGCAAGAATAAACAAATGGGACTACATCAAACTAAAAAGCTTCTGCATAGGAAAGCAAACCGTCAAGAAGATGAAAAGACAACCTACAAATTGGGAGAAGATATTTGCAAATGATATATCCAATAAAGGGTTAACATCCAGAATATATAAAGAACTCATAAGGCTCAATAACCAAACAACAAACAACATGATTAAAAAATGGGCGGAGGATCTGCATAGACATTTTTCCAAAGAAGACATACAGATAGTGAACAGTCACCTGAAAAGATGTTAAACAACACTAATTATTAGGGAAATGCAAATCAGAACCACCAGAAGATATTATCTTACTCTCGTTAGAATGGCTATTATCAAAAAGACAAGAGCCTGAGTCCTTGACTGCAACTCCCCTCTGAGGCTGCAATGCATTCGCTGTGCACCAAGTTGGTGTGAGGAGGGCAGCTTTCTGCCCACGAGGCCTGCCAGCCTGAAGAACTTCCTTCAGCATTTCCTATAGAGAGAGGGAGTTTGGAAGATGGTAGCATAGGAGGACTCTGAACTCACCTCTTCCCGCAAACACAACAAAGCTACATCTACCTGTGGAACAATTTCCTCTGAAAGAGATCTGGAAACTGGATAAAAAGAACCCCCACAACAAGGGACAACGCTGACACGATGGAAGAGGCAGAAATACATCTCTGCTGAGGAGAAAACCAGTCCTAGCTGCAACCCTTCATGACCAGCAGCAATCTCAAAGGGATGAAGCTTTTCCTGGAGGAGTGAGGGAGCTGTACTACAATAGGCATCCCAGCCTTTAGATTTAGCACAACCGAGAGGAGATCCCATAATATCTGGCTTTGGTGGCTTTCAAAACCAACAGGGAATATGCCCAGAAAAATGACTGAATTTCAGAGAAAGAAAAACCCACTCTTAAAGGGCCCACACACAGATTCACCCATTCCAGAAACTAACACAAAAACAGTAGAAAGAAAAGTGCATAGTCCATTGGTAAAAGAGACTTGCTTACTAAGTTCAGAGTGCATGTCACAGGGGCAGGAGGTGGCTGGGCCTACCCCCAGCCACCCAGGGACTGAAACACTGGTGGCAGCCATTAACGTGACCTAGTTTAGTCATGTTGACACAGACTCTGGCAGCCGCCATTGGATTCCTTCCTCTAGGCTGTTAGAGCAGGGGTTTGCCCCAGCCACTAGAGCACCGATTTAATCAAGCACAGCCATGGCAGGCAGCCTGCCTGCAGGTGGGGCAGGACTGGCCCCACCTACCAGCAAGCCTGCAGCAAACTTACAGGCCTGCTTAGGCAAGGTTTGCGGGACATGTGCAGCAAGGCAGATGGGTCCACCTCAGTAGGGTGTGCCTGCATTGGCAGGGCATGTGGACCCGTGGGTGGTGGGATGTGTCAGTCACAGCAGAATAATGCTGCTGGCCATCTCAAACAGCCACACAGGGGATCTGCTTCACATTCGAATGCCTGAAATGATTGTGTGCCAATGTACCTGCAGCCAGCCCCACCCATCTGCAATCCTGAGAGAGCTGACAACAGCTGCACACTGTAGAGAACCACACCAGAAGCCTGCAGCAATGTGAGCCCCTAAGCCTAGCAACCAGCCACACTGCAGACCTGACTCACTTCAAAGCAAAACAGCAATAGTTGTGTGCTACTAGACGTCACAGTCAGTCACGTTGGGGCTTGCTCACACCCAGTAAAGTGTCTGTAGCAGCCGCACATGGCTGAGCCTTACAATGCAGCTGGCCCGGGGGCCAGCCTAGCCTATCCTTGTGCCTGCAGCGAGAGCAACCCCACCACAACAGAAGAGCACACACAGCCCACATAGGGGACACTTCTGGAACATTTGGAATGGGTAATGAGAGAGAAGCACATTGCTGGATCCCATAAGGCATCTCCTACATAAGGCCACACTTCCAAGATCGAGAGACATAGCTGATCTACCTAATACATTGATCTAAGCACAGAGAAATAAGCAAAATGAGGAGACAGAGGAATATGTTCCAAATAAGGGAACAGGACAAATCCTCAGAAAAAGAACTAAACCAAACAGAGATAAACAATCTACCTGATGAAGAGTACAAGCTAACAGTTATAAGGATGTTCACTGATCTTGGGAAAAGAATAGATAAACACAGTGAAAAATTCAACAAAGAATTGGAAAATATAAAAAAGAACCAATCAGAACTGAAGAAGACAATAATGGAAATGAAAAGTTCACTGGAGGGAATCAACAGCAGAGTAAGATGACACAGAAGAACAGATCACTGATCTGGATGAAAGAGTAGAGGAAATCATGCAAGCTGAACATAAAAGAGAAGAAAGAATTAAAAAGAACAAAAACACTCTAAGGGACCACTGGGACAACCAAATGTACTAACATCCATATTATAGGTGTTCCAGAAGCGGAAGAGAGAGACAAAGAGGCAGAGAACATATTTGAACAAATACTAACTGAAAACTTCCTAGCCTGAGGAAAGTAACAGACATCAAGGGACAGGAAGCACAGAAAGCACCAAACAAGGTGAACCCAAAGAGGTCCACACCAAGACACATTATAATTAAAATATCAAGAATTAAAGATAAAGAGAGAGTCCTAAGTTAACACTCAAAGGAAACCCCATAAGGCTGTCAGCTGACTTCTCAGCAGAAACCTTACAGGCTCGAAGGGAGTGGCACAATATATTCAAACCATCGAAAGGAAAAAACCCACAGCCAAGAATACTTTACCCAGCAAGGTTATCATTTAGAATGGAAGGAGAGATAAAGCGTTTTCCAGACAAGCAAAGACTACAGGAGTTTATCACCACTAAACTGGCCTCACAAGGAATGTTAAAGGGACGTATTTAAGGGAAAAGAAAATACCAAAACTAAGAATGAGAAAATTATGACAGAAAAAAATCACTGGTAAGGTCACATATACAGTAAAGGTAGTGGATCAACCACCTATAAAGCTAGTATCTAGGTCAAAAGACAAAAGTATTAGACAGATGTCAGCGTCATGGCGGAGTGAACTTGACCGGGACTCTCTCCCCTCCAACAGACAACAAAAAGGAGCAACCACATTCCAACAGAAAATACCCTAAAAGCACAAAAATCCTCGGAGGGTCATGGCAGCCACAGGACAGAGGGCGGAGAAGCTGGAGCCCCACTCAGAGGAGCTGGAACAGGGTAAGAGAGAACTTCGCTCCCTCCTCTAAAGACTGCAGTCACTGCCGTGGGAGGTTCCATGAGGGAAGAAGTGGGGGAGGGGTCGCGAATCCACAGGATCATCCAGGACTCCCTAGGGTCCTTGCAGCCTAGAGGGAAGCCCTCTAATGGGGCGAAAGCTTTAACAGAATTAGTGCTTCAAACCAAGACCCAGGAGACCAGATAGTGAGAGCTGATCCAGAAACCCGGGACTGCACACAGGAGAAAGCGCCCCTCCCCTGACCCACCTTGCGCCATCTCGGCTGAAGGCAGAGGGTTCAGAATATGCGGCTCTTGACCCCTCATCCACTGGCGATAGGCTGTAACTGCAACCAAATAATATCAGAATGGGAAAGACACAAACTTCCAACATCAGGTAATTCCTCACATCTCCAGACCAGAGAGCAAACAACAAGCACCCAGAACTCAGTCCTGAGGACACAGAAATAAGCAAACTAAATGGCAAAGAATTCAAAATAGCTATCATCAAAGAACTCAATGAGGTAAAAGAGAACGTAGAGAAACAATTCAACAAATTCAGGAGCTACTTCACAAAAGAGATTGAAACTGTAAAGAAGAATCAACCAGAAATATTAGAGATGAAAGACACAACGGAAGAGACGAAACAAAATACTATCCACTGAATGTTTGTGTGGACACCATAGAGGAGTGAATCAGCATAATCCAAGATAGACATGTTGAAATGCTCCAGACAGAGGAGGAGAGAGAAGTAAGACTAAAAAGAAATGAAGAAAGTCTCTGAGAAATATCCGACTCAATGAGGAAATGCAACATCAAGTATAGGTATTCAAGAAGGAGAAGAGAAGGAGAATGGAGCAGAAAGCATGTTCAAAGAAGTAATAGCAGAGAACTTCCCAAATCTAGGGAATGAGAGGGAAATATGTGTGGAGGAAGCTTCCAGATCTCCTAGATCTGTCAATGTAAAAAGACCTACTGCAAGACATATAGTAGTAAAACTGGCAAAAATGAATGACAAAGAAAGAATACTCAGGGCAGCATGGCAGAAGAAAATAACCTACAAAGTTACCCCTGTCAGACTTTCACCAGATTTCTCTGCAGAAACCTTAAAAACCAGGAGAGAGTGGAATGACATATTCAAATCTTTGAAAGATAAAAATCTTCAGCCAAGAACATTCTATCCAGCAAAAATATCCTTCTGATATGAGGGAGAAATTAAATCTTTCCAAGACAAACAAAAGCTAAGGGACTTCGTAGCCATGAGACCCCCACTGCCATGAGAAATCCTCAAGAAGGCCATCATACCTGAAAAAAAGAAAAAACAGGAGAAAGGGGTCACAAAACACAGAGCAAGGAGACATATGATAGACAGAATCAGAATAGGATAGCAAATATTCAACTATAGCATTAGGCTAGAGGGAAGGAAAACACTGAAAACAAAGACAATCTTGTCACTTTAACCACAAACTCACAACACAAGTTAGAATAAGATATCAGAATAATAACTTAGGAGGGGAGGAGGAAAGGGACTGAATCAGTTTAGACTAAGGGAATAAGAGGCCATCAGAAAGTGGACTATGTTATACGTGAGATTCTGAATACAACCTTCATGGTAGCCACTAAACTAAAAAGCAGAACAGGGACACAAAAAACAAACAAGGAAAGAACAAAGAAACACATCATAAAAAACTGCATAACTCAATGGGTAGACCAAAACACAGAGGACGAGAAACAAAAGAAATGCAGGAAAACCGGAAAACAAATGATAGAATGACAGCATTAAGCCCTCATACATCCATACTCACCCTCAATGTAAACAGATTGAACTCTCCAATAAAAAGACACAGACTGGCAAGGTGGATTAAAGAACAAGATCCAACAATTTGTTGCCTCCAGGAAGCACGTCTCAGCTCCAATGGCAAATACAGGCTCAGAGTGAAGGGCTAGAAAATGATACTCCAAGCTCATCGCAAACAAAAGAAAGCAGATGTTGCAATACTTATATCAGACAGAGTAGACTTCCAGATAAAGCAGGTAAAGAGAGACAAAGAGGGGCAATAGAGTGATCAAAGGGACACTCCATCACGAAGAAATAACGCTTAGGAATATCTATGCACCCAACACAGGAGCACCAAAGGTCATAAAGCAACTATTAACAAACCTAAAAGAAGAAGATATCAAAAATAACACTATAATAGCAGGGGACCTCAACACCCCATTCACATCAATGGACAGATCATCTAGACAGAAAATCCACAAGGAAACAGTGGAATTAAACCAAAAGCTAAAACAGTTGGACTTAAGAGACACATATAGAACACTCCATCCAAAAACAACAGAATACACATTCTTCTCAAGTGCACACGGAACATCCTCAAGGATAGACCATATGGTGGGAAACAAGGCAAACCTCCATAAATTTAGAAAAGTTGAAATAATAACAAGCATCTTCTCTGGTCGTGATGCTATAAAGCTAGAAATTCATTACAAGAAAAAAGCTGAGAAAGGGACAAAGATGTGGAGACTAAACAATATGCTGTTGAACAAGCAATAGAGCATTGAAGAAATTAAGGAGAAATCAAAAAGTATCTGGAGACAAATGAAAATGATAACAAGCCATACCAACTGATATGGGATGCAGCAAAAGCTGTATTAAGAGGCAAATCCGTTGCAATACAGGCAAACCTTAACAAACAAGAAAAATCCCAAATAAGTAATCTCAAATTACACCTAGCTGAATTAGAAAAAGAAGAACACACAAAAGCCAAAGTCAGCAGAAGGAGAGAAATTATCAAACCAGAGCAGAAATAAATCCTATTGAAACAAAAAAGGGGTTAGAAAGAATCAATGAAACTAAGAGCTGGTTATTGGAAAAGGTAAACAAAATTGAGAAACCTTTAGCTAGACTCACCAAGAGAAAAAGATAGAAGGCTGAAATAATACGATCAGAAATGAAAAAGGAGAAATTACAGAGGACACCACAGGGATATGAAGGATTATAAGAGAATCCCATGAAAAACGATATGCCAACAAATTGGATAATCTATAAGAAATGGATAAATTCTTAGAATCATATAACCTTCCAAAACTGAATCAAGAAGAAATAGAAAGAGCCAGTCCCAATGGCCTAGTGGTTAAAAGTTCAGCACTCCCCACTTTGGCAGCTCGGGTTCACTTCCCAGTTGCAGAACCACGCTACCTGAACATGGCAGAACACACTGCCATGTGGTGGTGGCAGCTCACATAAAAGAACTAGATTGACTTACCACTAGGATATACAACTATGTACTGGGGCTTTGGAAAAGAAAAAGAAAATAAAAAAGAGGAAGATTGGCAACAGATCTTAGCTCAGGACCAATCGTTCCCTGCAAAACAAAAACAAAAACAAAACAGGTTAGCTGTTATTATAAAAAGGAGAAGTAAAAAATAGAGAATCTGAGTAGACTGATCACTAGGAAAGAGATCGAAACAATAATCAAAAACCTCTCAAAAAGCCAAAGTCCAGGACCAGATGGCTTCCCCAGTGAATTCTACCAAACATTCAGCAATGACCTAATACCTATCCTTCTCAAACTCTTCCAAAAAGCTGAAGAGAAGGGGACCGTTCCTAACTCATTCTACAAGGCCAACGTTACCCTGACACCAAAACGAGACAAGAGTAATGTAAAATAGGAAAACTCTGGCGACTATCACTGATGAACACATATGCAAAAATCCTCAACAAAATACTAGAAAATCGAATACAGTACATCAAAAGGATCATAACCCTGGTCAACTGGGATTTATTCCAGGAATGCAAGGATGATTCAACTTCCACAAATCAATCGACGTGAGACACCCCATTAACAAAAGGAAGGATAAAAAATCACAAAATCATCTCAATAGATGCAGAGAAAGCATTCAACAAGATGCATCATCCACTTATGATAAAAGCTCTGAATAAAATGGGTATGGAAGGAAAGTACCTCAACGTAATAAAGGACCTATAAGACAACCCCACAGCTAACATCATACTCAATGGAGAAAAATTGAAAGCTATTCCTCTAAGAACAGGAACCAGACAAGGATGCCCACTGTCACCACTCTTACTTGACACAGTATTGGAAGTCCTAGTGAGCGTAATCAGGAAAGAAAAAGAAATAAAGGGATTCAAACTGGAAAGGAAGAAGCAAAACTGTCACTATTGCAGATGACATGATTTTATACATATAAAACCCTAAACAACCCACCAGAAAACTGTTAGAAATAATAAACAAATATAGTAAAGTTGCAGGGCACAAAATCAACATACAGCAATCAGTTGTGTTTCTTTGCACTAACAATGAAATAGCAGAAAGAAAAATTAAGAATACAATCCCATTTACCCTAGCAACAAAAGGAATAAAATACCTAGGAATAAATTTAACCAAGAAAGTGAAAGACCTGTACAGTGAAAACTATAAAACACTGTCGAAAGAAATCAAAGCAAACACAAAGAAATGGAAAGATATTCTGTGCTCGCGGATTGGAATAATTAACTTAGTTTAAATGTCCATACTTCCTAAAGCAATCTACAGATTCATTTCAATCCCTATCAAAATCCCAATGACATTTTTCACAGAAATAGGACAAGGAATCATATACATAAAATTTGTGTGGAACAACAAAAGACCCCAAATATCCAAAGCAACCCTGAGAAAGAAGAACAAACCTGGAAGTATCACACTCCCTGACTTCAAAACATACTACAAAGATATAGTAATCAAAACAGCACAGTCCTGGCACAAAAACAGACACACAGATCAATGGAACAGAAGTGAGAGCCCAGAAATAAATTACACATCCATGGACGGCTAATTTTCTGACAAAGGAGCCTAAAGCACATGATGGAGAAACGAAACACTCTTCAGTAAATGGTGTTGGGAAAACTGGATGGCCACAGGCAAAAGAATGAAACTAGACCGTTATCTTGCACCATACACAAAAATTAACTCAAAATGGATTAAAGATGCGAATGTATGACCTGAAACCATAAAACCCCTAGAAGCAAATAGAGTCAGTGTACTCTTTGACATTGGTCTTAGCACTGTCTTTTTGAATACCGGTCTCCTCAGGCAAGGGAAACAAAAGAAAAAATAAAGAGATGGGAATATGTCAAACTAAAAAGCTTCTGCACAGCAAAGGAAGCCATCAACAAAAGACAAACCTAACAATTGAGAGAAGATATTTGCAAATCATCGATCTGATAAGGGGTTAGTATCCAAAATATACAAAGAACTCATACAACTGAGCAACAACAACAACAAAAAACAAAATGCCCAATTAAAAATAGGAAGAGGATATGAACAGACATTTTTCCAGAGAAGATATACAGATGGCCAACAGACACATGAAAAGATGTTCCACATCGCTAATTATTAGGGAAATGCAAATCAAAACTACAAGGAGATATCACCTCATTCCCCTCAGAATGGCTATTATTACAAAGACAAGAAATGACAAGTGTTGGAGAGGATGTGGAGAAAAGGGAACCCTCATACACTGCTGGTGGGAACGTAAACTGGTGGAGCCTCTAAGGAAAATAGTATAGTGATTCCTCAAAAGATTAAGAATAGAACTACTATGTGATCCAGCTCTTCCACTTCTGGGTATTTATCCAAAGAACACAAAAACACTAATGCTAAAAGATATTTGCACCCCTATGTTCATTGCAGCATTATTCACAATAGTCAAGACTTGGAAACAGCCTAAGTGCCCATCAACAGATGAACGGATAAAGAAGATGTGGCCTCTCTCTATATATATTTATATACAATGGAATACTACTCACTTATTAAAAACAATGAAATCTTGGTATTTGCGACAACATGGATGGACCTTGAGGGTATTAAGGTAAGTGAAATGAGTCAGATTGAGAAAGTCAAATACCATATGATTTCACTCCTAAGTGGCAAATAAAGACAACAGCAACAAACCAACACATAGATATAGGAACTAGATCCGTGGTTACCAGAGGGGAAGCAGGGAGGGAGGAGGGTGAAAGAGGAGATAGGGCAGATGTGTATGGTGACAGATGGAAATTAGTCTTTGAGTGGCGAACATGATTGAGTCTAGACAGAAATTAAAATATAATCAAGTACACCTGAAACTTATATAATGTTACAAACCAATGTTACCTCAATAAAAAATTAGTAAATTAAAATATTTTTTAAAAAGAGAAGAGGGGCCTGCCCGATGGCGCAGCGGTTAAGCGTGCACGTTTGGCTTCAGCGGCCCGCAGTTCGCCGGTTGGGATCCCGCGTACGGACATGACACTGCTTGGCAAGCCATGCTGTGGCAGGAGTCCCACATATAAAATAGAGGAAGATGGGCCCGGATGTTAGCTCAGGGCCAGCCTACCTCTGCAAAAAGAGGAGGATTGGCAGCAGTTAGCTCAAGGCTAATCTTCCTCAGGAAAAAATAAAAAATAAAAATGAATGAAAATAAAAAGAGAAGAAGTAACAAGTGTTGAAGAGGGTATTATGCTAAGTGAAATAAGTCACATGGAGGAAGACAAATACTGTGTGGTTTCATTCATATGTGGAATATGAAAATAACAAAATAAATGAACAAACAAAACAAAAACAAACACAGATACAGAAAACAGATTGGTGATTACCAAAGAAGAAGGGGATGAGAGGAAGGTGAAATGGGTAAAGGGGGTCAATTGTATGGTGACGAATGGAAACTAGATTTTGATGATGAGCATGCCGTAGCATGTACAGAAGTCAAATTGTAATGTTGTACACATGAAACTTATATAATGTTGTAAACCAATGTTGGCTCAACAAAAACAAAGAAGATACAGAAGTTTCCCATCACTCCAGAAAGTTCCCTCTATTCCTCCATTCCCCCACTTCAGGAACTACTGATATGAATTCTATTCCCAGGAATTAGTTTGGAGTATAATAGAACTTCACACAAATTAAATCATATCTTAATTTCTGTGATTTACATCCATGTTCTTACATGTGTCAAAAATTTGTTCAGATTTACTGAGTTTCATTCCACTGGATGAATGCACCTGTTTATTTATCCATTCATTAACTGATTACTGGTGGTTTGTTTCAGGTTGTGGAATAAATTCATGAATGACACTGCTATGAACATTCATATACAAGTGTCTGTGCGTAGTTTCCTAGGCCTAGAATTGCTGGGACATACGGTAGGTATAAGTTTCCCTTTATAAGAAACTACTATTATGCACTCTAATTTGTCTTCTCATGACCTCTGTTTACTCTTTCTTTCCATCAACCACCCCCTACAGCATTCAAGTTTTACCATTTATGAATCTAAGTCTCTCCTCAAAATTCTTATAAAGAGAAGCTTCCACTCTCCTCTCCATTCTCTATTTTAGTTAAATGTTGATCCCTTATCTTATTAAGGTGTGAGGGGAAAAAAGTCATAAGTGTCTTAAAATTGCAACAAACCCACTTATTCTTCCCCTGTGACTTCTCCAAGAGTCCGTGGCACTTTTGAGCCCAGGTATACACACTAATTTTCCTAATTCCTCCCATTTTCTTTCCTTCTCTAAGTCCCCTGAGCTAGGATCCCCAGATGCCTGAGCACAGCCTCCCCTAATAAACACACATTGTTATGTCATAGCTCCCCCCTCCCTCCTCAACCTCCCCAGGGTGCCAAGCCTTCAGCCTGTCTCTGCTCTCCTCATGACTACACTGCTAGAGAAGTTGCTGTTTCAGGAATAGTCTTGCCTGCCTCCCACCTGACTGCACTGTTTTTTGAGTCACGGTCTCCCACACTCATGGGGCCTTCCTGGGCCCAGGCCCACAAGACAGGCGATCTCTGGCTGCCTCTGCTCTGTCTGCTCCTGTCCCCGGTCTGCTGCTCCCATGCCCGACCAGGATGGCGCTTCACTTCCTCTGAAGTTGTGATCCCCAGGAAGGTCTCCCATAGGGTAAGTGGAGCTGAGATACAAGGCCAGCTTTCCTACAAGATTCACTTCAGGGGCCAAAGACATGTGGTTCACCTGAAAGTCAAGAAGAACTTGCTGCCCAGACATTTTCCTGTTATCACCGATGACGACCAAGGTGCCATGCAGGAGGACTACCCTTATGTCCCCCGGGACTGTTACTACTACAGCTACCTGGAAGGGGTTCCTGGGTCTATGGGCACCCTGGACACCTGCTATGGGGGTCTGCATGGCATGCTGCAGGTGGATGACTTCACTTATGAGATCAAACCACTGGAGTCTTCTTCCAAATTTGAGCATGTGATTTCTCTGCTTGTGTCAGAAGAAAGATCAGAGGTGGAAAGGTGTACGATTGAGGAGGAAGATAAAGATCACGCATATGAAGAGGCAACACTTGCTGAAACTCCTAGAGCAGCCCCTGTGTATTTGTGGTGGCCACATAGGAAATACTTAAAACTTCACTACACGGTTACTAACTCACTATATGTTCTGGATACAAACCAGACACGTATAGTAGAGAATGTAGTGCTTATAGACAACATATTGGATACCATTTTCAGCCAAGCTCATTACCATGTTCACGTACGTGCTATATGCATATGGAATGATTCAGATAGGGTGAACTTATATAATTGGGCAACTGCTTGGGGAGCTTTAAATGATTTTGGGCTGTGGAAATGGCATGGATGGTATACCTCACTTCCTCATGATAGTTCATTGATTCTTACAGCACGGAAAATCAGTCGCGTCTCACATTATGCTTTCCAAGATGGAATATGCAACCCCAATTGGGGAGTAGCATACGCATTAGTAGCAAATTATCACATATTTTTAGCTTCATCTATTGCAGCGCATTCACTATGTCATTTATTTGGTGTTAATCATGACACAGCTGGTTGTCATTGTTTTCGGAGAGCCAGCTGTGTCATGTCTGCTGAGCCTGGTCTTCTAGATATGATGAGCAATTGTACATATGGCAGAATGCATGATCGGGCTTCTATGTGGGATCCTTGTGGGAGTGTTCGAAATAACCCATACACAAATTTTCCATATGTAGCTCCTCGTTGTGGTGACAAGATCATAAATATGGATGAAGAATGTGACTGTGGCTCCCTTAAAGCTTGTAGTGACGATAAATGTTGTGAGACCCATTGTGCCCTCAGCACCGGCAGTGTTTGTAGTATAGGACCTTGCTGCATTGGCTGTAGGTATGCTCAGCCTGGAAAGGTTTGCAGAGACACGCCTGGTATTTGTGATCTACCAGAATACTGTAACGGGAGAACACATGTTTGTCCAGATGACCTTTATATCCAGGATGGAACCCCATGTTCACCATTAGCTGTTTGTGTGAGTGGAAACTGTACTGACCGTGATATGCAGTGTCAAGCCCTTTTTGGCCACCAAATAAAAGATGCTGCAGCAATATGCTATGAAAAATTGAATCTAATTGGTGACCGATTTGGAAACTGTGGGGTGAGGGTGACACGAGGAGGAGGAAAACCTGTGACATGTGAAGGTGATGACGTTTTTTGTGGGATGCTACACTGTAGTGCAGTTGGCCAGATTCCTGGTGGAGGTGACCATACTACATTTCGTCATATACTAGCAGATAATGAAAAATGCTTTGGCTACGATGCACACGATGGGACAGAACTGCCAGAATTTGGGCTTGTAGTGGATGGTGCAACATGTGGGCCAGGAAGATATTGTTTAAATCAGAACTGTACTTTTTATCAAGACATTAATTTTGACTGTGATATCCAGACATGCAACTTCAAAGGGGTGTGCAACAACAGGAGACAATGCCACTGTATGGACGGTTGGAAACCACCATCATGCGCGGAGAGAGGACCAGGTGGTAGCCTAGACAGTGGCCCTCCACCTGACAAAACACTACGTCTTCAAACCAAAATAATATTTTCTCTCAACAAGGGAATATTTCTACTGCTTATACGTTTCACTCTTTTCGGGATTGCAATTCTTGGTGGTGTCTGTTCAAAATTAGAAGGAACTCTAGAAAAGAGAATGGAGGAAGAAAGTGTTGAAGAAGGCTAACAGCCTCAATCCAAGTACATACTAACTGGAATGCACAAAATGGCAAAACTCACATTGGCCCTTGCTGGAAGAAATGGTCAATAATCACTCTGATAATCACATAATCCTATAACTATTCTGAGGTTGTCATCTTGAAATAAAATGACTTGGCAGGTAAAAATGGATCTGTGTGTTTAAATCCACTTAACATTTCATGTCTGGTCATGGTATTACTATTCCTGTAGATAATGGAGGGAACTCTTGGATTCACCAACAAGAGGATCTGTGTTTATTTAAAACGTGGATTCTAATGTTTTATAGGCATGCCTGTAGCGAATCTTCTTTGTATTGGTATGCACTTGTTTAACAGTTCATTGGACTTTTTCCCAATGGGTTATGTACTAGATTTTTGTGATTTGTTCATGTTTTTCCTCGTGTTAAATAAGCATAAGAAGAAACCTTGACAGATCCAGTAGGAAGATACAAAACTTTGGTGTCACAGGCACGTGAATGTCAACAGTAGTTCAACCACCTGGTAAGTATGTGATCTTGACCAAAGTATTAGGCTTTCAGAGATTCAAAGTTACATGTTACATTGACAGACGAAATGTACTTTTCCAGAGTTTTGTGATCATCAGTGGAAAGCAACTAAGAAGAGCCCAGAACATCTTAGGCACTTAATACATGCTAACGCTATCATGCTCATTATTGTCCTGGGTTGTGCTACACCTGGGGTATTCCAAATATACTGCCTTGGCATTGTATCTTGTAAAACCATCACATGAGGAGCCATTGATCACTGATATATCACTTCTTAAGGCATCTAGTTATTAATGTCGTAGTATTCACAGTCAAAATCTCAGGAATTGTCTAAGCACGGCTGTATATAAAGTACAGGACGGAACTTACTGGTAGATGGACAGAGAGAAAAGTTTAGGTAGAAACAGGACACGACCGTTTCAAAAAGAGTGCAGTAGAACAGGGTCTGATAGACGATAAGTGTTACATTCATGCTGTTTAAATGCCTCAGGTCTTAGATCAAATCTCTTTCTGAAAATATGGAGTCCAATATTTCAGATGAGGGTAGCTACCAAAGGGGAGGGGAGAGACGCATGAGTAGAGGATCAATAGGATGGCCACTCTACGATGTTGTAATTTGTCCATCTCGTACAGAGCTCTCTTGACCAGCATTTCTTGTCCAGGTGGCTTATCTGGTAGAGTGATCTGGATCTTCATCTGTGAAGAACCTGAGTCCCCATTTACTATGCCCTTGTCAAACATGCGTTGCTGCATTTGCACTTGGCACCGGTATCTACTCACAAGGAGGTTAAATAACCATTTACTAACTGATCCAAATAACCATTTACTAACTGGTTATTTCTTGCTGGTCCAAAGGCAGTGTTGAAACTAGAGTGTGTCTTCTGGAAGGGGAGTCATTTTGTTTTGATTTGAGTAGTCCATTTGTCAAAGTATGATAACTGTGGACCCTGTAACCCTTTTTCTCTCTTTATTTCCATTTTCCCAATATGTGCTCATATTCTTATTGATCTGTTTTGCATTTGTGAAGGATCTTTTGTTTCCCTCAAGCTGTTTAATTTTGGGTACCATAAATTTGAGCATGGGCGGTTTTTCTCTTTCGTTATCCTGTTACCTCCAAAATGGCAAACTCAGTGTTTTAACCTGAGGATGGATGTGGTCTGCTAGTCTATTTAGTGTTTCTAAATAGCATTTGATATCTCAGGTCATAGGCCATAATTTTTAGAAAGGTGGCTGTGTCATGTCAAGGACTAATATGAGTTTTCCTTAAAAGTGCTTTCTAACTGGTGCTAGACATTTGAGACAGATTCACTACACTCTAGTCAACAAGGTTGGATGCTTCAGAAATGCAGAATCACTCAGGGTTAGCCTTCAAAAGATTTTTTTCCCTATTTCTAGAGCTTTGTCATATCAAGAAGGGATGAATTTCCAGGACCACGATAAGAGGGAGCTGGAGAAGGTGAGGAAGAAGAGCAAGAGGGGCTGATAGGAAGATAGGGATCAGGGTAGGAGGGAGGTGAGAATGGAGTGGAGTTAGGAGAGACCAGAACAGGGGTAGACAGAAGGGACAAGGACTTTGGCAGGGGAAGAAGGTGGAAGTTGTTTAAAAGAGGCCTGAAAAGATTAGAATCTGTTCAAAGTATTTCTTTCCTTGGCTTCTTTGTAGCAACTGATGTAAGCTGCCCATGGCGTGACAACTATTCTAATACGCTCTCTTCTAAGATACCACAATACACAAGTTTGACAATGCCCACGAAATCAAAGGCCACTGCAGCCCAAGATTGTACTTACTGAAATCATGCCACGTTGAGAGGAAATTAATAGCAGTAGGACCTTGTGGCAGACCATATATCTAGAGCAAATCTGGCCAGGGGTTTGGGTAGACCAGGAGTTTCCTCTAGTGAAAGAAGTCTGAGCTAGAAGGAGGGACCTGCTCTACCTTAGGAAAAATGCCCAATTCTCTGCTCATCCAAAGAACTCCAAAAAACTGAAGGAGAAATACTGACAGCAGTCTGACAAGAGGTTGACCTACAAAACAATGACAGCCTGCAACCTCCATGCTATGAAAAATGCAGAGAACAGGAGGAGGACTTACCTCCCCAGCCAAGGGAATTAGGTTCTTTGATATATGCTGGTCTTGACCCAAATAGGCAGTGTTGGGGGTTTGTCCAACCTCTCTCAGGCAATGGCACCAAAGTATACAAACAAAAACAAAAACAAAGATTTATGAGACTCAAGTAGAGGTTAAAGGTTTCATTCAGTTGTGGTGGATCAGGGAATACCCGAAAACCAGGTGAATACACAACTGAAACAGAGTCAAGGTTTTTATAAGATAGGAAGAATTTGAATAACCGTCCTGTATTTTAACCTTAGGGCCAGTTCACCTTTTGCCAAAACTTGTAGCTTGGGGTTGGTCCTGTTTTCATGCCCCTCATTGGGAGTTCCTATAACCAATAGAACAGTATTTCTGAGAACTGTTTTTGCAAGCCTCGTGGTATTTTGAGATAGTCGTTGGGTGTGGGAGGTATAAAGACAAAAATGGAAATGGGCAGAGCAGAAGATAAGGGGAAACACGAGACTGTATATATCGTTTGTTTGAAAACTTTTGCACCTTTATCCTCAAGGAGTCTGAGACTTTCTCGGTCAAGATTGCTGCACAAGTCCGTTCACAGTTACCATTGCCCAAGGGAGTTCCACGCGGCTCCCAAATGAAACACCTAGGTTCCATATATCACCCTCCATGCTCCTACTGAGGCTTAGCAGCCTTACCTCCCCTTTCTACTCAGGGTCAATTACTGCGTCCAAAATAGCGACTTCTCTTCTCCACTGGCTGGTCCTTGAACACAAGATATCTGAAGTGCCTTGATGGCAGTTGTAGCTTGCAGTTCTGTGGGACTCATGCTGTGTTCCTGGCTAAAGTGCAGTCCCTGTGGACCAAGACCTACAACCCTGGAGAACACACAGTTGCAGGGAGGGCAAGCAGAAAAACCACCAGTGGATCATTAAGAGTGATGGTAAGTAGGGCCACCCAACTTCTGCTCCTTGGTTCCTGGTCCCATATGTTCTTTGTAATGGATAAAGAGTACCATGTAGCAGTCTTTGATTTAAAATACACACTGTTCCATGAAGGATGGCACTCTATCCTTCTGGAGTATTGTTTCTGAGCTGGCATTTTTTTGTGTCTTCAGTAGGCTGTTGCAGCACAGTGTGAGGGTAGTTGTTACTGAATATTTGATATGTGATGCAAACAATGGATTCCATTGGGATAGACCCATCCCTGTACCTCATTCACTGAAGAATGAGTTATCGGTTCATATGCTAAGTCATGTGGGATTCCATGGTTAAACATCATGTGCTTCATAAGTAAGCCCCCAAGAGTGGTGCTGGCTGTGTCTACACAGGCAGAAAAGGCAATTTGTCACAACTAGAATAGGTATCTATTCTTATGAGGACTAATTGCTGATCCTTCCAGGACGGAAGGGGCCTGATGTAGTCAACTCCCCACCAATTAGCTGCTAGGTTTCCTTGGGGAAGAGTGACTTGGCAGCTTTGGTCTTTGTTGTTGGCAAGTTGGCCATTTGGAGACAGCAGTACTTCACTTGACTCCTTTGGCAAGTGGGAGTCCATGCTATTGAGCCCAGTGTAGCCACTACCTCTGCCACCATGGCCACTCTGTTCATGTGCCCATTGGGCCAGTTCCAGGGTGGTCAGTGCTGAAGTTTGTCTAAGGTTGACTGGCCAAGCCATTTTCCCTGCTTGGTTTTCCAGGGCATCTTTCAGGGTGCATGCTTCTTCGTAGGCATGAACCTGTGCTACAAAAACCTTCACACTTGCCGACTACTGCTCTATCTGAAGCCATGTATCTCTACCCTACACCACCTTTTCTCTGACTCTCTAGTCCTTCTATTCCAGGCCCCTGACCAGTTGGTAAGAACCTTAGCTGCCTGAGGTGGTTTCATTTGAGGCCCACCTTGGGCCACTTACCCTTCCACATAGGGTAGATGAACATGCACACTAGCCATAACTCTGCCCAATACAATGATTTTGTTCACTTTACTGTCTTTAGTCATCTCTGAAGAGGAATGTTGTGTGGCCATCTTCCATGTTGGGTTTGAACCCACATACCACGTCTACCCTTCCATATACCAATTTCAGGCGTTTTAGTCCTCCTTCAGCTGGCTTAACAAAACCCCCACGTGGGCATATATGCAAGCTGAGTGCAGTGTGCTCGTGAAACCATGGGAAATGATATGGTGACTCCAACTACCTGTTCATACAGCTTTACACAAGTCTTCTCCTCTTGTATGAGCTTCACATTAGATGTTCTCTTTGGATCTTACCATGAATTGCTGCCAGATCCGTCTCACTTTATGGCTTCAAAGAACCAAAAGGACCTAGTTTATACTGTATGATTCAAGGCACATGCTCATTTGCAGCCTCACAGTCAAAAAGCCATGTTGCCCAGAGCCCCAGAACACACCAAGAGCTGTTTCTCGATGGGCAGATGGCATGATCTTGTTTCAAACCCCCAGGGCTTGGACTGTGATTCTCCTTCTTGCGCTTGCCACAAGCTCCGCACTGTATCTTTTCCCATCACCAGTAACCCCCACAGGGTCAGAGAGCTCAGGTGTGCCAGACTTTACAGCCCAAATGATGGCTTCTGTTTGCTCCACGGTCTAGGTCTACAGCAAGGCCCTTTCTTGCCTGGGTCCCACTCAAGGATGACCGACTTCATTATCATCCAGTATGTGGGCCAACATAGTATTCACAGGTGTGAAATATTTGTTTCAACTACCCAAAGAGGAATATGTCGGGCACCACCTTCCTTGTGGTAGGAAATACAAGATGAAACAATTTGCCTTTACTCCGAGGGTAGGTCCCAACATGACCTTAACCCACTGTACCCCTAAATACTCTATAATGTGACGTGTCCCTGAATCTTTGTAGGGTTTATCTCCCACTCTCGGAGTGTATGTCTCCTAGTAAGACCACAAATAAACCAACTCATGTTTGCCATGTCCCATTAGCATGATACCGTTGATATCATGAATCAGTATGATGTTTTCTGGAAGTTAGGACCGTCTAGATCTATTCAGATAATATTATGCCAGAGGCAGGAGAGTAAATGTAACCCTAGGAACAAAGCTATAAATATGATTGTCCACGCCTTATGGATGCTAACCTTTTTTTAATCACTTTTGGATCAAGCTAGAAATTAACACATTGACCAGATCAATGGCTGCATGCCATGCACCTGAGGCCATATTAATTTGCTCTAGCAATGATAGCACATCTGACCCAGCAGCTGCAATGAGAGATTCTACGTGGGAGAGCTTGTGGTTGCCTACAATCATTCATTAGGATCCATACAGTTTCTGCAGGGGCCAGATTGGTGATTTAAATGGAGATCTGACGGGGACAATCACTGCTGCATCTTGTAATCTCTAATGCTGGCACGATGTCCACCTTCCCACCCAGAACACAGTGTTGCCTTTGATTGACTACGCTGGCCGGGGGTAGAGGGACATTGAAGAAGCTTCCACTGGTTGTGTGATGAGGATAGCTCTTATTCCACATGCAAGGACTCCATAGGGATGTTATTCTAACTGCCAAAGATATCAATCCCAATTACATACCTGGGACTTGGAAAAGGGACCACTGTGTTGGACTGCAGACCACTGAACCCACTGCAAACTGAACATCAGCTAGGACTCCACTTCTTGCCCACTGTCCATAACTTCCCACTATAACAGGGTCCATGATGATGCTTTGGAGCCCTGAGTATCAATGTCAATGCAGACACTGTCCAATAATCCTCTCGAAGCCAGGTATCTCTCTTTCCCCTGCATAGAGACTCCCAAGGAAATGGTTGTAGGTTCCTTGGGGAAAGGACTCGGAGAATCATTACATTATATATTTCTCATGATGTTGATGTTCTTCCTCCTAGGAACCCAGTGATCTCTTTAGTCAAGAGACACTGTATCTGAACATCGACTTCACTCCGATAACTGAACAGGGATCGTAGCGTTTTATTGGCGCCACCCTTTCCAACCTCCTACTCCTCCATTTTTGCCTTATTCTGATTGTAGATATTAAGCAACACTCTCCTTGGCTACTTGTCTATTTGCCACTAGAGATATGTTGCACCTTTACCACCTCAGAAGTCCCTACAGGTAAATCCCTTTAGCTGCCTCTCCAACCTGCACAATTTTTATGTTAACTGTGGTCCCCTAGTTTCAAGTGCAGCCACCTGGCCTCTGTTACTTCAAGAGACCTCATTATTCCCATAGCCGTTAACAAACACTGATCTGTGACAACCTGTCCTATTACTGAACTGGCCTACAGAGGAGAGACACAACTGAACCCCTCAGAGATGATGATGCCCCTTACGCCAGCACATTTTTTTTATTGAGTTATTGATAGGTTACAATCTTGTGAAATTTCAGTTGTACATTAATGTTTCTCAGTCATGTTGTAGGTGCACCACTTCACCCTTTGTGCCCACCCCCCACCCCACCTTTCCCCTGGTATCCGCTAAACTGTTCTTAGTCCATAATTTTAAATTCCTCATATGAGTGGAGTCATACACAGATTATCCTTCTCTCGCTGGCTTATTTCACTTAACATAATTCTCTCAAGGTCCATCCATATTATTGCAAATGGAATGATTTTGTTCTGTTTTGCAGCTGAGTAGTATTCCATTGTATATATGTACCACATCTTCTTTATCCATTCGTCTGTTGCTGGACACTTAGGTTGCTTCCATGTCTTGGCTATTGTAAACAGTGCTGCAATAAACATTGGGGTGCATGGGACTTTTGGGATTGCTGACTTCAAGCTCTTTGGATAAATACCCAGTAGTGGGATGGCTGGATCGTATGGTAGTTCTATTTTTAATTTTTTGAGGAATCTCCATACTGTTTTCCATAGTAGCTTCACCAGTTTGCATTCCCACCAGCAGTGTATGAGGGTTCCTTTTTCTCCGCAACCTCTCCAACATTTGTTGCTATTAGTTTTAGATATTTTTGTCATTCTGACGGGCTTAAGGTGATATCTTAGTGTAGTTTTGATTTGCATTTCCCTGATGATCAGCGATGATGAGCATCTTTTCATGTGCCTATTGGCCATCAGTATATCTTCTTTGGAGAAATGTCTGTTCATGTCTCCAGCCCATTTTTTGATTGGGTTGTTTGATGTTTTGTTGTTGAGTTGTGAGAGTTCTTTATATATTATGGATATTAAGCCTTTGTCAGATATATGATTGCAAATATTTTTTTCCCAGTTAGTGGGTTGTTTTTTTGTTTCAATCCTGTTTTCATTTGCCTTGAAGAAGCTCTTTAATCTGATGGAGTCCCATTTGTTTATTCTTTCTATTGTTTCCCTTCTCTGAGAAGGCATGGTGTCCGAAAAGATCCTTTTAATACTGATGTCAAAGAGTGTACTGCCTACGTTTTCTTCCAGATGCCGTATGGTTTCAGGTCTCACCTTTAGGTCTTTGATCCATTTTGAGTTTATTTTGGTGAATGGTGAAAAAGAATGGTCAATTTTCATTCTTTTACATGTGGCTTTCCAGTTTTCCCAGCACCATTTGTTGAAAAGACTTTCTTTTCTCCATTGTATGCCCTCAGCTCCTTTGTCAAAGATAAGCTGTCCATAGATGTGTGGTTTTATTTCTGGGCTTTCAATTCGGTTCCATTGATCTGTGCACCTGTTTTTGTACCAGTACCATGCTGTTTTGATTACTGTAGCTTTGCAGTATGTTTTGAAGTCAGGGGTTGTGATGCCTCCCGTTTTGTTCTTTTTTCTCAGGATTGCTTTAGAAATTCGGGGTCTTTTGTTGCCCCATATGAATTTTAGGATTCTTTGTTCTAATTCTGTAAAGAATGTCATTGGGATTCTGATTGGGATGGCGGTGAATCTGTAGATTGCTTTAGGTAGAACAGACATTTTAACTATGTTTATTCTTCCAATCCACGTACATGAATGTCTTTCCATCTCCTTATGTCGTCATCCAATTCTCTCAGAAAGGCCTTGTACTTTTCATTATATAGGTCCTTCACTTCCTTAGTTAAATTTACCCCAAGGTATTTTATTCTTTTTGTTGCGATTGTGAATGGTATTGTATTCTTGAGTTCTTTTTCTGTTGGTTCATTACTGGAGTATAGAAATGCTACTGATTTATGCAAATTGATTTTATACCCTGCAACTTTGCTGTAGTTGTTGATTACTTCTAACAGTTTTCCAATGGATTCTTTGGGGTTTTCTATATATAAGATGATGTCGTCTGCAAACAACGAGAGTTTCACTTCTTCCCTCCCTATTTGGATTCCTTTTATTCCTTTTTCTTGCCTGATTGCTCTGGCCAGGACCTCCAGTACTATGTTAAATAAGAATGGTGATAGAGGGCATCCTTGTCTCATTCCTCTTTTCAGGGGGATGGCGTTCAGTTTTTGCCCATTGAGTATGATGTTGGCTATGGGTTTGTCTTATATGGCCTTTATTATGTTGAGGTAGTTTCCTTCTATGCCCATGTTGTTCAGAGTTTTTATCATAAATGGCTGTTGGATCTTGTCAAATGCCTTCTCTGCATCTATTGAGATGATCATGTGGTTTTTATTCCTCAGTTTGTTGATGTGGTGTATCACGTTGATTGATTTGCGGATGTTGAACCATCCCTGATACACCAGCGCATTTTTAAAAATTTTTATTGAGGTATGGCTGATATTATACTAGCTCCAGGTGTATAACATTATGATTCAATATTTGTATATATTGCATGTGATCACCACTGTAAGTCTAGTTAACATCTGTTACCATACATAGTTATAAAAATTCTTTTTCTTGTGATGAAAATTTTTAATATCTACTGTCTTAGAAACTATCAAATATACAACACAGTATCATTAACTATAGTCACCATGCTGTATATTACATCCCTATGGCTTATTTATTTTATAATTGGAAATTTGTACCTTTTGACCCTCTTCACCCATTTTGCCCACCCCTCACCTCCCACCTCTGGCAACCACCAATCTGTTCTCTATATCAAGGCCAGGGCATTCTTGATGGTTCCACAGCCTCACATGATATATGCAGTACAGCATGCCTACTTCTCCTGGCCTTGTTCTACCAACTCCCATGGAAAATTAAGCATTTCCACTGTGCCCAGGATGGGCTACTGCTTTCTCCCTGCTTCTAAGTGTCACCCTAGCAATGAGTATGCCCCATCTCCTAGGGTGGTGCCCTTGCCAGGATGGTTCTTGCAGCTACTTCAGTGTGTAATCTCATTCCTCTCATATCAGGGCATATATGTCTTCAGCCAGGTTATGCTCACACAGCAGCCCAGATATGAGGTAGGGCAGCCAGGAAGAACAGCGGGGACAGTTCCTCATGGGAAACAAGCTGTGAGCATTCATATGGATCTGCAAAGCCAATATCTTCAGGGGCATCTACCCAGATGTCACCATCTCATGCTTAAAGGTCCTGGGTTTTCCCAGGATAACAGACTTGCTCTGGATGACCCTGTAAAAGTCTCTGGCACTCTTGGACTCCACCTAATCCTGTCACTGCTCCTCAGCTATGATTTCACATCCACCCGGGAGTTTCGGGTCCTTTGGTAAGCAACCAGAGAAGCCTTCTGGAATTCACTTATAGCCTTTGCCTTTGAGTAAACTAGGGTAGTTACCCTAGTTCTCACGACCTTTTACAGGGCAGCAATACAACTTAGCGATAATCACACAACTCTGCCAAGCACATAGACATTGCTGCTTCCATATCTTTCAAACGCGTAAATCATTGCACGTGAAATAAAGTTCCCTCCACCAGGACCATTTCCTGGGTCACCACTGGTAAATGCTTCAGCAGTGGGCTACCACTTTTTGATAGGGATAATCTTTTTCTCACGTTCCTCTTAGGATAGAGTCCTCCCTGCCAGCGGAGTGTTGATTGAGCAGCTCCCAAACCCCATCCTGCTGTTTTGTCAGGCCACTCACAGCACCACTTGCATCATTTCATGTCCTTCGAGAAGCAGATGGCAAGACAGAATTATACATAAAGGAGGTTTATTGAGGGAAACATCTATAAGGATAAAGGGAGAGAAGAGAAGAAAGAGAGAGCCTTCAGGCCACGATGCATTTCCTGTGAAAGGAAGGGAAAAGAGAACTGCACAGAAGAGCCTCAGCCACAGAGTAGGTCTGAATCAGGTTCATCTAGGCCAGTGGGGAGCCCTTGAGCCAGAGGGACTCACAATTTCCTATGTTGGGCAGCAATGGCCCTATTCAAGTCTTACCATGCCCATACATTGGTTCAAGAGAAACATGGCCTGGAGCAAATGTCTCCATAGATTCAAAGGAGCCTATTGGTCTGCGATGCTCCCTGCAGTGGATTCTGCCAAAGGGTGACCTGAGCAGGGCACCTCTGTGGCCCACAGAACAAGCAATTGCCATAATCAATAAGGTTTTTGTCAGGGGCCACACAAGAATCTTAAATGGAAATATAAGATGGACCACTATTCTTAAGTCCTTGAGGTAAACATTATCTCTGCAAGTGCCTTACTTACATAGTCCTCCTGTGTTGGGAGAGGAGGCAGCTTAAAGAGCTTCCACTCGGCCTTGGCTGCTATAGAGACCCTTACTCTTTACGCCAGGGAACCCATGGGATCATTCTGCCAGCCGCTGAGAATATCCATAAATTTTTTGGTGAAGTACAAGGAAAATGACAGCAGGCACGTCTGTCAACACTTTGCATAGGATATGAAAGGACTTGTGCCAGCAATCTGTTTGTTACCTTACCTCCATATGCCCCCACACTAATGGAGGATAAATGGTAGCATTTTGTTTCCCTTGTTATCAATGTCAGCTCAGACCCTGTGTCTGACAACACTGGTAAAATCTGAACATCTCCCTTTCTCCAAGATCTGAGCATCATTTGAGCAAGGGGTTAGGGAATGGACTGTATAAACACATTTACTGTTGCCTTCAGAATCTTCCTTTGAGAGGATCCTGCTTCCACTCCAATAAATGAGTCTGGGTCTGAGAACTGGCTCAGGTCTGGCCATTGGGTGAGGGACTACGATTTTCCATTATGGCTACTAACATCATCTTTTAGATCTTTTTGCGAGCGTAAGTTATGCTATACCCTCACGGACTCCCCATCTATCTCTATCATAGGAATATCATGTTCTACTAGACATCATCATAGACCCCTCTGGGTCAAAGTTCACAGGGTTGACATTCCAACCTTCCTTAATGTTACATGAATTACGCTTTGCCTTGCTTGGTTAAATGTTGCCACCTGGCCCCTGCCATTCTGGAATCCTGTCATCTTCAGTGAGCCTAAGGGGCCCAGTTCCATAGCAGCATCAACCTAGGTCTACAGAAGATAACCACTACTGACCTTCTCATGGGTGCCAGTGCCCCTTTCACCAGTGCATTCCTTGCACATGTAGTGAAGAGATGCCTCTGAGCCCTTCCAGGCAACATGTCCAGCTGGTGGATTTTCTAGTCTTACATGTTAAATTCATTCTAGCATGCCCACCTCTCTGAGCATTAGGCCTGATTTTCATCACACTCTGCCTTTCAGTTTCAGGAGAAGAGTACCTCTTTAAATGGAACCTTTCTGGGTTTTATAAGGTACTCCAACTTGAGAGCTGGCTGATCTGAACATTCAGGGATTCTATAGAAATTTAAAACTGCCATACAATTTCACAATTATAGTTACCATTGCTCCAGGACTTTCAAGAACTAGAGCTCTTACCTAAGCCATTGCATCTCCTTGTTTTACAAGATTTAAATTTCTATCTATAGTATAATATTTCTCATTAAAAGTGCTCCTAATCTTTCATAATTGATGTTGCTATTGTAAATGGGAATTTCTCTTCCATTGAACCTTGTAAATAGTAATAGTTTATATATGTGAAAGCCATATGTTTTAGAGTTGTTTTCTCTTGTATTTAATAACTGAATTCATTGCTGTTTGAGTTTACTTTTAATCATCAATTTAATCATTAATTCACCTGGGGTTTCCATGTATATTTTGACATCAATTGTCAATAAGACAATTTTTATTTCTCACTTCCTAGTTCTTCTGCTGTTCACTATATTATCTTGCCTGATTGCTTTGGAAAATAGTTTTTAAATGTTAAGTCATGTTGGAGATAATGAGCATCTAAGTCCTTTTCCTGTCTTTAGCGGGAATACCTCCCCTGTTTCCTCCACTGTTTCCACCTTCAGTAACATACTGACTTTAGAGCTAAGAAAATATTGACTTTATTGTATTAAGAAGGCATTAACCAATCGCAATTATGTGGAGGGATTTCACTTCTAAATCAAGAATGGGTACTGAATCTTGTCAAAAACATTTCCAATGTTCCTGAGAGTAATCATATTTTTTTTTATTTTTAGACATTTTAATGTATTGAATTTTACTGTTTCTCATAATCATGGGGGTTGGTGAGCCGAGGAGTCGAAAGAAACATTTCTTGGACTCTCAAGGTCTGGCAGTAGTGCTCTTTCATTTAGAGAATAGTGTGGAATAGCATGGGGACAGGACCCATGGGCAATCAGAGCTGCTGCTGTATGGGGACAGGACCCATGGGCAGTCAGAGCTGCTGCTGCAAACATGGGTTGAGGGTAGGGCTAAATTTAAGGCATAGGTATGTGAGTTATCTCTTTACAAGACCAAGGAAAGAATATGTTAAAAAGTCATTAAAATGGTATCAGTGCAGGTGGGGTCTGGTTATTGGGTGGTCCTATAACTTTAGATAAGAATCACACTGGATTAAGTCAGGATGTCCTATGCTTCCTGGAGGATGTTGGTGGTGGGGGAGTCAGCTACGTGAGGTTACCAGACAAGCGCAATAAACAAGACTTAAGTCCTTGCTGTCCCCATTAAGAGTTTCTAGAGATAAGGTCATCCCCACTTCCTCCTGGTGCAGAGAGGGAGACACCCCCACAGATGGAGACTTCCTTCACAAATGCAAATGTCTCTAATCAAAGGGCAAGCAAATTCCACTCCTCAGAGCCTCCTTCCCATCCGCAGTTTTTAAAAGTAACTAGCCTAAAATAATCCTCATCAATAATATCTAACCATCTTTACATATTCAGAATGACAACTATTTGATCATTCTGTATTATATTTTAATAAGAAATTGGTTTCTGATTTTTCACTTTATATGATTTTTGCATTGCTATTCATAGATTGGACTATATTTCATTTTGTGAAAATTTCAGCAGGTTTAGCTACCAATGTTATATTAACTGTTATTTCCTCAAATAAATTGATGTATAATGTACATGAAATAAAAAAGAGATTTCAGTATATAGTTCTGTCAGTTTTGAAAAAAGTGTATATCCATATAATAACCAATCCAGCTGAGATAAAGAATATGTCCATCACCCCAGAAAATTCTCATACTTATTTTCAAGCAATCTCCCCATCCCTGATCCACATAACCACTGATCTGATTTCTTTCATAAAAGATTGGTTTAGCTGTTCTAGAAGTTCATATAAAAGTAGTCATACCATACCATATGTAATCATGATGTCTGGTTTCTTGCATACAACATAATGCTGTGAGATTCATCCATGTTGTTGTGTGTCTCCACATTTGTTCATTGTTATTGCTGTATAATATTCCATTTTATGGATATACAACATTTTGTTTAGCATTCCACTTGTTAATGAACATTGGAGTTGATTCCACTTTTTGTCTATTCTGAACAAAGCTGTAATGAACATTCTCACACAAGATGTATTTGGATGTAAGTTCCAAGGAGAGGAACTGCTGAGTCATAGGGTAGGTACAAGTTTAACTTTAAAAAACTACCAAACTCTTTATAAAGTGGTTGTACCATACTACAGTCCACCAGAAGGGTGCATGAGTTTCAGTTGCTCTACAGCCTCACCCAAACCAACTAATCTTAGGCATGCTAAGGGATGGGAAGCAATATCTCAATCTGGTTGCAATGTCCATTTCCCTGATAACTAATGACATTATGCATCCTTATTATGTTTACTGAACAGCTCTATATTTCCCTTTATGAAGTGACAGTTCAAGTCTTTTTGCCCATTCTTGTGTTGAGCTATTTGTCTTAGTGTTACTGAATTGTGAGAGCTCTTCATGTATTTCGGATACATATTTCTTTGCTCTTATGTGTATTGCAAATATTTTCTCCAAATTTGTGGCTTGTCTATCCATTTTGTGAATGAAATCTTCTGAAGAGCTGACATTTTTCATTTTGATGAATCTCAACTTATCATTTTATCATTAATGTCTATTACATCCTAAGAAATCTTTGCCTATCCAAAGTTAGCAAGAATATTTGCTTTATTAAAATTCCTAGAAATGTAAGCCTTTTAGCCTTTATCTTTAGTTGTAAGATCCTCCCAAGTTAATTTTTGTGTATGGTAGGTGTAAGAGTCCAGGTTAACTTTTTTCACATAAACATCCAGTTTTCCCACCACTGTGTGTGAGAGACTGTGCTTTCCTCATTAAACTATCTTGGTGCCTGTGTTAGTTTTCCATTGGTCCTGTAAAAATTACCACATATTTAGAGGCTTAAAATAATGGAAATTTATTATCTTACAGTTCGGTAGGGCTGTATTCCTGTATGGAGGCACCAGGGGGCATTTGTTTCCTTGCCTTATTCAGCTTCTAGAGACAATCCACATTCTTTGGTGCGTGGCCCCCTTCCTCCATCATCAAAGCCAGCAGCACAGCATCTCTCTGACCATTCCTTTGAAGTCAGCCTCTGACTACAGCCTAGAATAGTTCTCCTCTTCTAAGAACTCAAGTGTTTAGATTGGGCTTACCTGCATAATCCAGGCTAATCACCCCATCTCAAGGCCCCTAACCTTAATCATATCTGCAAAGTCCCTTTTGCCATGAAAGATTACATAGTCACATGATCAGGAAATTAGGACACTAACATCCTTGTGGTTTGGGGAGCATTATTCTGCTTGCTTTTTCAAAGATAAATTGATTTTTTTTTTGATTCTTTAAAATATGTTTTTCCAATTGTGAAAGAAATACATGCAAATTGAAAACTTTTTTGAAAAATAAAACATAGAAATATGTAAAGACTCGCATAAACCCCCCTAAAACTCTTAAGATAATGCTGTTAAGACTTTTGTGCATTTTCTTCTAGCGTACAGCCTTAAATTTTGTGTTTTTTTTTCATATAAAGTTATGTAATGAACATTTTCCCATAATTCTTGAGGGCAACAACTGTGTTTATCATTTTTCAAAAAATTATTTTATTGAGGTCACAGTTTATAATATTGTGTACATTTCAGATGTACATCATTATATTTCAGCTTCTGTTTAGACTGCATCGTGTTCACCACCAAATGTCTAGTTGCCATTCATCACTATACGTACATACCTCTTCACCCCTTCTGCCCTCCCTCTACCCCCTTGCCCTCTGGTAACCACTAATCTGTTCTCCTTATCTATGTGTTTCTTTGTTTATTTATCTTCCACATATGAGTGAAACCATGGTACTTGTCTTTCTTTGTCTGACTTATTTCACTTCACATAATAGCCTCAAGGTCCATCCATGTTGTTGCGAATGGCATGATTTCATCTTTTTATGGCTGAGTAGTATTCCATTATATGTATATACCACATCTTCTTTATCCATTCATCAATTGATGGGCACTTAAGTTGCTTCCAAGCCTTGGCTATTGTGAATAATGCTGTAATGAACATAAGGGCGCATATATCTTTTTGAATTAGTGTTTTCATGTTCTTTGGATAATACCCAGAAGTGGAATAGCTGGATCATATGGTATTTCTACTTTTAGTTTTTTGAAAAATCGCCATACTGTTTTTCATAGTGGCTGTACTAGTTTACATTCCCACCAGCAGCATATGAGGGTTCCTTTTTCTCCACATCCTCCCCAACATTTGTTATTTCTTGTCTTTTTGATAATAGCCATTCTGATACTTGTGAGGTAATATCTCACTGTAGCTTTGACTTGCGTTTCCCTAATAATTAGTGATGTTGAACATCTTTTCATGTGCCTGTTGGCCATCTGTATATCTTCTTTGGAAAAATGTTTGTTCATATCTTCTGTCCGTTTTTTGATCACGTTGTTCGTTCTTTTGTTGCTGAGTAGTATGAGTTATTTATATATTTTGGAAATTAATCCCTTATTGGATATATGATTTGCAAATATTTTTCAATGTTGTGCAGAAGGCTTTTAGTTTGATGTAGTGCCATTTGTTTATTTTTGCTTTTGTTTCCCTTGCCTGAGGAGACACTGTATTCGAAAAGATACTGCTAAGACCAATGTCAAAGACCATACTGCCTAAGTTTTCTTCCAAGGGTTTTATGGTTTCAGGTCATACATTCAAGTCTTTTATTCTTTTTGAGTTAATTTTTGTGCATGGTGCAAGATAATGGTCTACTTTCATACTTTTGCATGTGACTGCCCAGTTTTCCCAACACCATTTACTGAAGAGACTTTCCTTTCTCCGTTGTATGTTCTTGGCTCCTTTGTCAAAAGTTAGCTGTCCATAGATGTCTGCATTTACGTCTGGTCTTTAAATTCTGTTCCACTGATCTGTGTGTCTGTTTTTGTCCCAGTATTATGTGGTTTTGATTACTATAGCTTTGTAGTATATTTTGAAATCAGAGAGTGTGATACCTCCAGGTTTGTTCTTTTTTCTCAGTATTGCTTTGGCTATTCAGGGTCTTTTGTTGTTCCATATAAATTAGGATTTTTTTGTTCTAGTTCCATGAAAAATGTTATTGGGATTCTGATTGGAATTGCATTGAGTCTATAGGTTGTTTGGGTAATAAGGTCATTTTAACTATGTTTACTCTTCCAATCCATGAGCCTGGAATATCTTCCCATTTCTTTACGTCTTCTTCAATTTCTTTCAATAACGTCTTACAGTTTTCATTGTATAGATCTTTCACTTCCTTGGTTAAAATTATTCCTATGTATTTTATTCTTTTTTTGTGATTGTAAATGGGATTGTATTCTTGATTTCTCTGTCTGCTAGTTTGTTTTAAGTGTATAGAAATGCAACAGATTTTTGTATGTTGATTTTCTACCCTGCAACTCTACTGTATTTGTTTATTATTTCTAATAGTTGTTTTGTGGATTCTTTGGGTTTTCTATCTATAGAATCATGTCATCTGCAAATAGGACAGTTTTACTTCTTCCTTCCCAATTTGGATGCTTTTTATTTCTTTTTCTTGCCTAATTGCTCTGGCTTGGATTTCCAATACTATGTTAAACAAGAGTGACAAGAGTAGGCATCCTTGTCTTGTTCTTTTTCTTAGAGGAATAGCTTTCAGTTTCACCACTGAGTACGATGTTAGCTGTGGGCTTTTCATAAATGGTCTTTTTTATCTTGAGGTACTTTTCTTTTATACCCATTTTATTCAGAGTTTTTATCACAAACGTATGTTGGATCTCATCAAATGTTTCCTCTGCATCTATTGAGATGATTATGTGATTTTTATTCTTCACTTTGTTAATGTTCTGTATCACATTGACTGAAGTTGAAGCATCCCTGCAAGCCTGGAATAAATCCCACTTGATTGTGGTGTATGATCCTTTTAATGTATTGTCGTATTCAATTTGCTAGTATTTTGTTGGAGATTTTTGCATCTATGTTCATCAGTGATATTGGCCTATAATTTTCCTTTTTTGTGTTGTCCTTGTCTGGTTTGGGGATCAGGGTAATGCTGGCCGTGTAGAATGAGTTAGGAAGTGTCCCCTCCTCTTCAATTTTTTGGAAGAGTTTGAGAAGGATCAGCAGTAAGTCTTTGAATGTTTGCTGGAATTCACTGGGGAAGCTGTCTGGTCCTGGGAGGTCCTTTGTTTTATGGGAGGTTTTTGATTATTGTTTTGATCTTCTTCCTAGTGATCGGTCTACAGATTCTCTATTTCTTCTTGATTCAGTTTTGGAAGGTGATATGATTCTAAGAATCTATCCATTTCTTCTAGATTGTCCAATTTTTTGGCATACAGGTTTTCATGGTATTCTCTTATAATCCTTTGTATTTCTGTAGTGTCCACTGTAATTTCTCCTCTTTAATTTCAGATTTTATTTATTTGCACCTTCTCTCTTTTTTTCTTGGTGAGTATAGACAAAGATTTGTCAATTTTGTTTATCTTTTTAAGGAACTGACTCTTAGTTTCACTGATTTTTTCCTTTTTTTTTAGCCTCTGTTTCATTTATTTCTCCTCTGATTTTTATTATTTCCTCCCTTCTACTGATTTGGGGCTTTGTTTGTTCTTCTCTAGTTCCTTTGGGTGGATTGCTAGATTATTTATTTGAAATTTTTCTTGTTTCTTGAGGTAGGTCTATATTGCTCTACATGTCCCTTCTTAGTACTGCTTTTGCTGCAACCCATAAGTTTTGGTATGTTGTATTTTCATTTTCATCTTTCTCCAGGCATTTTTTTCAATTTCTCTTTTGATTTCTTCATTGATCCAATAGTTGTTCTGTAGCATGTTGTTTAGTTTCCACATATTTGTGAATTTTGCCACTTTCTTCTTGTAGTTGATTTCTAGTTTCATACCATTGTGGTCAGAAAAGATGCTTGATATAATTTCAATCTTCTTAAATTTACTGAGATTTTTTTTGTTTCCCAACATATCATCTGTCTTTGATAATGTTCCATGTGCATTTGAGGAGAATGAGTATTCCACTGTTTTTGGATGAAATGTTCCATATATATCTATTAAGTCTATCTGGTCTAGTGTTTCACTTAAAACCACTGTTT
This sequence comes from Equus przewalskii, assembly GCF_037783145.1. Taxonomy (NCBI): domain Eukaryota; kingdom Metazoa; phylum Chordata; class Mammalia; order Perissodactyla; family Equidae; genus Equus; species Equus przewalskii. Next base: position 15,978,356 of record NC_091855.1, on the reverse strand, counting down.
CCTAGCTGACTTTCTGTCTGGATGATCTACCCATTGACGTAAGTGGAGTGTTAAAGTCCCCTACTATTATTTTGTTATTTTGTTACTGTCAACTTCTCAATAGAGGTCTGCTAATAGTTGCTTTATATACTTCAGTGCTCCTATGTTAGGTTCGTATATATTAATAAGTGCTATGTCTTCTTGATGGGATGTCTCTTTTATCATTATATAACATCCATCTTTTTCTCTTGGTATCTTTTTTGACTTGAAGTCTGTTTTTTCTGATATAAGTATGGCTATACCCACTTTCTTTTGGTTGCCATTTGCTTGGAGTTTCATCTTCCATCCCTTCACTCCGAGCCTATGTTTGTCTTTATAGCTGAGATGGACCTCTTGGAGGCAGCATATTTTTAGGTCTTGTTTTTCAGTCCATCCCACAACTCTGTGTTTTTGATTGGTGAATTCAATCCATTTACATTTAGAGCAATTATTGATATATGAGGGCTTTATAAAGTCTCATATATCACATAAATACTGCCATTTTACTTTTGTTTTCTCATTGTTCTCTCTATTTCCATTGTTTCTTTTTCCTTTCATTCATTTCTGCCATTTGTTTGTTGGTTTTCTGTGATGTTTTTCTCAGTTTTCTCTTTATTTATGGTTTGTGACTCTGCCCTGATTTTTTATTTTGTAGTTACTGTGACGTTTGTATAAAAGATCTCATAGATGAGATAGTCCATTTTCTGCTGATAGAAATCTTATCTCCATTAGCCTATGCAGTTTCTGTCCTATTCTTCTTCCCCTTCTTTGTTTTTGTTGTCACAAATCATCTTTTTATTGTGCTGTGCTTTTGTGATTGATGTGGCTTTAGTTATTTTTTATGCTTTCTTTCCTTATAGCCTTTATGTTATAATTCATTGTTTACTGATCTAGTCTGATAAAGAGTTCCAATTTTCAGATTCCATCTGTCTGCCTGTCCCCTTGCCAGAAGCTTTGTAAACCTTTGCCTTTTTGTTTCATGCATGAGGGTTCCTTTCAACATTTCTTGTAAGGCAGGTCTAGTGATGATGAACTCCCTCAGCTTTTGTTTGTCTGGGAAAGCTTTTATTTTTTCTTCATATCTGAAGCATAACTTTGCTACATAGAGTAGTCTTGGCTGATAGTTTTTGTCTTTCAGTATTTTGAATATATCATTCCACTCTCCCCTAGCCTGTAGAGTTTCTGCTGAAAAATCCACTGATAGTTTGATGGGTGTTCCTTTGTAAGTCATTTTCTTCTCACTGGCTGCCCTTAATATTCTTTCCTTGTCATTGATTTTTGACAGTTTTAATATAATATGCCAGAAGAAGGTCTTTTTGTGTTGAGATAATTAGGAATTCTATTATCTTCATGTACTTGTATATCCAGTTCCTTCCCCAGGTTTGGGAAGTTCTCAGTTATTATTTCTTCGAATAAGCTGTTTGCTCTTTTCTCCTTCTCTTCTCTTTCTGGGATACCTATTATCCTTATGTTGCTTTTTCTAATTGAGTTTGATATTTCTTGTAGAATATCTTCATTTTTTAAAAAATCTTAGTTCTCTCTCCTCCTCCACCTGAATCTTTTCTAGATTTCTATCTTCGAGCTTGCTAATTCTCTCTTCCATATTGTCAGCACTACTTTCAATGCTTTCTATTTTATTTTTCATCTCATTAATTGTGTTCTTCCTCTCCAGAATTTCTGTTTGGTGTTTTTTTAGAGTTTCAATCTTTCTGATAAAGTACTCCTTCTGTTCATTAATTTTACTCCTTAGCCCATTGAACTGTCTGTCTGAGTTTTCTTGTAATTCAATGAGTTTCTTCATGACAGCTATTTTGAATTCTCTGTCAATTAGATAACAATCTTCTGAGACTTCAAGTTTGGATTTTGGAGAGTTGTCATTTTCTTTCTGTTCTGCCATGTTATTGTATTTCTTCATGGTACTTGATGAGTTGATCTTCTGCTGGCACATTTGTGGTAGTAAACACCTTTCTTATCTGGGTAGGGCTTTGGTTACTTTGGTTCAGAGCTGCTTCTGGTTGTATTTGAGAGCCTGTACTTTCCACCATCCACTGCATCTGCTAGAGGCATTGTCAGTGCCCTCCTTGTGCTGTTTGTGCCTCTGAGGTTGCTGGTTCTTTGCTGCTTATGATGTTGCTGTAGTCTCAAGTATCACTATTAAGGTCACCAGGCTGTGAGCACTTCTACTGCTTCCAGAATTGCCTGGGTCTTATGTTCTTCCACTGGCTCTCCATGGGCTCTCCACAGGCTCGGGTGCTGCTGCCCCATATCCCCCCTCACTGATGTTCCTGGGTTGCCTGGGGGTGCTGGCAGCAGGTGACAGAGATGCTTGTTTTATGGGTGCTGCTGTTGCTGCCAAGGGCCTGAGGTCTTATATGGAGCCTCTGATGCTGGTAGAGGCAGTGTCAGTGGTGCCACGACTGGGGGCCGGGTTAGGGGTTCTGATTTGGTTTCTGTGGCCTCAGGTCACAGGTGCCACCCACCTCTCCTGGGGGGTGAGGCAGGAGTTAAGCTGAAAGTGAATGTCATTGCTGTTCCTGCAGGCTTCAGTCCCTGGCACACACTGGTTTGCTTGCAAACCTCAGGTCAGGGCATCCCTCTCCAGCCAGGAAAATCCACATTTTGGAAAGTGTTCCTACTGCTGAAAAGACTGGCACCAAGCTGAGGGAGGGAGGTGGCTGAGTCACCAGCTCCACTGTGTCCTGAAGCCTCAGGACATGTGCACCACCTGCCACTGCTGGGGGGGCAGAGGCCAAGCTGTGAGTGAGTTTCATTGCTGCTGTGCAGCCTCTGGTCCCTGGCACACACTGCCAATGTGAGGGTCCCTGTTTTGGATTACTGCTGTAGGGGAAGGTGTAGAGGGCTATTCCTTTAGCTCCATTGCCTCCCAGATGTCCAGTCCACTCACCTTCAGGTGTATAGATGCAAGGATCTCTCTAGCATTCTGGAACTCCATGCAGGGAGTCCTTTGTTGATCAATGGATGTTCAACTGGCTGTAACTTAGAGGGGAGAGACAAAGGGAACTCACTACATCATGATGCTGACATCGCTCCTCTTCAATTTTGTATATTCGTTTATCGCTGGATGCTATTTTTTTCAGTTACCTATTTGACCATTCTTATGACAATATACATTATGTTGATTACTGTAACTTCATAATAACTCTTGATATCAGCAATATGTATGCGAGGGATTACTGTGAGCATCTTTGCAAACAATCTACCACAGTGATAATGTAAAGATACTGTTTATTGCATTTAGTTTTCCAAATGTTAATTGTGAGGATGTGGAGATGCAATAGAGTTTCTATATTATACTCACAACTTGGGCAAAATTTACTTATCAATTCAATAAATTCTGCATAAATATCTTAGGGTTTCCTAAATAAACAATCACGTTGTCAGTGAACAGCAACAAAAACAGCAGTTTTACATCTTCTTTCCAAACTCAACATTATGTTTATTTATTTTTCTTGTCATCCTATATTAGCAATTGTTCCAGTAAAATGTTCAATAGATGTGGTCAAAGATGGTACCCTTTATTTTTCCCAATCTTAGAGAGGAAGCATTCAATACATCTCCATTCACTATGAAAATAGCTGTTTATTTGCTTACTTTTGGTGTATGCTGTAGGGGAGAAAGACATTTCCTCTCCCCAAATGGGGGTTCGTCTGGCCGGAGAATGAATTAAATTCACATGAGACAGACTAGCAAGAGAAAATTAAACAAAGCTTTAATGAGGAACCATGGCCCGGGGCCTTTCTTCCCGAAGGAAGAAAGGGCACCGAAGAAGTGGGGTGCACGTAGTGGTTATATACCCCCAAACAGGGTGTTTCACATGTGATTGAAATGTCCCTCCCACAATAGTCACAAGATTGCCCTGTTGGCACAGTGCTTGATGGACACAGCAGGTAATGGTCTGCTATCTCGGTGGGCGTAGCAGGAGGCAAGTCTATGTCTGGAGTTGGGCGGTCACAGGTGAGCGCAGCAGCAATCGGTTCCTAGCCTAAGGAAAGATGCTTAATCCTTAAGGAATGCCAACATTGGGAGGGGGAAGGAAGTCAGTGACAGGAGGTTACCAGACTAGCACAATAAAATGCAGATTTTAAGTCCTTGCCTTTGGTATTGATTAAGAGTTTTTAGAGAGAAGGTCATCTCCTTTCTTCTTCCTGGTACAGAGAGGGAGGCACCTTTTACAGATAGATTTACCTTAGAAATGTAAACGTGTCCTAACAAAGGGCAAGTTCCATTCCTCAGAGCCTCCTTCCCTGTCCCAGTTTATCAAAAGCAATCAGCCTCAAATAATCCTGATGCCAAAGAGACATATCTTGGGGTGGCCAATTCCAGGTCCCCACAATGCTCTTCATCAAATTGAGAAAGCACTCTTCTAGAGTTTGTCAAGTCCTTTTTAAACCATGAATGGTGCTAAAATGTATCAAACACTTTTAATGCATTTAAAAATTTCATATGACTTTTTCATGTATCTTTTCACAGAATACTTAGAATTAACATTGTATCACTGCATGCCAATATGCTTTATTTTAACCACTCCCATCATTTGTGTGATTGTGACCTTATATTTTACTTCTTCATATTTTGTGAACACTGCAATATGTTATTAATATTTCTTGGAATAATTCAATGTTTTCAAAGAATATTAAAACACAAAACAGTCCTGTATATTTACCCTTGTGATATACTATTTATTCCTAGTATCATTTCACTTGTTGCTGAAAAAATTCTTTTAGCATATCTTGTAGTATAAGTTTTAAAGTAACAAATTCTTAGCATTGGTTTATATGAAAATCTGTTTATATCCTATTTTATCCTCAGTTTTATTGAGGTATAACATAGAATAAAATTCACTCATTTACAATATACAGTTCAATGAATTTGGACAATCTGTGCAATCACCACCGCAATCAAGACAGAATATTTTCTTCACCATGAGAAGCCTGTAGTGCCCCATTGCAGTCAATGCTCCCATCCACTGATGCAGAAAAGCAATTACCTGCTTCTAGTCACTATAGATTAGTTTTACCTGTTCTAGAGTTTCATATAAATGGAATCCTACAAATTTATCATTTTGTGCCTGACTTCTTTCATTTGGTATACAAACTTTCAGATTCATCCATGTTATTGCAAACATCCGTGGTTTATTCACTTTTTTCAGGGTTTTCTCTAGAAATCTTCATTGTCCTCATCAGAACTCAATAAAAGAAGGGAATAGCTGTCTTCATAAGCTCAGAACTAGAGGCAGAAAGTTGAAAAGTCAAAACTTAAATTTATTTTATTTTTAGAAACCAAGCTCTACTAATCCTGATAATTTTATGCACTTTAGCAACTTTTATCCTTAGGAAAAAATCCTAGAAATGTAATAAGAAGTGCATTTTAAGGCTTTTGATCTGCGTTGCTAGGTCAATATTGTAGAGGAGGAAGAAATTTTCCTCTATCCTTCTAGGTTCTTCTGACTGGTCTAAAAATTAAATTGACATGAGATAGAATAACAGGAGAAAATCAAACAAAATTTAATAACATGCACACACGGGAGAAACCCAGGAAAACTGAATAACTCACCAAAATGGCTGAAGCCACCACCTTAAATATCACCTTCAGCTAAAGACAAAAGAGGATGTTGGGGGTAGTGGTTTGGGACTTCAAAGAGAGGAAGGCAATTCATGTGGAGATAGAAAAGCAAATGTTTGGTAAACAAATGTTTTCGAAGCTTTGTAGAGACAATGGGACGTGGAAAGAACTCTAATCAAATTGGCCTTGCTAGATTCCTCCCTGTCTGCCACACTACATAGTTTATTTTATACTACAGCTATGTATGGTGAAAGTTCCTTCCTGGAATAGGACTTCTAACTTAAATTCTTTTAGTCTGCTGGGGGGAAGATCAAAGTTTCTTCCTGAGTGTTTTGTTCTTAAAATAATCAATTCAAAGAGACAGGTGGTAAATTCTGTTCCCCTACAATATATATAGCCAAGTCATATTTCTTGGGTGGTATATGACAGGACTGTGTTCCCAACACCCTTACCTATACTGGGGACTCTTCTAAACCTTTGCAAATTTAATAGGTGAAACAGACCTCATCATTTTAAATCATGTTAAAAATTATGAATGAAGATGAGCAATTATCTTATGAATATTTCTCATCTATGTTTCTTCTTAAGCAAATTTCTTGTTCATGTCCTTTCTCTATTATTCTATAAGATCATTTGTCTTTTCTCCTGATTTGTTGGAACCTTTCATATAAGTGACTCCTTTGGTGTTTAAGTTGATTTATATCGCTTGTTATGAAAATGGCCCATTTACTTTAAAGAGCTATTGTGTTTGCAATAGAAGAGAATTAAACAGAAAAGTATTTGGTTTTAACATAACAGCACTAGTAAGACTTTTGGTTTAAAAAAACTGTAAAGTAAACAAGAATTTATTTCTCTTGGGGAACTTTTCCCTTTAGTTTCCATCTCTTAAGTTTACTAGGATTTGCGTTCTTTAATTGGAACTACTGCTTTGCTGTGGCCACGGCAACACATCTTAGCTGCCATGAGCAGCACACACCTTGACAAAATATTTTTTTAGCAAATGGCTTTTAGATAGAATTCATTATCCAATGTGTTCATGGAGAATCTAGAAGAATTAATGTGTGGCAGACCCATAGTTGTATAATAATAATAGTAATACAAATAGTGAAATTAATAGTTACTTCTATTGATCACTTACTGTATTCCAGCCACAATGTTAAATGCTTTATGTTATTTCATTTTATCTTCACTGTAATACTAGGTCACAGATGTTATTATCCTTATTTCATACATAAAGAAACTGAGACCAAAGAGCTAGGCAGCTTGCCCTGGGCTGCATAGTTGCTAAGTAGTGGAGCTGGACCTTGTCCCTGATGCTGTGCTGTCTGAGTCTTACAGACTTATTACAGAATGCCATTGAGGTATACACTTACTTCAACAGTGGCAGCATGTGTGGTAAATTATCTTGATTGTCAAAGCTCGAGTCAGTAATACTAAACTAAGACAAGATGAGGATCAATGGGCCACAGCAAGTCTTCTTCTTATAAAAGTCAGAGATGCTTTATTGGATTCAAAGAGCCAAAAACATAGCTGCCCCAATATATTATACCTTACAGATCTCTTGATGACCATAGAATTGGAATAGGGTCTCTAATGAGGAAAAGATGGAGTTGTAAGGCTTCTTACACACTAGGACAGATTGACCACTTTCTGCCCCCACCCCAGGGTTTTGAGGTATAATTGACAAATAAAATTGTGTGTGTGTGTGTGTGTGTGTGTGTGTGTATATATGTATATATATATATAAAAGCATATATATGAAGTGTATAACATGGTGATCTGATATATGTATACATTGTGAAATGATTACCACAATCAACTTATTAACACATCCATCACCTCACATGGTTTTACTTTTCGTGTGTGAGTGTGTGTATGGTAATAATGCTTAAGATTTACTCTGTTAGCAAATTTCAAGTACACAATACAGTATTACTAACTATAGTCATCATTTTGTGCATTACATCCCCAGAATTTATTAGTATTATAACTGAAAGTTTGTATCGTTTGACCAACATCTCTCCATTTAGCTACCCTTCAGCCTATGGCAACCACCACTCTACTCTCAGTTTCTGTGAATTTGACTTTTTTAAAAAAAATTCTACATGTGAGTGAGAGAGTGAAATCATATAATATTTGACTTTTTCTGGCTTATTTCACTTAGCACAATGTCCTCCAGGTTCACCCATGGGTTGTCACAAGTTGCAAGACTTCCTTCCGTTTTATGGCTGAATTTTATATATATATATATATATAAATGTGACATGTATAATTATGTGAGATACATATATCATATTTTATCTATTCATCCATTGATGGACACTTAGGTTGTTTCCAGATCTTGGTTATTGTAAATAATTCTACAGTACCATGGGGATGCAGATATCTCTTTGAGATACTGATTCCATTTCTTCCAAATATATTTCCAGAAGAGGGATTATAGGATCATATGGTAGTTTTATTTTAATTTTTTGAGGAACATACATACTGTTTCCCATAACATATGAACCAATTTACATTTCTACCAACAGAGCACAAGGATCCTCTTTTCTCTACATTCACACCAACACTTGTTATCGCTTGTCTTTTTGTTAATCGCTGTCCTAACAGGTGTGAGGTGATACCTCATTGTGGTTTTGTTTTGCATTTCTCTGACGATCAGTGATATTGAGCACCCTTTCACATACACATTGGCCATTTGTATGACATATTTGGGGAAAAAATGTCTATTCAGATCCTTTGCATATTTTTTAATCAGATTTTTTTTTTACTATTGAGTTGTATGAGTTCCTTATATATTTTCAATATTAACCCCTTATCAGATACATAGTTTGCAAATTTTTTTTTCATTCTATAGAGTACCTTTCCATTTTGTTCATTCTTCCTTTTGCTGTGCAGATCTTTTTGGTTTAACATAGACCCACTTGTCTATTTTTGTTTTTGTTGCCTATGCTTTTGGTGTCAGATTCAACAAATCATTGCCCAGACCAATGTCAACAAGATTTTCCTCTATATATTCTTCTAGGAGTTTTATGGTTTCAAGCATTACATTTATGTCTTTAATCCATTTCAAGTAAATTTTTGTGTATGGTGTAAGATAAGGGTCCGATTTCATTCTTTTGCATGTAATTACCTGGTTTTTCCAACACCATTTATTGAAGAGACTAACCTTTCCCCACTGTGTTTTTTCTTGGCACCTTTGTGAAAGACTACTTGCCTGTATGTGCATGAATTTATTTCTGGTGTTTCTAGTCTGTTCTATTGGTCTATGTGTCTGTTTTTATGTTAGCATCATACTGTTTTAACTACTAGAGTTTGTAATACAGTTCGAAATGTGGAAGTGTGATGCTGCCAGCTTTGTTCTTTATCAAGGTTGCTTTGACTATTCAGGGTTGTTTGTGATTCCACACAAATTTTATGATTGTGTATTCTGTTTCTGTGAAGAACACCATTGGAATTTTGATAGGGATTACATTGAATCTGTAGATCACTTTGGGTAGTATGGACATTTTAACAATATTAATTTTTCCCATCCATAAATATGGGATATTTTTGCATTTGCTTGTGTCTTTTTCAATTTCTTTCATCAATGTCTTATAGTTTTCAGTGTAGAGATCTTTCATCTGTTTGGTTAAATTTATTCCTAAGTATTTGATTGTTTTTGAAGCTATTGTAAATGGGATTATTTTCTTAATTTGTCTCTCAGAAAGCTCATGTTAGTGTATAGAAATGTTACCAAACCTGAAGTGAGTTTGCTCACCCATTGTGCAGCAAGCCAATCTCTGACACCAGGGGTAATGGAAGAAAGTAGGGATTTTATTTTTTGCACAGTGCTGAGCAAGGAGAGAGGGCAGCTAATGCTGAAATCCCAAACTCCCCAAAAAGCTAAAAGGAAGGGTTTTTATTGGGAGTTTTAGGTAGGGGAGTGGGTGCATATGGCCTTGCTGGTCAGAGCTTTCTCACCAGCCTGTCTTTGGCCTTGAGACACTTACAGAGAGGAGGGAGCCTGTGACCTTGCTGGTCAGCAGCTTTCCCACCAGCCTGTATCTCTTTGCGGGGAGGAGGTGATCGGGGTGCTTGTCCCTGACAGTGTCTGTCTCCATGGAGGATAGTGGATTCTGGATCCAAGAAGCCAGAGAGTAAGCAGGGAATGAGTGTTTTGGTTTTAACCCCATATATGCTGGGTTTAATGTGGGAAAACTGATATCAGGGTCGATATCAGAAATGCAGTTGATTTGGTGTATAGAAACATATGTTGATTTTGTATCCTGCAACTTTACTGAATTTGTTTATTGGTTCTAACATTTTTTTGGTGTAGTCTTTAGCGTTTTCTCTATACAAGTTCATGTCATCTGCAAGCAGAGACAATTTTACTTTGTCCTTTCCAATTTGGATGCTTTTTATTTTTTTCTTGCCTAATTGCTTTGGCTACAACCTCCAATACTATTTTGAACAGAAGTGGCAAGAATGGGCATCCTTGTCTGGTGCCTGATCTTAGAGGGAAAGTATTAGCCTTTTACCATTGAGTGTGATGTTAGTTGTGGGCTTGTCATATATGGCCTTTATTATGTTGAGGTAAATTCCTTCTATACCTAATTTTTTTAGAGTTTTGTTTAATCACAAAAGGATGTTGAATCTTGCAAGTGCCTTTTGTGATCTATCAAGATGATCATATGATTTTTATCCTTTGTTCTGTTAATATGGTGTATAGCATAAGTATTGCTAGTTTCCTTTCATACAAACAAAATAGAGATTGAAAAACAATAGAGAAAATCAATGAAACCAAAAGTTGGATCTTCAAAAGGATCAACAAAATTAAATTAAAGATAAATCTTTAGCTATATGAATTTAAAAAAAGAGAGAAGACTCAAATTGCTAAAACCAGATAAGAATATCGGGACATTACTATTGATTCTACAAAAATAAAAAGGAGTATAAAAGTGTACTATGAACAATTCTACATCAACAAATTGGGTAACCTAGGTGAAGTGGACACATTCCTAGAAACACAAAACCTAATAAGACTAAGTCATTAAGAAGTAGAACAACTGAATAGATCTATAACTAGTAAGGAAATTGACTTAGTAATCAAAAATCTCCTGACAAAGAAAAGCCCTAGATCTGATAGCTTCACACATGAATTCTACTAAACATTTAAAGTACAACTAATACCAATACTTCTTAAACTTTTCCAAAAAATTAAAGTGGAAGGAACACTTCTTAACTCATTGTATAAGGCCAGCACTGCCTGATAACAAAGCCAGACAAAGGCTAGAAGGCTACTTAAAAAAGAAAACTATAGACTTATATCCTTATGAACATACATGCAAAAATCCCCAACAAAATACTAGCAAACTGAATTCAGTAGCATATTAAAAGGATTATACACCATAACCAAGTGAGATTTATTCCTGGAATGGACAAATGGTTCAATATATGAAAATCGATCAATGTAATACTCCACATTAGAAGAATGAAGGGAGAAAACCACATGATCATTTCAATTGATGCAGAAAAAGCATTTGACAAAATTCAAAACCTTTCCAGAAATACACACAACAAATTAGGAATAGAAGGAAACTATCTCAATATAATAAAAGTCATGTATGAAAAACCCACAGCAAACATAAAACTCAATGCTGAAAGACTAAAAGCTTTCCTTTAAGATCAGGAGTGAGACAAGGATGCCTTCTTTTACCACTTCTATTCAACATAGTACTGGAAGTTCTAACCAGAGCAATTTGGCAAAAAAAAAAAAAAAAAGAAAAGAAAAGAAAGAAAGAAAGAAAAGAAAAGAAAAAGAAAGAAATTAAAAGCAGCCAAAATAGAAAAGAAGTTAATTTGGGTTTTTTTTTTGCAGATGATAAGATCTTATATATAGAAAACCCTACAGATCTTACAAAATAACTATTAGAACTAATAAATGAATTCAGCAAATTAGAAGGATACAAAGTCAACACACGAAAATTAGTTGCATTTCTATACACTAACAATGAACAAACTGAAAAGGAAATTACAAAACAAGTCCATTTACAGAAGCATTAAAAAAATAAAATATTTAGGAATTAACTTAACCAAGGAAGTAAAAGTCATGTACAATGAAAACTACAAAACATAGCTGAAAGAAATAAGAAGACATACATAAATGGAAAGGCATTCTGTACATGGATTCGATGACTTAATATTGTTAAAATGTCAATACTGGGGATGGGCTGGTTGCCTAGTGGTTAAGTTCAGTGTGTTCCACTTTTGCGGCCCAGGTTCAGTTCCTTAGTGCAGACCTACACCACTTGGCAGCAGCCATGCTGTGGAGGTGACCTACGTACAAAATAAAGGAAGATTGTCAATAGATGTTAGCTCAGGGTAAATCTTCCTCAACCAAAAGAAGAAGATTCGTAACAAATCTTAGCTCAGGGCAAATCTTCCTCAGGAAAAAAAAAAAAGTCAATACTACCTGAAGTGACCTACAGAATCAATGCAATCTCTGTCTAAATCCAATGATGCTTTAGGCAGAAATAGAAAAACCCATCCCAACAAAGAATGAATAGACAAATAAGATGTGGTAATACACACACATACACACACACACACACACAAACAAAATGGAATGGAATACTACTCAGCTATAAACATGAACGGACCTCGAGGGTATTATGTTAAGTGAAACAAATCAAATGTAGAAAGACAATTACTATACGATTTCACTCATATGTGGAAAATAAACAAACAAACACATAGAAACAGAGAACAGATTGGTAGTCACCAGAGGGGAAGTGGGCAGGGAGAGGGCAAAAACAGGTAAAGGGGCACATATGTATGGTGACGGATGGCAACTAGACTTTCGGTGGTGAACACAATGCAGTCTATACAGATGGTGAAATATAATGATGTACACCTGAAATTTATATAATGTTATAAATCAATGTTACCTCAATAAAAACAAAAGAAAAACCCATACTAAAATTCATATGATATCTCAAGAGACCCCAAATAGTCAAAAAATCTTGAAAAAGAAGAACAAAACTGGAGGACTCACACTTCCTGATTTCAAAACTTGCTACAAAGCTAAGGTAATCAAAACACTGCAGTATTGGCAGGAAGACGGATATCAAGATTAATGGAATAGAATAGAAAGCCAAGAAATAAACTCTCACGTACATGGTCAATTGATTTTCGACAAGGGTGCCAAGGCCATTCAATCAGGAAAGGACAGTATCTTCCACAAATGGTACTGGGAAAACTGAATCTCCACAGGCAAAAGAACGAAGTTGGACGCTTCCCTAATATCACATATAAAAAATAACTCAATAGAATTTTCAGTAAAGTTAAGGGGAATGGTAATCAAATTGTGGTCAGAACCACAATATGGGACTGCAGACTCAGCAGTTAGTTAAATTTTAGATGCTTGCGAGAGTTTGGGAGAGCTTCCCCAGGGCATTCTCCTTCCTTCATGAGGAAGGTCCCAGTGACAGTTCTGAAAGACAAAGTTTGTTGCGTCCCTCTCTCCTCCATACCTCCCAGGGTCTAAGGCATTCCTTCCTTCAGTTCTATGGTTGTTCCTCTCCTTCTACTGCTACAAAATTGGTATTTGTCATCCCTGTAGGCAAAAATTCACCTTTGAAAAATCTTTTTTAAATCTCCTACTCAGACCTACACCTTCCTTCTGGAGCAGCCAAGAAAAAGAGGTACCAGGGCATTTTTATAAAATTTAACATGAATTAAGTTTAAATCCTCTAAGCCTCCTTCTGTTCAGGCTGCCACCCAGAGGATGTACTGCCAGGGTGGTACACCTGGGGAATGAAAGATGCATCATGCCTACAAAGGGTCATGGCAGAATCCAGAATTTTCAAAATAGTGCTATAAACCCTTCCATCCCTTTTGTCCTGATCATTATCTAGGAAGGAATGATGACTTGGGGATAATGATGAGGGAATGATTCCTTTCTAGAGATAGCTTCATTAAGTGACTAAATCACCTTACTAAATTATGTGAGCCAGGAGGAGATAAGGGAGGTAGAAGCAGAAATATTCTTCAATCAATTTTGGGGGAAGCTGTTCCAACACTCGATAATACCAGATGTCTGTGGATCGTAGAGAAGGTGGAAGGTTTGCTGAATACCTTGACTGTCAGCCCATTGTTGAGTGGCTTTAGTGATAAAATGTGTGTTTTGTGTAGGTCTCAGCCTATCAAAAATGATGCTATTGACTAGGAATGCCTGGGGGCACTCATCTGGGCCTGTGCTACTCCTAGTGAGCCCCCACAGACATTTCCCCCACCAGAGCCAATGTTGTGGCTGGACTGGCCCTTGTGGTTCTTATAATGATTGCAAGACCCACTTAAGCAACCATCAGGAAACTTTGAAAAAAATCAGGTTTATTACTCACAAGTCCTAGATGGGTACACAGCACACCTGGGCCACATGGCAAGGTTGGGGGAGGGTGTGGACCTGGAGTTCTGCCTTTATTGGGGTCAAGGGTGGGGTGCCTAGGGTTTTGCAGGTTTACTCCTTATTGGTGAATTTAAAACATAAGAGCAGGCATTAAAGTGCAGGAAGGGAAAAGTAGGTTCACTCAAGCTGTCAGTTATCTAGGTTACCCAGGGCTTTCTAAAAGGGGAACTTCACGGGGGAGTGGCCCGGCTATATACTTGTATGGCTAGCAGTATGTTTATTGAGATGGTATCTTTGTTTTTTATTTTGTTTTGTGTGTGTTTTTTTTTTTTTGAGGAAGATTAGCCCTGAGCTAACTGCTGCCAATCCTCCTCTTTTTGCTGAGGAAGACTGACCCTGAGCTAACATCCATACCCATCTTCCTCCATTTTACATGTGGGAAACCTACCACAGCATGGTGTGCCAAGTGGTGCCATGTCCGCACCCAGGATCCAAACCAGTGAACCCTGGGCCGCTGAAGCAGAATGTGCGAACTTAACCACTGCGCCACGGGGCCGGCCCCAGAGATGGTATCTTTGAAATGGATGCCTCAGCAATCAAAAGCTCAACTTCAGGCACTTACAACTTATAATCAGAAAAGCCTATTGTCAGGCACTTACACTACAATGTGCACCATTGTCAGGCTGCAAGTGGTTCAGAAAGCCGAAAACATAACACAGATTAGTTTCAAAGGTCACAACTGTGTGGCTGAGGTCTGTTGATCAGTCTGGAACAGCGATACTGTAACTTCAAAAAGTGTCAACAGTGGTAAGGCACCACTGGTAGCCCCAAGAAGGGATTGTGGTAGATCAGAATTTGCCACCCAAAAATATGTCTCTTTGGCTTGATTTTTTTTTTCCTGAGGAAGATTAGCCCTGAGCTAACATCTGTGCCACTCTACCTCTACTTTATGTGTGGGTCACCACCACAGTGTGGCAGATGAGTGGTGTAGGTCCATGCCTGGGCTCTGAACCCACGAACCTGGGCCACCAAAGTGGAACGCGCTGAACTTAACCACTACACCATGGGTTTGGCCACTGGCTTTTTCATTTTTAAGAACAAAAGACCCAGAAAAAAACTTTGACCTTTCCCCTAAGTGCCCAAAAGAATTCAAGATAGAAGGCCTCTTCCAAGAAGGAACTAATATCTTAAGATACCTATAGTATAATATAAACTAGGTGTGATAGTGTGATAGCAAGGCCAATTTGATCAAAGTCCTCCCCACATCACATTATCTTTGCAAGGTATAGCAGACATTTGTTTACCAAACATTTGCTTTTCTATCTCCATGTGAATTGCCTTCCTTCCCTTTAATTCCAAAACCACTGCCCCCAACATCTGCCTTTGTCTTTAGCTGAAGATGGTATTTAAGGTGGTGGCTTCAGTCATTTTGATGAGTTGCTTAGTTTACCTGGGTTTCTCCCAGGTATACATGTTATTAAACTTTGTTTGAGTTTCTCCCGATGTTCTGTCTCACGTCAGTTTAATTCTTAGACCAGCCAGAAGGAACTAGAGAGTAGAGGAATGGTTCTTCCTCCCCTACAGGATCAAAGTTCTAATGTGGTCAATCTGCCAGGAGCAGGTGGGGGCAGCACTCACGCACCATGGGCTCTCTTACTGTGAAACAAACAGGTCAACTTTTAGCAAGAATCACAAGTCTGGCTGGCAGTGGTAGCCTCTGCATCAGAAACAGAGTCTTCTACTTTCTGCCTAGTATAGTAGAAATTGATGTGTCATATGCTTGTAACTCCTGAAAAATAAGTTTGTGCCCAGTATATGATGGTAGATGTTTGGCCATATATAGTATGATGATGGGTCTAGGCAGCAATGACAGCAACCTAGGTAGTACAAGCTCCGTAATTAGTTTGATTACCTAGGATCTCAGCAGAGAACAGGTCTTTAGCAGAGATATCTACATGAGTGACCCAGATGGTTCAATCTCCACAACTTGCTTCCAGAGTTTTGGGCCCCAAAAGGGTGTCATTAATGTGCCAGTCTGTAGTATTCTAAGTGACAGACCAAGCAGGTAGGTCATTGGCAATGGGCAAAAATGAGTAAAAGTACAATAAGGTAAATCAAGGAGAGTATTGGCCAGAGTTATGAGAACAGCCTTGACTTCTGCAGAGTGATAATTTCTGCTTTTGGTTCTGCATAGTTAGTACTGAGGCTGAATAGCCACAGCAGCCTAGTGGATACCAGCTTAGAGGAACCATCAGTGAACCAGACCCAGGCATTTAGGAAACCTCTGCAATTGAGAGCATCCCTGAGGCAGTGGTTTTGCTGCAGGCAGGTAATAGGAGGATAAAATTTCACCTAAAGGGAGAGTAGTCATTTTTTCATGTAATGCTAAGATGCTGCTGAGGTCAAGCTAGTTATATTCTTGAATATACCACCTACATTTGACAAGAGAGAGTGAGGTTTATTGGGCCATTCCCTCTTATTATCTGCTTAGTTCAAGTTTTCCCATTCCAAAGTGGGAATATCATAAGAGTTATAAGATCTGCATGGGTCAGCCATTCGGTCTAGCCAAGAGCCAGCAGAAAACTAATAGCTGCTTTTCAAAAGGGGTATACCTGGTAGCCACATTGGAGAGCTAATGAATCTGAAACCTCAAGTGAGAGGGCCTCTGAATAGAAGCTGCCTCCCTTTGCCAGAGGCTTCAATTGTAATATCATCTAGTCATAAAGACTGGTAACTCGAAAGGTTCATGGTTGTGGGGCTTCAAAGGTAGAGAGTAGGCAACAACTTGCTGGGCAGTTTCCAACATAGCCTGCTAGTTTGGATCTTGTCTTGGTCCATTTGGGTTGCAATAACAAAATATCATAGATTGGGTAGCTTATAAACCACAGAAATTCTCATAGTTCTGACAGCTGGGAAGTCTAAGAGCAAGGCATCAGCAGATTCGGTGTCTGGTGAGAGCCTACTTCCTAGTTAATAGCCACTGCCTTCTTGCTGTGTCATCACATGGTGAAGGTCGCTAGGGATATCTCTAGAACCTCTTTTATTAGGCACAAATCTCAGTCGTGAAGGCTCTACCCTCATGACTTAAGCACATTTTAAAGACCCCATCTTTTAATACCATCATCATTGGGGGTTAGGATTTCAACATACGAATTTGGAGAAACACAAACATTCAAGCTACAGCAGGTCTTACTCAAAGGATGTTGATTTCAGATTAGCCAGTATAAAGAACCAAGTAGGATGCCCAAATGAGGCACGCACTCTCTTCAATATTCAAAGAGTTCAAAAGGTGCTGAACTTAATTTTTTGTGGTTGGGGGTCAAAGAAGCAGCAGTTTTTCTTTGTCTGCCAGAAGGATTGACTTTTGTAAATTCTCCCACAGAACCCTAAATAACTTTGCTTAATGAGAAGGCCCCTGGATTTTGTCAGGGTTTATCAGCCAGCCCTGCTGGTGTAGGCGTGATAAAATCTGAGTGAGAGCCATGAGAATGTGGCTTCTGACACGCTATCTAACAAGACATCATCTATATAGGGAAATCTTTGGGCATTAGAGGACAGAGACACTTACACTAAATCCTGACTCACTCTGCTTATGGGTCAATGAAATTAACATCTAAAGTTTTTGGCCTACCCAATCTCTAAATCTTCATTGTAGACATCATTTATTTCTGCTTTGAGGATGTCACAACTCAGTAGCTACAGCCACAGTGCATTTTAGCTGCGGCTGCAGAGCTTTCTGCCTCCATTGTCATAATGACATCCCTTCCCCATCCCACTTTGGAGGAGAATGAGCAACAATCAAAGAAGCATTTGATTGACTTGTTTTAATCCTAACTCTCGCTGTCCATCCTCTAAGCATTTATTAAAAGTAGGACAGAGGGAAACTCTTACTTCCTCTTGTCCATCACTTGGGCAAGAGCATTGACTCTTGGATCCTAGGGAGTCCTGTTGTATCCTCTAATCTGGCTTGTGGGGGCCTTTGTTCTTTCTATTCCAGAAAGCCATGTGTCTGTCAGCATCCCATCTTTGTCACCAAAAACTGTCAAGAAATGTGATAGGTCTGAGATTTTACCTACATGCAAGCTAACAAGTTGGCCTGCCACAGTTTTATGGATGCTGGCAGAAGATAATGAGATACTTAGTTCAGAGACAAACAACTTTGTTACTCACAACACAGCAAGGAACATGAGTGTCATGCTCTTATCAACTTAATTTACTTCAAAATCTCATGGGGGCAATGCAAAGGGGTCCTAGGGATACTGCACACATAGTGATTTTACATTGCAGCTGAGGAACTCTGAGCTTTGGGAAACTAAATCTTTTATGGTAGGCTACTAGCAAACCTGCCCAATTTTTGCCCTGGGGGAAGACATTATCTTTATTATATTGGACTGTAAACAAACCTGCCCTCTTCTCTGGAGAGTGAAATTTTATCTTCCAATTCTGTCCACTATATAAACATCCTTGAAATGATAGTCTGGAATAATATCTGTCAGCACCTCTGCATACAAGATGTACAGAAATTGAAGAGATCCACGGAGAATTGTCCACCAACAGACAAAGATTTAGAAACATAAATATAGATAAACGTATTATCTAGTTCAGTCTTCTGAGAGGGATTAGAAGCAATTATACCACAGTAGCAATGAGCACACTTAATCCTCAGATCTTGTTTTATAAATATCATTATCTGCTCAAAGAAAGCACGGATCCTTGGGAGCAACTGATAATTCCAGAACCGGGGTAGGTAAAATACAAGATGAGTCTAAAACATTTTGTGTGAAAAAGTAATGAAATGCTCAAAGAATGAAGGAGATATGTTGAAAGGACACAGAGGCCAGCTTAAAGGTGCTCCCAAGGGTCAAATCCAAGACAATTTAGCATTAAAATACATAAATAAGAGTAATGGATTATAAACCATTTAATTATATAGAAATCCATGAGTCCACACTGATATAATAAATAAATGAAATAATGGAAAGGGGGAAGCCATTTCTTATAGTAGAATGCCAAACAGTACATGTAGATGGAATTATGGTAGAAAATCATCATTTGACAATATTTATTGTAATAACTGTTTCAGTGGATGATAATCAATGAATGCTGAAATTAGTGGGTGAAAATTTGATGAAGAAAAGAGTAATTACATAGTCTTAAAGTAATTCTCCATAAGCTTCCTATTAATTATAAAGAGAAACTTAGTCACTTGTTCAGTGGAGCCATCTGTTGGACAACACTGCAAGTGTTCAAAGTTAACATAACCAGCAATAGGACCAACATCTTGTTCCTACTGATTCATATGGACTGAGATGAACATAACATCACTGTGGTAGTACTGCTTCCAAAAATAAAGCAGTACATTAACTAAAATTGATAGGTTTTCTGCAAAACAACTGTTCTGCATTCTTGTCATGAAAAGACAATGAAAGACTAAAGAACCGGTTCAGGTTAAAGGAAATTAAAAAGACACGGCAATTGAATGAAATGTATGATTCTTGATTAGAACTCAGGCGGGGAAAAAAGAAATAAAGGGCATTTAGGGAAAAGATCAATATGTCTGTGAATTAGACAACAGTATTGTATTAATATTAAAAATTCTGATTTTGATAACTATACTGTACTTATGTATAACACCTTTTCATGTATTTATGTGTCCCCATCTATCTATCTCCCTCCATTACTCCTTCTCTTCCTTTCTTTCTTCCTACTATCTTCTTTCTTTCTATTAATGTACATTAATACATACATATGTATATATATGCATATATATATATACACACACATACACACACATACCAAGAAAGCAAGAGTAAGAGTGAGAGAGAGAGAGGATAAAGTGAAGGGGATACATTATAAGAAACTGGAGAAGCAGGTAAAAGGTCTATGGAAGTTCTGTGTAATCTTGCAACTTCTCTGTAAGAGCTAATTCAAACCTATGTGGAAAAAGGAAAACACTCCAATAGAATAACGGGAAAAGAGCAAGACTTTTCAGAGAAACCAAAAAGGATAACAAATAAAAAGAGCCAATAAATATATTAAAATAATCTCAACAAGATGCATAAGTGCAAAAATTCAAATTAAAATAAAATATTATTTCCCAACTATCATTTTAGTAAGGATATACGGGTGTGATGATAATTCCAGTATGGAAAAAAGACATTCTCATATAATGTTGGTAGAAGGATGATTGGTGCAAGCTCTTTGAAGTAAAATTTGGGAATATTTTTCCCAAAATTAATACATACCTACACCTTTGACCCAGAAGGTCCACTCCTAGAAATTTTATTCTCCTGAGATACTCACACTGATTCTGAATTTTCACTTAGAATTGTTTGTTGTGGGAATAAAACTTAAAACAATCAAAAGACCCATCAAGGGAAATTAAAATTTTATGAAACTTCCATAATATGAAGTATACTACTACAGATCAAAGTAGATAGCCTAAATATAATGTTAAACAAATCAAGCTGCAGATAGTTATAGAGCAGGAAGTAATACTCTTACGCTTCCCACCCTGCATCCATCTTGATCCACAGGAAACTCCAATTGTCTCAACTCCACGACCACCTCTTAATTAACATAATAGTGAATCTGAAGAGTTAGGGTTTGACCCTTTCAGAACCAACTTTATGGGCCAACACATTGAAAGCCAAGACTCCCTGGCTATTCTCTAGTCTTCTTTCGCCATCCTCCCAGAGGTAGATTATAGTCCTTATCATGAAGCAATAGGATCAGTCATACCTCTCCAGGAAAATCTGCAGGATACTAAAATCTAGATTTTGGGCAAGAGATACCAAGCTTATCTTCAGCCTCATACGTAAGCCATATTTTCTGACGCAGTTGTAGGAGGAGCACTAATGTTGGCGGTTTGGGGGTACTTGCTCAAATTAATAAAATTGGTACCAATTTGTGACTCATCTAATGATCATTTCACGTGTCCTCTGCTGGAAAGAATACAGAGAGAAAGAGTGTGCTAGTATGACTTGGGTCTCCTACCACTTATAATGTGACACAGAAAAAAATAGTGTATTTGGGTTTGTGTATGTGTTTGTGTATATTTTGCTAATTATTCACTTGTATCACAGTAGTAGGCCTACCCTTCTCTGCTGCTTTTTAATACTAGTACTGGGACTCTGCAAACTACATTTCCCAGATTCCCTTGATAGCTGCCTTCTGGATAGATTCTGCCAACTGGAGATATTAGCATGAGTTCAGAAGTTGGGAAAAGGGATTTCCTTCTTGTTTGTAGTTTCTGTTGGCATTTCTCTCTAGCAGCAAAACACAGTCTGGCTCCAACTTCCACCTTGTTTTGGTGATCCCATCACCAGCAGTGCTGTCCCACCTTAAAACTACCATCACTAGCTAGCTGTGAGCGCTGGGTGGGCAATTCCCTGTATTGATTAAATCCATGTAGTTTGAAATATTAGTATGGCTTTTGTGTTCATGACTAGACTGTGAATTTTGTACTAAGAATTTCTAGACACTTAAATAAAAAATATTTAACAATAGTTACCCTTGGGGAGTGGGACTGATAAAGATGGGGGAAAAGGAAACTTTTACTTTCCATTTTAGTCCTTCTGAATTCTGTTTTATATTTACTATAAACTGTTTTACTCCTACCATAAATTTTGCTATGCTGTCCATGATTTAGTTCATAATAATTCAGCATATATACTTAGCTGCCTTAATCAGAAGTATCAACTCCAGGGATGACTGGCTAGGACTGAACAGAAAACCCGTACTCCAGAAATGATTCCTACTTGTCTTTTAGCTTTCTTTACCCTAATCAACACCAGAGGTTTTATTAATGAGCTTAGTGAATTTTAGAAACAGGTTTTCATTGTTCTACTGAGTGAGGAATAATTAGAAGATCTTTTGAACTTTTGCCAAACTCAAAGTCAAAAAATTAATATCTCATTATTTTTTTATGGGGCCAGCCCCATGACATAGTGGTTAAGTTTACCTCACTCTGCTTCACTGGCCTGGGGTTCACAGGTTCAGATCCTAGGCAAGGACATACACTACTCATCAGCCATGCTGTGGCAGCATCCTACATACAAAATAGAGGAAGACTGGCACAGATGTTAGCTCAGGGCTAATCTTCCTCAAGCAAAAAAAAGAGGATTGGCAACAGATGTTAAGTCAGGGTGAATCTTCCTCACCAAAAAAAAAAAAAAGATAGATATCTCATTATTTTAATTGGTGAGTCTGAGTATCTTTTCATATGGTTCTTGGCTATTTTTTTTATTTTTAACAGTGCGTAGAAAAACTTTTTATAACTGAATAAATGTCCCTGTGTTGTATTATTACCAGAATAAAACCAAGCAAACACGCAAAAAAAAAGTCATAAACTACTATATACAATAGAGTTCTACTTTTTTGTCAAAAGAAATATAAAGAGATATACATATATATATTGATATAGATACATAGACACATTTATATTTGTACCAAGACCTTGGGCTAAATATTTGCAACTCTGATCTCATCATTTTCTTTCTCCAAGTTCTCTTACTGCACATAAAGCAACTAACCAACCCCACATTTCATAAATGCTTTATTTTGACTAAAATGTTTTATGGCAGCAGATATTTGACTCCAGGTCACCACTGGTGATAAATTAAGTAACTGTTTTGCCGCTGAATGCTATGGAGAACCAACTGCACATTCCCACCTTAGATTCTATTTCTCTGGAACAAGCTTTGGTACCAATAACTATATCATTCAGCACTCAATCAGGGTTGCAGAATCACTATCAGTGTTTTAGGATAAGGGGTCCATATAAAGAAATTAGACCTGGGCTGGCCCAGTGGCGCAGAGCTTAAGTTCACACGTTCCGCTTCGGCGGCCTGGGATTCCCCGGTTCGGATCCCAGGTGCAGAAGTGGCACTGCTTGTCAAGTCAAGCTGTGGTAGGTGTCCCACATATAAAGTAGAGGAAGATGGGCACGGATGTTAGCTCAGGGCCAGTCTTCCTCAGCAAAAAGGAGGATTGGTGGCAGATGTTAGCTCGGGGTTAATCTTCCTCAAAAAAAAAAAAAAAAGAAAGAAAGAAATTAGAACTTAAACAATTGTGGAGAAAGTGGGGAAGTGAAGGTCCAGAGGGGGTCCTGGTGAATCAGAGAAGGGATCATCAACCAACCAATCTGAGAAGCCACGCACATCCAGCTTCCGAAGTAGGAATATAAAGGGAAGTTGTTGCCTGTGTTCCTCTGTGTGTCTCCAGTCAAGTTTCTGGTGATAGGCCTGGGGCCACTCGATCATCTGGGACAGGAAGAAGAGTTGTCGATGGAACAGAGGAAAACAAGGACAAGCTAGAAGCCACAAGTCACCTCTGCATCTGTCCATCATCATACATAACTGCAAAAGACCTTCAAAAACTACTACTCCACTTCTGCCTTCCAAACCAAGCACACATTTTTCTTTCAGCAAAATCTAATTAGAGTCATACAGGGAGAAGGATTCTGGGAAACTCAGTTTCTAGCGTAATCAAGTTCAGCCAGATTTAGCACAGCACAATTCATGACATTACCACCACCATTACTGTAATTATCACTACTATTTTTCTAATTTCACCTGCTCTATGAGCAGTGAATTTGAAATTCAGAAATGGTTATTAACGTAGTTGGTCCGAATCTACATGCTCATTTCTGAACGCTGAATTATTATAGCAAGCTACCAGGAGTCCTAATTGTATCAGAGTCTCTGGGACTCGGGGAGGGAGACGTACTGGAAAGAACATCAACACTTAAGCCCTAAATTCAGATTCTGACAATGCTTCTTTCTAGTCATGCACTCTTAGGCAAGTCAAAGTCTTCCCTGATCCTCAGCTTCCTTATATATAAAATAGACTCAGTAGTACTTACTCTAAAAGTTACTGTGAAGATTAAATCAAATAATATAGTGAAACAAATCCACTTCACCCCACCACTAGTTAAATGATAAAGTGGACTTCAAGATTGACACTAGAATTAAATTTAACAAACCAAGAGATGATAAAGGCTGCTCTATAATTGGGGAGTGGGCATGAGGGGAGAGCTGGTTTAGAAGGAATAACTGAGAGGGGATCTTGTAGTCTGCTCAGAGATAACAGTTAATAGCTACCTGAGAAATTGATCCTGTCACTCAAATATCCTCTGGTCCAATGACAGGACACTTAAGTTATTTACTTATTCAACAAATATTTAGTGAATAATCACTACGGATGCATCATTGTACAGGGGATATAAATAGGAAAGACACAGGGGCTGGCCCGGTGGCACAGCAGTTAAGTTCGTACATTCTGCTTCAGTGGCCTGGGGTTCACTGGTTTGGATCCTGGGTGCAGACATGGCACCGCTTTGCAAGCCCATGCTGTGGCAGGCCTCCGACATATAAAGTAGAGGAAGATGGGCACGGATGTTAGCTCAGGGCCAGTCTTCCTTAGCAAAAAGGGAAGGATTGGCAGCAGATGTTAGCTCAGGGCTAATCTTACTCAAAATAAATAAATAAAAATAAATAAATAAAATAAATAGGAAAGACACAATTCCTTCATCTAAAATCTAAGGTAAGTGGACAGATAAAATGTATAGTTTAATACAATGTGATAGAGGCACATTAGAAATCTGAGGTACCCAGATAGAAGGCAACTAAACTAGTCTCGCCTGGGGAGGCAGAAATTGTCAGGGAAGTCTGCCTGGAAGAGATAACCTCTTTACTAAGATGTAACGATAAACTGAAATTATCCAAGAAGAAAGGCTAGAAGAATAATCAGGGTACAGGGAATAAATAGAATATGCAAAGGCAAAGAATTTTAACTACTATGCCAAATGTGAGAAACTGCTTATAATTGAGTATGGCTTGATATGAACTTAGATTGTATTGAGAAGGAGAGTGAAGATAAATAAGTAAACATATAGATGAACAAGATAATTTGAGATGTAGTGATAAATTCTACAGTAAAGAAGAAAGGCCTAATGTTCAGTATTTAGTGGTTAGGAATGCCTCACTAAGGAGACAACATTTTACTTGAGATGTGAACAAGAAGTCAGGCATGTGAAGGTCTGGTAGCAGATGACCCAGTGAGTGCTTTGGCTGAAAGCAAGAACATGTAGAGAGTAGACCAGTGTGGCTGCAAAATTGGGGGGGGGGGGTGGAGGGGGGAGAATGGGGGAGGGTTGGAGAGGATTGGGATGGTAGGAAGAGGGAGAGACTGTGGTAGTAGATGAGCTAAAGAGCTAAAAAGGGACCAGATCATATAGGCCCTATAGGCATCATTAAGCCTTTGGCTTTTCTTGTGAAATGGATAGCTATTGAAAGGTTTTGAGCAGGGACATAACATAATCCAATTTACACTTTTATAGCAAGAAAATGTTAGAAAGAAACATAAAGGTCAGGAAAGCCAGATCATGAATTACTGTGTGCCCTACTAAGAAATTTGGCTTTTACCTGGAGGCTAAGAGAAGACACTGATGGATTTTAAACAGGAGAGTAATAGCATAAAATTTGGATTCTAGAAAAGATAACCTGGGAACATGCGGAGGATGAATTTAAGGTGTATGAGACTATAGTCAAAGAAACCATTTAAGAGGTTCCTAAAACAATGCAGATAAGATTTCAAGGATATTAACTAAAGAAATTAATTTAAAAACAGAGAGGAAGAAATAGTTTCGATACTTAAGCACTAGGACTTACTGATTGATTGACGGAGGGAAGGCGGAAGGAAGGAAATTAGAGAGAGAGAGAGTCTGGACTATCTCCCTGGTTTTGTGCTTAAGTTGCTGGGTGTATAGAGACATGATTCACCTAAACAGAGAATAAAGTAATAGGAACAGATATTTTTTCTGAATGTCTTAACTGTAGGGACTATGAGACTAGTCAAAAGTTTCTTAGACAAATTTATCTCAAGCGCATGTCAAATTTTATTAACTTCTTAACAAACAATTCAGTTAGGTGACTAAAAAAAGAAAAGTGGACCAATTCAGAGACATTATGAAGGATTATATAGGAGAGAAACAGAATACTTACGTAGGCAGCTAACCGTTTTTTTTAAATAAAAAAAATTGAAGATTCATTTCATAAGGTCATAAAAAGATCATGTCCATATCAATTGTTACAAAAGAAGTCTGTGGAAGGATGACTTAAGACGTCAGGCAGGCAAACTCTCTCCAAAAGGAAAAAATAGCACATTTAAGAAGCTATGATAATACATCTGGGTCTGATATTGGAATAACAAGGTTACAACCCAGGAAAATTTTTTGTAAGGTCCTGGGAGCCAACTCTTTGAAACGTAAATAACCAAGGAAGTTAGTGCCCCATCTCCCTGTCACCACAGGAGTTACCCTAGGTGCCTTGCTCCAAGCCTCAAGCACGCGCTTGTTGTGAAGATGGACAAGTTTTATTTTCCCTTGAGATAAGGCAATTAACTAACACAGATGGCCACACCCAGGGTGACCTACCAAAGCAAACGGTGTTAAGTCCTCTTACACAAGAACATGCATGTAACCGATGTTATCTGCCCGGCTATGTAAAAAGGTGAGATTTCTGTATCTTTGCAATCTCATTAGCGGATTGCCTGTGACGCCCATCCCACTCTGGTTTAATGCTTACTGAATAATACAATTCTCTTTTTTTTTTTCCTTTTCTACATTTGTGGAGATTTTCTGAGAGGGCAGATTTTATTTTCAATTTTTCCTCTACAATATCATTTATCTCTCTTACCTTTACTATCCCCCACCCCCAACCCCTCCCCCAATGGTAAATTAGAATGGTAACTTCCTGCTAGCTCATCTCACACGTTGCTTTGAGGAGCGAGTAAGATAAAGCAGCACGTCGGCGTCCAGAACCACAACTCCCAGCATTCCTGGCGCGTCCAGCGCTCCCGACTTCCTCTTCCGGTCCGGGGTCCGCTGAAACCGAAAGTGTTGTGCGTTGGGCGCCCGCGCGGAGGTTGGTTCACCTCTACCTGTGTGAGTCGTAGTTGACCCTGGGAAGCAGACAAGCTGTAAAACATGAACGGAAGGGTGGATTATTTGGTCACCGAGGAAGAGATAAATCTTACCCGAGGACCCTCAGGTATGTGCGGAACAGGTCACCTCTGGGAGTAGGGTACTGGAGGGTGTAATTGCAGAGCAGACGCTTCTGGTGCTGAGCCAGATTCTTTTGGACTCCGAGCAGGCAGGCCGCAATCTCGTGGTTTCCTGCAACGCTTGTGAGCACGTAGAAGGATATATTGGCATCCATCGTTAGCCAGACACGGATCATCGGAGGGATCCACCTCGTTTTGCAGTCGATCACCACATGTATTTGTAGTTAGGAAGGGTTTCTTTGTGCTACTGTTACTAGAAAATCCTGGACAAAAGCCTGCTTTTTACCTAGAGTACCGTGAACACCCCACCCCTCCTTCCACTGCCTGCTCTATCCGTGTTCCTGTGAGAGACTTTAGTAAAAGTGGGGGCATAAGTGGTGTGAACTGTAAACGCATAGGGAGCATGAATGGTGTGAACTCTAAATGCATAGCCGTTTTCTTGCTGCTGTACCCACCTTCCTTCCTTTCATTTCTGGGAAGTTCATTTAGCGTGTCAACTAGAATGTTAAAGCAGAAAGAGAACTTAGAGATCTATTACAGGAGTTCCCCAATCTGGGTCTGCCTAAAAATTACCCGGGGTTTTTTGGTTTTGCTTTTAAAAAGTTAGTTCCTAGGTCCCATCTCTAGGAATTTGGATTCAATGCAGGGTTTTTGTTTGGTTTGTTTGTTTATTTCTTTTTTAAGCAAGTGCATCCCGTGATCCTGATACCGCCAAATCCTCACTTACGCCTCGGTCCTCTTCCCCACTGACGCTTTTCTGTCGACTGGGGTCTTTAACATTGCTGCATGCTGCCTGCTTTGGATTTTGTCGCCTTTTCTTTACAGCTGTCTAGTGTATCGATGAAGACCTTTAGCTTTGGGATTATGTAGGTCCGAGCCTGGTACCTAATCTCTCACTAGTTCTTTGATATTTATTGGCTGACTGACTTTACTGATGTTAGCCTTAGTTTCTCATCGTAAAATGTGCATGATGATAGAATACATTTCATAGAATCCTGAGAATGAAATGAATGAACCTATGTAAAACATTTAGAGCATTGCCTGATATGGTAAGTACTCTGTATGTGTTTGCTGCTTTGTTGTTACTGTAAATAGCTGAATGGCTAGATTAACATGGTAAATCCTGCTAAATATTGTTATTCCAAGAGTCTCCAATAAGTCATCAAGTACTGTGAGCTCTCTACTCTGTAAGCCTTCCATTCCTTTCTGTTCCCATCACCACTGCCTAGAACAGTCCGTCGTCTTTTCTCATCTGGAATTTTGCAATAGCTTGACCACCGCTCATGGATTATTCTTCATAAAATATGGCTTTCAGAATCATCTATACTTTTTGTCTTCTTTTGTGTTATAAAACACTGGAAGCCAACTTTATTTATGAGACTATAATTCATTGCTAATCTGCATGGTTTAGTGTCATGCTCCATATAAGCTCCTAAACTTTTGTCAAAAGCTCATTCAGTATGCCCAAGTCTCTTCGATTCTCTCTTCCTATTTTATGTAGATTTTTCCTTCTCTCACTCTTAATATTTATTGAATTTTGAGGCTAACGTGGAAAATTATTGTTAAAGCAAAATCTGTTTTTCTGTACTTTTCATTCCTGAGTACTTGTTCTTCTCAGGGGCAATTAAAACAACGGTAGTTCCTTTCCTGATGCCCGGCAAGTATTTAAAGGCATCTAATTGTTCTTCTCGTCTTGTCTCTTCCTTCTATAGCTTTAATCTCGCTAGTTATTACATTAACTCTCTTGTGATATGGTTTGAGGTTTGATTCTTGTCCCCTTGCTTAAGAATTTAATGTACTTTGACATTGTCCTTTTGCTGCAGCACCTGTAGTGTTTCCAGGATCTCCTGACAGAGCAGAGCAGAACTCTGACATTATCTTGCGCATTCTAGTCACTAAATACATTTAAAGTTCAGTATAATATCACTTCAGCTTTTTGAGTATTTGCATAATCTGTTGCTTAATGTTTGGCTCACCATTCACTAAAATTTCTGATGTTGTTGATCTTGCGGACGTGAAGTTCCTAGTGTTCTCATTTTTCTGAATCACTGGAGTTAGGACAAACTTCAAGGGACTGATGAAGAAGAATAATTATACCTAACTATTATGTTTCCCCCAAAAGTGGTTTAATTTCTGTGTTGTATGTGCATTTATTCCACATGAATGGATTTATTCACCAAGTGGCTTCTTTAATTTTCCTAAGCATTGTCCTGTCTTACTCATATAAGTTGATAAACTTAGAGTTTAGGAGAGTAGAACACAAATTTAGGATTGAACTTGGGTAAAAACAGTCATTAGAACTTTGGTTGGTTCAGTTAACAAGAAAAGGGTTCAAGTTTCTGTTTGTCACCTCCCAGAGCTAATGCCCTGATATGTGGGACTCCTAAGAAGTCACAGGGTCTAATTCAGCTTTTCTTCAGTGTGTCATCATGAAGATACACAGGTAAGAAGCGGTTATCACCACTAGAAACTTCCAATAATTTTGGTCGTCCCATAGAGATCTTTCTTTCTATAGAAGAAACATGAAAAGCTTCCAGTTCTAAGTATGTATTTCTGTTTGTAGTCAGCATTGTCACTCTTTGTCTGTATACAGCTTCCTATGCAGGGACTTGCTAGTTTAATCAGGTAACCGCAAGAATGCATATACTTTTACTTTTTTGTGCCAGTGTTCTGTCAGAGGCAAGAGTCTTAGATATTTCCAGTTTGGGGGCCCGTTTTGCAAGGCAAATGAGCCTATTCTCTCTCATCTTGCTTACTGCAAGGGAAAAAATAAAATCTTGGGGAAATTATGACAATGAAGTGAGTATCTGGGGAGGCAGAAACAGACTTGGCATGTAGCTTGGCATCTCGCTTATGCCTACTTCCTCAACTGTGTAAGGAGAGGCTTAGGCTGGATGACTTTGGAGGTTTCTTCCACTTCCAAGAGTTCATGATTCTTTGGCCCGTTCTTTGTGTTATTTTATCATTCCTGCCATTTTGGACTGAAAGTGGGTGGTCTGAAGAATCATCAGAGGCAGTGGTCACAATCTCAAATGCCTTTAGGAGTTTGAAGAGTTCACCTTTTATCCTTTATGGGACAGTATTTATCTCTTTTCTTTCTGTGGGAGTCCAGCTTGATTGCAGTCTCTAAGCCTCCCACTTTTTCCTGTATCACATTGAGAGTTCTTGATTTTGGAAAGACTCAATTACTCTAAGAAGTATGACAAGAATCTAATCTAGCTTTTTTTCACTCTTAACATGTAGAGATTGTCCAAAAAGACAACCCCAGTACACATTGGGTATTAGGATTAGGATTCCTTCTTCAGGACTGAGGCCTCAATGGGGTTCAGGAAGTTGCTCCTGGTATACTGTCTAAAAAGGGAAAAGAATCTGTGTTTTTCTACTTTCTTTAAAGCAGTTGCAGAGGATAATGGGTTGGTACAATGTTTTAATAATGAGTAATTAAGGAAGTATTATCTTTCTGGCACTGTGCTAGTTACTTTGTATACTACCTCCCGGTATGATAGCCATGTCTAAGGACTTGACTGCCAAGCTTTCACCTGACCTTTATTTTGTTATATCATGGCTTATTCCCAGAAGGATTTGAGACATCTTAAATGATTAAGACAATCTACAATGGAAAGTTTTTGATTTTTTACCTTTAACAACTTTTTTCTTTAACCCTAAAGATCCAAAATATTTCAGTATGTAATCAATTTCAGCAAGTAATCACTATCAAAAAAAAAAATTTTTTTTTGACTTCTTGTTATGCCGTTTTATTTTTGGTTTTTTTGATCATCCCCCCCCCCCCAAATTATTATTTTTTTATTGAGGCTATGATAGTTTACAACATTGTGAAATTTCAGTTGTACATTATCATTTGTCAGTCACCATATAGGTGCATCACTTCACCCTTTGTGCCCACCCCCTGACCCCCCTTCTCCCTGGTAACCACTAAATAGTTCTCTTTGTCCATGTGTTTGTTTATTTTCCACGTATGAGTGAAATCATAAAGTGTTTGTCTTTCTCTGTCTGGTTTATTTCACTTAACATAATACCCTCAAGGTCCATCCATGTTGTTGTGAATGGGACAATTTTGTCATTTTTTATGGCTTAGAAGTATTCCATTGTATATATATACTGTATCTCCTTTATCCAGTCATCAGTCAGTGGGCACTTGGGTTGCTTCCACATCTTGGCTATTCTGAATAATGCTGCAGTGAACATAGGGGTGCATAAGTCACTCTGTCTGGATTGTTGATTTCAGGTTCTTTGGCTAGACACCCAGTAGTGGGATAGCTGGGTCGTATGGTATTTCTGTTTTTAGTCTTTTGAGAAATCTCCATACTGTTTTCCATAGTGGCTGCATCAGTTTGCATTCCACAATGGAAAGTTTTTACAGTTTGCTGTTGGTAGAGCTAAGGGCATATCAAAGTGAGAATCTAAAAACAAGAAACACCGTTAAGTCCAAGCATTTAAGCCCCTACAGACCTGTCATGTGATTTGCATTTAACCCTGAGACTGTTGCTAACAGTTTTCTGATCTGTTCCATCATGTACTAAATAGATCTGACATTAAAGTGCTGTATCCTTGCCCTCTTTTCTCTTGATAAATGAAGCCTAGTCCTCATGGAATCTCTGTTCTAATGGAGACATGACATTCACATGTAAAAAGTTAAATCAGTGCAAAGGTGTAGATGGTTAAGGTCTAGGATGAGCATGTATGTAGTGGGAGGGCAAAGAAAGTGTGGAGGAGAGTGTGTTAATCTGACCCTCTGCTGGGAAAGTTCAAAGACTGGAGGCATGATAAGGGCCAGACTGATCAATTACAAGAAGGTGGAACTTATGTTGGTCTTATGGACAGGCTTTAGGCTAATACTAGGAACAGGGACAGGTATGACCTAAGCAGTAATAGAGAAAAGAAAAATAAAGCATATTCTGAGGTCAGTGAGTAAACCAGCCTGGATAAAGGAAGCGTCATTTAGGAGAGTTAAGGGAGATGAGGTTGCTGAGGTAGGTAGAGACTGGGTTATGAAAAGTTCTCAATGCCAGTGTGGAAACTTAGCCTTTCTCTAAGGTTCCCTCTTGATTCCTTCCACTTCCTATGCGTTGGTTAAGACTCAATTCAAGAGTCACCTCCTCCAGGTGACTTACCTAGGCTTCCTTGCCTAGGCTAGATGCCCCCTTATTATAAATATCATACTCCACTTACTGAGTGCCTGTCATGATTTCTCAAACTAAGCACTTTATTTCATCTATTCCCAAGCAGGAACAGATGAAATGGTTATTGTACATTTTTCAAATGAGAAAACCTTGACTCTTATGTCACACAACTCTTGTAAGTGGCAGAGTTAAGAATTGGATCCAACTCTGTGTGACTTAAAAATTGAGGTTCTGAACCATCATACAAAGTTTTTTTCCTCCTTGTGCTCCCACAGGGCTCTCTGCATGCCCTAGCTTACTGTTTTTTTCTACGTTTGGTTCCTTACTTGTGTCTCTTCCTCCCTCTACTTCACTCTGAGCTCTTCTGATTCAAAGGATATGTATTTCATCTCTTGTTTCCTGGTGCATGACACAAAGTGGTCAGTACAAGTTGATGAAATGACTTAGGCAGGCTGATGAATATCAGAAAAATATGATAGAATGTTAAGAGAACTAGTACCATGGTCTGTTTCAGCTTTCAAAAAGTGATTAACAAGGTTCTCCACTAAATACAATTTAAGAGAGAAGGAATGAATTTGGACATAATGTGTTATAATGGGTAGGAAACTGACTAAGATACAAGAAACAAGGAGATGGAATAGATGGAAAACCACATAGAGCGAGAAGAATATATGGTACCAGTCTCTGAAGATTGCTTCAAGGATCTGTCTTAAAGATTTTTTTCAAGACAGTTCTTAATAACTGTAAAGTAAAATGTCTAGGAATTACTTTGGAGAAGTAGAAAGGCAAGTTGATAGATGCTCAACTGTAGAAACATTTTGTAAAGCCATTTG
This sequence comes from Equus przewalskii, assembly GCF_037783145.1. NCBI lineage: Eukaryota > Metazoa > Chordata > Mammalia > Perissodactyla > Equidae > Equus > Equus przewalskii. The sequence continues at coordinate 15,945,327 of NC_091855.1, read as the reverse complement.
ACTAGGCAGCCAAGTAGCCAGTGACTGTATTTGAATAAATATGAAATTATTTATTGAGGAGAAAATCTATACTTAGATGATAGAATCAAAAGAAACTCTTGGTTTCAGGAGACTCAGAAACAAAGGGAAACTGTTTGTAGAAATATCATTTAGTGTTTACTGTGTGCCTACACTATGATTAGGAATCATGGATACTAGAATAAAGAATAAGAAATGATCCCTATTTTTAAGAATTTTGCAGTTCAGTAGGAAGATAATTATGAAAGGCATGTGCTAAAGTACCCTCAGGATGTACAATAACCAAAGAGCTATGGACCATCATAAGATATGTTCTGTTGCTTGTGAAGTCAGACTCAATGGACCATTTCAGATAAAAGACCCAGTGATTAAGAGCCAGAATGCCTGAGTTCCTAGCTGTGTGACCTTGGGCAAGTTACCTCATTTGTAGGCCTCAATTTCCTTAGCTATAAAGTGAGAGTATTAATAGGACCTACTCATAGAGTTGTTGTGAGAATTAAATGCATTTGTTTTTTGTTTGTTTTGCAAATAATTTTATGGTGTTGACTCTGTACCAGGTACTGTTCTAAGCAATTTACCAAAAGATAACTTATTTAGGGGCCGGCCTAGTGGTGCAGTGGTTAAGTTTGCACGTTCTGCTTCGGTGGCCTGTGGTTTGCTGGTTTGGATCCCAGGTGTGGACCTACCCACCACTTGTCAAGCCATGCTGTGGCAGGCATCCCGCATATAAAGTAGAGGAAGATGGGCATAGATGTTAGCTCAGGGCCAGTCTTCCTCAGCAAAAAAGAGGAGGATTGGCGGGGGATGTTAGCTCGGGGCTAATCTTCCTCAAAAAAAAAAGATAACTTATTTAATTCATTTAAAGTGCTTAAATGGTGCCTGTTATTACTGCTGCTATGCAGAGAATAGCTTTAGTGGGGCAAGGGTTGAGTCATCTAAGAAAAGCAGGGTAACCTGTGTCATGGGAATTTTAAGGATGTTGGGTTTCCTCTTTTATATTTTCCTTCTTTTCTTTTGTGCCTTCTTTTTCGAGTTATGAAAAAGCCTCCCTAGAGGCTCACAGAGACATTTTTAACCTTACTAGATTTCCCCAGGCCTAGAGATATTAGGAATTCCTGGCTTAGGTGTTATTTCCAAAGGCATTAATAGTCACTTGACACCAACTGAATTCTGTATATGTACTAGGTACTATATGGGCACAGGAGACATAAAACAAATAAAAGCCCTATCTGTGCATGGATGTTTATAGCAGCTTTATTCATAATTGAACTAATTATTGCAGTAGGATAAAGAGGTAATTAAACAAGTCATTTCAGTGAAGTATGTTTCCAGGCAAAGGGAGGAAGACATCAAAGGCATGGAGATATGGAACAGCTGTGTGTGGAAGGGTGAAAAGCAGGGAGGTAGGACTTATTAATTTTTTTAAATTAAGACTATTTATTTAGAGCAGTTTTAGTTTCACAGCAAAATTGAGAGGAAGGGACAGAGATTTCCCATATGCACCTCATCCCCACATATGCATAGCCTTCCCCGTTATCACCATCCCCTACCAGAGTGGTGCATTTGTTACAGTTGATGAACCTACACATTGAATCACCCAAAGTCCATAGTTTACATTAGTTCACTCTTGGTGTTGTACATTCTATGGGAATGGACAAATGTATAATGACATGTATCTACCATTATGGTATCATACAGAGTATTTTCACTACCCTAGGTTCTCTGTGCTCTGCCTAAACATCCCTCCCTATCCGCCAACCCTAGTAACTACTGAGCTTTTTACCGTCTCCATAGTTTTGCCTTTTCCAGAATGTCATATAGTTGGAATCATATAGTACGTAGCCTTTCCAGATTGCCTTCTTTCACTTAGTAATGTGCATTTAAGATTCCTCCACATCCTTTCATAGCTTGATAGATCCTTTCTTTTTAGTACTGAATAATATTCCATTCTCTGGACATACTACAGTTTATTTATTCATTTGCCTACTGAAGGACATCTTGGCCACTACTGTGTTTTGGCAGTTATGGATAAAGCTGCTATAAATAGGTGTGCACAGATTTTTGTGTGGACTTAAATTTTCAATTCCTTTGGGTAATTAGCAAGGAATGTGATTGCCAGATCATATGGTAAGAGCATGTTTAGTTTTGTAAGGAAATGCCAAACTGTGTTCCAACATGGCTGTACCATTTTGCATTCCCACCAGCAATGACTGAGAGTTCCTGTTGCTCCACAGCCTCGTCAGCGTTTGGTGTTGTCAGTGTTCTAGATCTAATAGGTTTGTGGTGGTGTCCCATTGTTCTTTTAATTTGCAGTTCCCTGATGACATATGACGTGGAGCATCTTTTCATGTGCTTATTTGATATCTGCTTTGGTGAAGGCGATTATTAAATTTTGTTGTTACTCTATAGTGCAAAGTAGGGAGTGTCCAAAATGGCTAGATAGGTAGATTATGGGGATTTTAAGTTTAAACTTTGTCTTCTAGGTCAGCATTTTCTAGTTTTTTGTTTGTTTGTTTGTTTTACTCTAAACTCCCAGTCACATTAACATTTAATCTTTTTTTAAAAAAAGATTGGCACCTGAGCTAACAACTGTTGCCAATCTTTTTTTTTCCTTCTTCTCCTCCCCAAAGTCCCCCAGTACATAGTTGTATATTCTAATTGTGCCTCTGGTTGTGCTTTGTGGGATGCCACCTCAGCGTGGCCTGATGAGCGGTGCCGTGTCCACACCAGGATCTGAACTGGCAAAACCCTGGGCCGCCAAAGTGGAGTGCGCGAACTTAACCGCTGAGCCATGGGGCTGGCCCCAACATTTAGTCTTGAGTCTATGCTTAGGATTAAAAAAATTGTTTTATCATATTTGCATAGAAAAGGTACTTTGTAAGAAGTAGGGTAACCAAATTTTCTTGCCTAATTACCACCAAATAATTGGTGCTTCAAGTAACTTTCTTTTTTTTGGCTAATCATAAAAGTCAGTTATAGATGCTTAGAATGCTTGCATTTTTGCACTTAAGAATTGCCAGGTTTGTTTTTTAATCAACTTTATTGTGGTATGATTGACATCCAATAAAGTGCATCCATTTTAAGTAAAGTTCTAAGAAGTTGACAAATACACATTTCTGTAATTATGATTTATCACTTCAGAAAATTCTCTCTGTATAGGCCTACAGTCAACCCTACGCTCCAGGTGACCACTGATCTTATTTCTAACGCTGTAGATTAGTTTTTCCTGTTATAGAATGTCATAGAAATGGAGTCATATAGTATGTATTAGGCTTCTTTCATTCATCTGTGCTTTTCTTTTTTGTCTCTGAGTAGTGTTTCATTGTATAAATATACCACAGTGTGATAATCCATTCACCTATTAATGGATATTTGGATTTTTTCTAGGTTTTGACTATTATAAATAAAGCTGCTATGAGTATTCATATACAGGTCTTTGTGTGGACATGTTTATGTTTATCTTGGTTAAATACCTAATAACTAGGAGTGGGTTTTATGCTAAGTTTTATGATAAATGTATGTTTAGGTTTAAAAGAAACTGCCAAACTGTTTTCCGAAGTATTTATTCCAGTTTACACTTCTACCGTAATGTAGGACAGTCCCAGTTGTTTCACTTTCTTGCCAACGTTTGATGTTGTCATTCTTTTTTATTTTAGCCATTTTGGGGTTGTAGAGTGGAACTGTGGTTTTTATTTGCATTTCCCTGGTAACTAATGATGAGCATATTTTTATGTGTTTATTGGCCATTCGTATATATTCTGAAGTATCTCTTCATGTAATTTGCCCATTTTTTCTGGGTTGTTTGTTTTCTTATTATTGGATTCTAAGAGTTCTTTATATATTCTGGACAGAAGTCCTTTTTCATGTATATGTGTAAAATATATGTAATATTTTCTTCTGGTCTGGCTTGCCTTTCCTTTTTGAGGGGTAGGGTGCGTGTTTTGAAGAGTAGAAGGCTTTAAGTTTTATGAAGACCACTTTGTCAGTTTTTTTTCTTTTATGGTTGGTGCTGTTTGGTCATGAAGTCTTAACTACCCCAAGGTAAAGAAGATTTTCTTCTGTTTTCTAATAGAAACTTAATATATTTGCTTTTATGTTTAGTTCTATGATCCATTTCAAACTAATAGATGTTTTGAGTATTGAAGTTCAATTTTATCTCTATCTCATATAGATATCTAGTCCAAACACTGTTTGTTGAAAACGTTATCCTTTCCCCATTGGAATACATTATTACCTATATCAAACATCAGTTGGTTGTTTATATGTGAACCCATTATTGATCTCTGTTTGGCTCTGTTGGCCTGTCTTTCTCTATACAAATACCACGGTGTTGATAAATGTAGCTTTGTAATAAACCTTGAAATAAAGTAGTGTGAGTCTTCCAATTTTGTTCTTTTTTGAAATATTTTAACTATTCTAGAATAGAACTTTAAGAATGTAAATTCCCATGTAATTTTAAAATCAGCTTGTCAATTCCTGCAAACACATCTGCTGGGATTACCTTGAAACTATCCGTGTCAATTTAGAGAGAATTACTGTCTTAAAAATACTAAGGCTTCCAGTCCATGACATGGTATAGCTTCATTTATTTAGTTTTTAATTGAATTCTCCCAGTTATGTCATATAGTTTTTAGTATAGAGGTCTTCGACATTGTTCAGGAAATTTGTTCCTTAGTGCTTATGGTTCATTGATTTAAATGGTATTTTTTTTTCTACTTTTTTTTTTTTTTGAGGATGATTAGCTCTGAGCTAACATTTGCCACCAATCTTCCTCTTTTTGCTGAGGAAGATTGGCCCTGAGCTCACATCTGTGCCCATCTTCCTATATTTTATATCAGGCCTCCCACAGCATAGCTTGATAAGCAGTGCATGTGTCTGCACCTGGGTTCCAAACCGGTGAACCCTGGGCTGCTGAAGAATAGCATGCGAACTTAACTGCTGTTTCACTGGGCCAGCTCCTAAATAGTATTATTTTAAAATTTCATTTTACAATTGATTTTTGGATATTGACTTTGTATCCTGTAACCTTGATAATTTCAGTTATTGATTTTAGTAGTTTGTGTATTTTTTGTTTTTAGACTCATTCACATTACCTATATAGACCATCAGGTTACCTTTGAACAGAGATAATTTTCTTTCTTTCTAATCTTTGTCTTTTATTTCTTTTTCTTTTTGACCTGACTAGGACCTCCAGTACAATACTGAATAGGAGTGGAGAGTAGACATCCTTTCCTTATACCTAGTTTTAGGGGTGTTATCTGTTTGTAGATCCTTTAATCAGACTGACAGAATTTTTATCATGAAAAGGTGTTGAATTTTGCCACCTGACTTTTCTGCATGTACTGAGATAATCATACAATTTTTTCCTTATTTTATTAATTGCTGAATTTGTTCATTTTACTGACCAATGTTAAAACAACCTTACATTCCTTAGAGAAACCCCATATTCATCCTTTTTATATATTGCTGGATTCAATTAGCTAATAATTTCTTGAGGATTTTTGAGCCTGTGTTCTTGAGGAATATTTTGTTGTACTTTATTTTTCATATTTTGGTATGAAGATTATAGTGTCCTCATAAAATGGGTTGAGAAACATTTTGTGAAATTACTGAACTGTATTGTGGAATTTTTTGCATAAGGTTAGAATTATTTCTTCCTTAAATGTTTCCCACAATATGCCAGTGAAACAATCTAGGCCCAAAGTTGTCTCTATGGGAACGTTTTTGATTGTGAATACAATATCTTTAATACACTTGGAGATATTTTTAATAGAAATGGGGATATTCAGATATCCTGTTTCTTCTTGAGTCAATTTTGATAACTTCTGATGTTTTGAAAGAATTTTTTTGTTTTCATTCATTTTCATTCTGAAATACCATAATTATTCATAATATTCTCATTTTAATATCTTTAGGATGTGCAGTGACAATCCATTTTGTATTCTGATATTGGTAATTTGTAAATTCCGCTTTTCTGGATTAGTGTTGCTATCAATTTGCCAACTTTATTAATCCTTTCAAAGAGCCATCTTTGGGCTCTGTTAAACTTTTTTCTATTTTATTGATTCTGCTGTTATTGTACGATTTTTCTTCCTTCTACCTCCTTTAAGTTTAATTTACTCTTCTTTTTCTAGCTTCTTAAGATAGAAATTTGTATCATTGATATTATACTTTTTTATTCCTTTTCTGTTGTGAGCATTTAAAGCTACAAATTTCCCTCTAAACATTGCTTTGGCTGCATTCATACAGTTTTTAATATGTTGTGATTTCATTGTCATTCAACTAAAATGTTTTCTATTTTCCCTTATAATTTCCTCTTTAACTCATGGGTTGTTTTCCAAACATTTAGCGATTTTTTACATATCTTATTGTTATGGACTGAATGTTTGTGTACCCCCCCCCCCAAATTCAAATTTTGAAGCCCTAACACCTAACGTGACTATATTTGGAAATAGGGCCTTTATGGAAGTAATTAAGGTTAAATGAAGTTGTAAGGGTGGGGCCCTGATCCTATAGAATTAGTGTCTAACGTGACTGTATTTGGAAATAGGGCCTTTATGGAAGTAATTAAGGTTAAATGAAGTTGCAAGGGTGGGGCCCTGATCCTATAGAATTAGTGTCTAACGTGACTGTATTTGGAAATAGGGCCTTTATGGAAGTAATTAAGGTTGAATGAAGTTATAAGGGTGGGGCCCTGATCCTATAGAATTAGTGTCCTTATAGAAAGAGAGCCAGAGATCTCTCTCTGTCTCTGCACATACACAAAGAAGTCATATAAACACACAGATTGTCACCACCTACAAATCAAGAGAAGAGGCCTCAAAATGAAATCTATCCTGTTGGTACCTGGATCTTGGACTTGCCAAGCCTGCAGAAGAGAATTTCTCTTGATTAAGCCACACAGTCTGTGGTATTGTGTTATGGCAACCCGAGAAGACTGATACAATTATTTTTCTGATTTCTAATTCACTTTATCTTTTGAAACTTACTGAATTTATTTTATAATCCAGCCTACGGTCAATCTTTGTGAACATTACCTGTGCAATAGAAAAGAATGTTTATTCTACAGTTGTTGAGTGTGGTGTTCTGTGAAGGTAAATTAGGTCAAGCTGGTTCTTAGTGTTGTTCAAGTTCTATATTTTTACTGATTTTTCTCTTGTTTTGTCAGTAATTCTATCATTTACGGAGAGAGAAGTGCTGAAATCTATAACTATTATTTTTGATTTGCCTTTTTCTCATTTTGATTTTTCTTCATTGGTATTTAAGTTCTGTTATTGGATGCATTTATATTTAGTGTTTTAATGTTGATGAATTGACTCCTTTTTTGTTAGGAAATGTCTCTTTTCATCCCTTGTAATATTCCTTATTCTGAAGTCTACTTTTTATGATAGTAATAAAGCCAATCCAGCTGCTTAGTATATCTATGTCCATCTTTTTAATTTTACCTTGTTTTTACCCATGTATTTATGGTTTCTGGTTGTATTTATTTCTTCATATAGATCCAAGTTTCCATTCAATATTATTTTTCTTTTGCCTGAAGAGTTTCCTTTAGCATTTATCATAGTGTAGATCTGCTTGCAACAAATTCTCCCATCTTTTGTTTTACTGAAAAAGTGTTTATTTTGCTTTACTTTTTGAAGGATATATTCACTGGATATAGAATTCTAAGTTGACTTGTATTTTTCTTTTAGCATTTTAAAGATGACATTTCATTGACTTGTGGCTTGCATACTTTCTGAAGAGAAGGCTATTGTTCTTATCTTTATTCCTTTGTACATAATGTGTCTTTTTTTCCTCTGACTACCTTTAAGATTTTCTCTTTGTACTTGATTTTGAGCAATGTGATTATGATATGCCTTGCTGTTTTTTCTTTTGTGTTTATCCTTATTGGAGTTTGTTGAACTTCTTGGGTCTGTTTGTTTATATTTTTCATCAAATTTGAGCCACTCATTTCTTCCACTATTTTTTGTTTCCCTTTTTCCTCTCCTTCTTGAACTCCAGTTACATATATATTAAACCACATGTGACTGTGGTTTCTCTACCATGTCTTCAGGTTCACTGATCTTTTCTCTTGTGGTATCAAATTGGCTATTAATCACATCTAGTGTATTTTTCCTTTCAGATATTTTAGTTTTCAAACCTATAAGTTTCATTTTAAAAAAAAATCTTACATTTTCACACATAGATCAATGGAACAAAATAGAGAGCCCAGAAGTAAACCCACACAAATATGGTTAATTAATTTATGACAAAGGAGCTCAGATTATACAACGAGGAAAGCTTAGTCTCTTCAATAAGTGGTGTTGGGGAAACTTGACAACCACCTGCAAAAAAATGAAACTGGACCACTGTTTACAATGTACACAAAAATCAACTCAAAATGGGTTAAAGACTTGAAAAACGTCTTCCATTTTCTCATTATGTTTGACTTCCTTTAATTATTTCTGCATAGTTATAATAGACTTTTATACATCGTTGCCTGCTAGTTTCATCCTCTGTTATTTCTGGTTCTGTTTCTATTGATCAATTTTTCTTTTCATTATGAGTCATGTTTCCTTCTTTAGCATGTTAGTAATTTTTAATTAGATTCTAGATGTTGTGAATATTTCATTGTTGAGTGTCTGCATTTTGTTTTCTTACATTAACATTGTTAATGTTAGATTATTGAACTTTATTTTGGCAGGCAGTTAAGTAACTTGCAGGTCAGTTTGACCTCTTTAAGGCCTCTTTGTAAACTTTTCTATGGTGGTTCTAAAGTAGCATTCACTTCAGGGATAGTTCAGCCCTACAATGAAGTATATTCTAAGTGAGTTTCCACTGAATTTCCAAGTGAATCACTGAGGAGTTCCACTCTGTCTGGTCAGAACTTGAAGGTCTCCCTGCCTTGTATGAGCTCTTAAGAGTTATTCAGCATACAACTTCTTAGTTTTTGTTTGTCCAGCCTTGTGGAGTTTCACTCAACATATGCATGGCCTAGTACCCGGTAAAGACTTATGCAGACATTTGGAGGTCTTTTTTTTTCTTCTTCTAAAGATTGGCACCTGGGCTAACAACTGTTGCCAATCTTCCTTTTTTTTTTTTTTTTTAAGGCTTGGCACCTGGGCTAACAGCTGTTGCCAATCTTTTTTTTTTTTTTTCCTGCTTTATCTCCCCAAACCACCCCGTACACAGTTGTATATCTTAGTTCCAGGTCCTTCTGGTGGTGGGATGTGGGATGGTGCCTCAACGTGGCCTGACGAGCGGTGCCATGTCCGCGCCCAGGATCCGAACCCTGGGCCACCGCAGCAGAGTGTGCTAATTTAACCACTTGGCTACGGAGCCGGCCCCTGGAGGTCTTTTTTTTCTAACTCCCTCCTTTCCAGAAATTTGCCCTGCAGCTTTCAGCAACTTCACCCTCCCCAACCACTGATCTCTATTTTATCTCCTCGGTGAAACTGCTAGGTTCTGCTTAGATCCCGCTCCCTGTGGTCATGATCCAGAAATTGCCTCCACACAGAAAGCTAGGGTGATCATAGAGCTACATTGTTTTAACTTAGCAGCATATTGAGAGGATTATATCCCATGATAAAGTAGGATTTATTCCAAGAATACGAAGATGGTTAAATATAAGAAAATCAATCAGTGTAATACAATACATTAATAAAGTGAAGGAAAAAACCCACATGATCATCTCAACAGATACAGAAAAAGCATTTGAGGAAATTCAATACCTTCCCATGTTAAAAACACTCAACAAACTAGGAATAGATGGAAACCACCTCAACATGATAAAGGCCATATATGAAGAATGCACAGCTAACATCATACTCAGTGATGTAAGAATGAAAGCTTTTCTTCCAAGATCAGGAGCTAATCAAGGGTGCCTGCTTTCACCACTTCTATGCAACATGATATTAGAAGTTCTAGCCAGAACAGTTAAGCAAGAAAGAAATAAAAAGTGTACAAATTGGAAAGGAAAAAGTAAAATTGTCTCTATTCACAGATTATATGATCTTATGTGTAGAAAACTAAAGATTCCACACAAAAATCTGTTAGAATTATAACAAATTAAGCAACGTTTCAGGATACAAAATCAGTTAAATTTCTATATATTAACAGTGTACAATCTGAAAAGGAAATTAAGCAAACAACTCCATTTACAATAGCATCAAAAAGAATAAAATACTTAGAAAGAAATTTAACCAAGGAGGCAATAACTTGTACATTGAAAACTACGAAATTTGGCTGAAGGAAATTAAAGACATGAATAAGTGGGACTACAACCCACATTCATGGATTGGAAGATTTAATATTGTTAAGCAATCTACAGACTCAACGTAATCTCTATCAAAATCTCATCAGCCTTTTTGCAGTAAGAGAAAACCTCATCCTAAAATTCATATGAAATCTCAAAGGACTCCCTAATAGAGAAATCTTGAAAAGAAGGAAGGAAATTGGGGACTCACAACTTACTGGTTTCAAAACTTTCTAAAGGCTACAGTATTCAAACAGTGTAGTACTGACATAAGGATGGATATATAGAGCAATGGAATAGAATAGAGATCCCAGAAATAAACCCTCTCATATATGGTCAAATCACTTTTGAAAGGGTGCCAAGACTATTCAGTAGGGGGAAAGTCAGTCTTTTGAACAAATGGTGTTGGGAAAACTAGATATCCACATGCGTAAGAATGAAGTTGGGTCCTTGCCCTACACAATATACAGAAATTAACTAACAATGCATCAAACACCTAAATGTAAGAGCTAAAACTATAAAACTCTTAGAAAAAAAGATAGGGAAAAAAATGTTATGACATCAGGTTTGGTGATGATTTCTTGGATATGACACCAATTGCACAGGCAATAAAAGAAAAAAATAAATTGAGTTTTACCAAAGATAAAATTTGTGCATCAAAAGACACTATAAAGAGAGTTAAAGATAACCCATAGAATGGGAGAAGATATTAGCAAGTCATATGTCTGATAATGGATTAATATCCAGAATATGTAAAGGACCCTTCAAGTCAACAAAAACCAAAACAAAAAATTCAAAAATAAGCAAAGGACTTGAATAGACATTTCTCCAAAGAAGATATGCAAATGGCCAATAAGCTCATGAAAAGGTGTTCAACATCACTAGCCTTAGGGAATTGCAGATCAAAACCACAGTGAGATACCACTTCACATCCCTTAGAATATTATCCAAAAAATCCGAAAAGTGAAAAAAATGAAAATAACAAAGTTGCTGAGGATATAGGGAAGTTGGAACCATGGGCATTGATTGTTAGAATGTAAAATGGTGTAGCTGCTGTGGAAAACAGTTGGACAGTTCTTCAGATTGTTAAACAGAATTACTGTGTGATCCATCAATTCATTTCCTAGATATGTGCCTGAAAGAATTGAAAGCAGAGACTCAAACAGATACTTGTATACCAATGTTTATAGCAGCATTATTCACAATAGCCAAAATGTGGAAAAAAGCAAATGTCCAGATGACTAGATAAACAAAATCTGGTATATACATACAAGGGAATAGTATTCAGCCCTTAAAAGGGATGAAATTCTGATAACATGTTATGACATGGATGAACCTGGGAGACATTATACTAAGTGGGATAAGCAAGACACAAAAGAATAAATATTCTATTGTTCCATTTATATAAGGTATATAGAATAGGCAAACTAAGAGACAGAAAGTATAATAGAGGTTACCATGGCCTCGGGGGAGGGAGGAGTTATTGTTTATTGGATGTAGAATTTTTGTTTGGTATGATCAAAAAGTTCTGGAGGTGCTGGCCCGGTGGCGCAGTGGTTAAGTTCGCACGTTCTGCTTCAGGGGCCCGGGGTTTGCCAGTTCGGATCCCCGGTATGGACATGGCACCGCTTGGCAAGCCATGGTGTGGTAGGCGTCCACGTATAAAGTAGAGGAAGATGGGCATGGATGTTAGCTCAGGGCCAGTCTTCCTCAGCAAAAAGAGGAGGATTGGCAGCAGATGTTAGCTCAGGGCTAATCTTCCTCAAAAAGTTCTGGAATGGATAGCTGTGATGGTTGTACAACATTGTGAATGTACTTAATGCCACTGAATTGTACACTGCAACGTGGTTAAAATGTTAAATTTTATGACATATATTTTACCACTAAATGAACAAACAGTGAGTTATGTGTGTAATAGAGTTTGATTTGATGTTATGTATATTTTACCACAAAATAATTAAGTAAATAGTGGGTTCTGTGTCTAATAGAGTTTGATTGATGTCCTGGGAAAATTAGTGAGATTGTCTTGGGATAGAAAAAGCCTGCAGGTAGATAGGGGGAAAATAAGGTGTTTGTCAGGCTGTTATTCATAACTCAACAAGTGGCTATCATCATTGGTGTTAATGGACCATTTTGTTTCATTTTAATTCTATCCAGCATTATTTCCAGACTAACAGGTTGTTTAACACTGGTCTTTTACTTTATAACCTTTAGATTTTATAGACAAGAATCTGAATGGCCTGAAAGTAAGCAGTAGTGACCCTGATTAAGGCAACAGAACTTCAGAATGACCAGTTCTTCCTCTGGAATATATTACCCTTGGGGACTGTCCTACCATCATTGTCCCAACGTTGCTTATTCAGAGCCAGCCCAAAGACAAGTTGACTTCCAAGAGAGCCAGCAGTGCTTAGCAAACTTCTTTTCTAAAACAGTTGTTCATATTTTCTACAAAGATACAGTATAGCAAAATGGTTTAAAACTCACACTTTGAAATCAAACATCCTTAGTGGGCCTGGGCCCGTGGCCAAGTGGTTAAGTTCACCCACTCCACTTCGGCGGCCAAGGGTTTCACTGGTTCAGATCCTGGGGGCGGACATGGCACCGCTCATCAGGCCATGCTGAGAAGTCATCCCACATTGTACAACCAGAGGGATCTACAACTAGAATATACAATTGTGTACTGGGGGGCTTCAGGGAGAAGAAGAAGAAGAAGAAGATTGGCAACAGATGTTAGCTCAGGTGCCCATCTTTAAAAAAAAAAAAGAAAAATCCATAGTGTCTTGGCTTTGGGAAGAGCTTGCTGAGTGACCTTTTGTAAAGTTGCTTAATCTCTTCATGCTTTACCTTTTAAATTCATCATAATATATAAGTAATAATCACTTCATGTGTTTATTGAGAAAATTAGATGTATATAAATACATTTATGTGTGTGTGTAATGTATGTAAAGTGTATAGCGTGGTACCAGGTACGTATTAAATGCTCAATAAATATTAGTTGTTGCTGCTGCTGTTGCTGCTCTTATTCGTAAACGAGCTCAAGGTCCTGACCTGCAGACGGGAAGAGTCCGCAAGAAGGCATTTCTTGTTTAATTTTCCAAGGTTCTTATACTAGGCACACTTTCTTTCTCTCTCAGTCCTATGGTGGTATCATTCTAATGTCATCTTTACTTTTTTGTGTTTCGACTTCTCTTCTAAATTAGAGACCAAGAAACGCATTTTAATCTTGCCACATTTTTAAAATCTGTTGATACATTATAACCAGAGTTCACTAAGCAATACTTCTTTGTTCATTCGCTTTTTTAAAAAGTCTATTGAATCCCAGTTTTTTTCTTTCTCCCTCTCCTCTCAGCCCCTTTTGGACTGTAGATGCCAGGAACTGAATTAATTTAATTATGTCTCAGCTCCATAACACATTGTCATCATCAGTACATGCAAGGTCCCTCTCTGGTTTTATTTTTACCCTTCATCCCTAAACCTCATCCTGTATCCTTCCTTCATAGGTACCCACTCTAATGTGTCTTTATATGTCCGTAATGTGCATGCATTTTTGTAAATAGGTAATATGTTTTATGTGCGTGGGTTTTTAATTTATAAGAAGATATTATGCTATTAATATCATTACATTTTAAAACTCTGTTAACTTTATATATGATTATTCAGTGCTTCTAAATTTTAACTATATTTTAGTTATCTATTCCCCAAAGGATGGACACCTAAATTACCGTCAGCACCAAACATGCTCTAATTAGCATATTCTTACATTACCCTTTGTAGATAGGATGATCACATTAGTCCAAACTGAAGTGCTTTTGAAATTGAAGGGGACTATTTTAATAATACTGGGACAAGAAGTGTATATCAAGACTCCCAGACAAACCAGGACATGTGGTCCACCCTATTTATGGAAGATTTTCCTAGGACACGGCCAATAACCAGCAGATGTGCACTGGGATGACCCTTCCCTTTCTGATTATTTCCAGGTGACATCTGTTGGAATTGCTTGGTTCATGTGCTAGACTGATTGTTGCATCTTTTAAATACCACCTTTGCTAGACACTACTCATGAAGGGTATCTCTGGGTCACAGGTTATAGACATACTTAGTTTCAATAAGTTTTCGTTTTGATCCAGCCTTGTCGAATTAGTAGGTGGATGGACCTTTTAATTTCCCTGTCTTCCTATATTTCAGGACTTTTCGCATTTGTACTATATATTTGGTCATCCTTTATCCATCAAACTATGTGGTTTGGGGCTGTAGCAGACTAGTTTATTGACAGCTACTCTTAATGCGTCTACTCAATATAGCAACCACTATGTACTTTATAAAGGATTTTTTCAGATTTTGTGTTATATCAGGCCAGTCTGGTGGTACGGCAGTTAAGTTCGCATGTTCTGCTTCAGTGGCCCAGGGTTTGCCGGTTCAGATCCCGGGTCTGGACCTACGCACCGCTTGTCAAGCCATGCCGTGGTGGGCATCCCACATATAAAGTAGAGGAAAATGGTCATGGATGTTAGCTCAGGGCTAATCTTCCTCAAAAAAATTAAAAAAAAAATTTTTTTAATGATTTTGTGTTATTGGACCCTAACAATTACCTTTTGAGGTGGAGGGGGCAAAATTTGTGATCTTTATGTTACAGAAAAGGAAGCTGAGGGTCAGAGATACACTGACTTGTTTTAGTCCACATATCTGCGAAGTTATGGTGTTGAATTTGTGACCCGGTCTTCCGGCTTTCATTCGCTTATGCAAAAGCTAAAAGAGGCAGGGAAAAGGATAAACTTCTGTTTGTGGTTAAAGCAGGGACTATCCAATTTAGCTTTATGTCTTCCTCAGAACATAACACACAGTGCCTGGCACATACTAAATGATCAATAGTTTTTAATGATCAGATGACTGGGAATTAGGTAGGTATCCGCAGGGCCCAGGTTTGAATTGGTGATACTGCTACGTGGGGCTTTGGTGACTCCTGTTTATTGCAGCAGTGCTTCGAATTATAGGTAAGTTCAGTTCTGTAAATGTTCTGGCTGAAGAAAGGGACTTCCCGTTGGTCCCGGAGTTCTCGTGTTAAGTGGTGTGGGTCCTTTACAACTGAAATGTTTATAATAGGTTATAAACATGCCTATGGAATGTGATTTCTGTGGGGGAGTAGACTGTAATTGTTTGTTAATAGAAAATGTTGGTAAGATTTCTTCCACTCTCCTTTTCTAGACGCTGATCTGTAGCTTTAAATAACCAGTAACAAAGTTCCTCCTCGCTCTCAATATATTGCATTCAGCTGCGTATAACATGCTTCCTATTCCCAAGATCGCCAGAGGCAGCTGTAGTGTTTGGTGAGGGTGTTGGATTTCATTGAAAGATTTTCTCCAAATTGTTCCAGTATTGAGAGAGGCTGATTAGCCTCAGCCTCCTTGCTCAAACCTGTCGCAGTTTTGAAGTCATTTCAAAGCCTTCCATAATTAGGCTCCACCTACCTTTCCATCTTATCTCAAATAATTACCCACCATCGCCTTTCTAATACCTTCCACCGCTATGATACAAATTAAAAGTGTTCTAGGAGAAACCATTTAGTGACTTAGATTTTTCATACCCTACCCTTCAAGGAATTTGAAATAGCCATCTTCCAGAAGTAGTTTTCTAAATCCTGCATTTCATTCTCCAGCTATAGATACTCTGTCCATAAGATATGCTATTTAAATTAGATGTTTCCTGCTTCTTCTCTCTTTGGTCATGTGTTTCCTTAAGTCACAGATTGGTTTGCTAGTGCTTATGTTAATGCTGTGAGCTTTACATGTAAGCTCTCATCCCACCAATAGGGAGAACTTGTTAGAAAGTCCACCTGTGTCTCTTTAAGCATCTGTTTTCTGTCGAAAGCAATAGTAGGCTAGTGATTATGGCTCTTCCAGTAGTGCCACTGGATTTTTGATTTTTTAATCGTTTCTAAACTCTCTCTTTTCTCTTTGTACCTTGGCTTTGAATTCTGCAGTACCTGACATAAAGAAAACCTTCAGGAAGTTCCTTTTCTTCTTTTCTTTTTAATGCATAGGTAAAATCTCTTTATAACAAAGGTTTTTTTATAGTGAAATTCTTCCCCCAACTTAGTGGTTGGTCCATGGAAATGGTACTTGTCAAAGTGACAGTCAGGTTTTTTTCTTTTTTTAATTTTATTTCATTGTGGTAAGAACACTTAAATGAGATCTACTCTCCTAACAGATTAAGTATAAAACACTAGTATTATCTGTAGGCACAGTGTCATACGTCAGATCTCCAGAAGTTATTCATCTTGCATAACTGAAATTTTACACCTGTTTAAAATAGTCACACAAAGAAGCGAAGAACAGAACAGTGTTTGCTAGAGGGAGGGGGAAATGGGGAGTTGCTAATCAATGGGTAGTCAGTTTTCTACAGTGAATAAAACTTGGCAATCACTGCACCCAAGTATGTGGTTGTTTGCACTTGAGGTAGAAAAGGAAAGAAGAGTGAATTTGGTGATTTAGTCCTATCATGAAGCACTAGTTACCTTTCTAGTTCACCAGTTTCCTGCCAACACCTACACTACTGCCCCCTCAACTCAAAATAGAAACAATTAATGAAACTCCCAAGACCATTTCTTCCCAAACACCACCATACACAAACTCTCTCAAAGGTTGGAAGAAGAGAAGTATGGAGGACAGTTTGGTTAGGTATCTCTCTCCCACTAAATTAAGCACAGTTCATTTGCTAATTAGTTAAAAGTAGTTTCTTCTCATGAACACAGCTAACCCTGTTACATTAGTAGCAGGAAAGTCAAGAACTGGATCCTATGAATGCCACCAGCAGAATCAAAATCAAATGTGAGCAGAAGCACATCTTACAAGAATCACCATTATTCTTTCACTGAGTTCAGTGTAGATCCTTCTTTTTATATTCAACAAACCGTGTTGATCACTTTGTTTGTACTTTTAGTCCTGCCTGGTCTGAGTGGACAACTCTGAGTACTCTTGACCTTTGTTGGTGATACTAGTCGCTGACCTTGTTCGTGACTATACACTAGCTATGTCACAGTCTGACTTGCCAGCCTTCCCTCCCTGCTAGGCCTTTCCTCTCTCTTTATCCTCCTCTTCTCTAACTCCTTTTCTTTCTTCTTCACCCCTATCTCCTTCACAACTCCTCCATGATTTTCTCAGGGCTGGGCTTCAACATCGTCGGTGGGACAGATCAGCAGTATGTCTCCAACGACAGTGGCATCTACGTCAGCCGCATCAAAGAGAATGGGGCTGCGGCCCTGGATGGGCGGCTCCAGGAGGGTGATAAGATCCTCTCGGTGAGAACCGGCTTCGGCCTCCTTCACTGTCCCTGGCTCCCTAGACCCTATTCCCACCCTCTAACCCTTCCTTGGGACGATTCCTGCCTGCCTTGTTGGCTCTGAAAATGTCCAGATTATAGCATTCAGTGGGAGGGACCTTGATCAGTCATCTTCAGCCCTACCAAAGAGCGTGGAGGACATTTTCTCGCTTGACAGACTAGACAAATTAAGTCCAGAATGTGAAATTACTTAGCCAAGGTCCAAACACATGGAACAGGGAGGGTGAGGGACTGATATGGGGGAAGGGAACTTAAAACCCACGCTTTCTGTCGTTCTTCCATTTACTTTATCACCTCCCTTTTGTTAATTAAAACACTAATGTGTGTCTTCCTCCAAAAGAGACAGAAAAGTAGGGTAGCAATTAAGTGTCCTCCTGAGACTCACAGCCCTTTTTCATCCGTTGTTAATGTGAAAAATTGGAATGCAGTCTGATTTGGATATCTGTCCACCGTGCTCCCATTTCTCTTTGCTAATTTCTCTAGTAAGAGACTTAATACATGATAACCATTAATTGTATTATTTTTGGAAGTTCATCAAGGGCAAGGACCAGATCTTTTTTTAATGTTTTACATCCTAGCACAGTGCCCAATATATATCTAACAAGTGAACAAGTTAGGAAATTCAGGCAAACTTAGAAAGATTGGCTGATCCAGAATATAAATATAGTATC
Organism: Equus przewalskii; assembly: GCF_037783145.1. Classification (NCBI taxonomy): domain Eukaryota; kingdom Metazoa; phylum Chordata; class Mammalia; order Perissodactyla; family Equidae; genus Equus; species Equus przewalskii. The sequence goes on along the minus strand of NC_091855.1, from coordinate 15,927,066 downwards.
ATGGATGGTAATATCCTATTTTAGTCCTTTTTACTGGTTTGCCTCTTTTCAGTCCATTAAGCTTCTCCTAGACGTGGTATATTAATCTGTGAGACAGAGAGAGTGATAATCTTCCTTTTATCTCAAAAGGATATTGAGAAGTTTAGAAGCAGATTATTTCCTACAGCTGCCAGGAGAAAGACATTCTAAAAACACATCACCTTGAGTGTTAGAGTAAGGAAAACCTGAGAGTGAGTTAAAGTTATGGCATGTCATTAGAAACTGTGCAGCTTATATTTTGGCACATACCACATTCTCTCTAGAACACTGGGCCCTGGGCTCCATGGGTAAAGAGGGACTTGAAAAGCATAGCGGTTTAGAAGAGAGCCTGTTATTTAGAAAGCTTTGGTTAAAGGTAGGTTATTGAAACATGAGAATGGTTAGAAGTTTTTGAGTCCTATATATGCCACACAATATGCTAAGAACTTTAAACTTACTTACTGTTGTAGTAACCCTATGAGGTGGGTACAATTATTATGCCTATTTCACAGCTGAGGAACCTGAGGCTTAGTGAGGTCAAGCAGCTTGCCCAAGGTCACACAATTAGTAAGTGGCAGAAGACTAAAACTTTGGGGTCTGTCTGAATTTGGAGCCTCTACTCTTAAACCAGTATACTGTACTGCCTCCCAAAAGGTAAATGAGGAGCTAGGATTAGGTATCCTAAACAGAAAGTTGTATGATGAATTAATACTGGATTTTGTGTATGGTCTTATGTAGAAACTGAAATTAATCTTTCCATAAAGGATAGAATTAGACAGGGAAAAAACTTGAATGTGAGAGAATTTATTAGACATAAGCTGAGATGAAGAGCCTTTCTTATGTGGGCCGTTGCGTTATAGAGAAAAGAAATTCTTGGAAGGCCACTCAAGTTTTTAAAAAGGGTATTGTAGGAGATAAATGTCAATGAAGAGAAAAGTCGATGTCTAAAAAACTCAGCTCACTTGACTTTAAAATTTATAGCAAAGAGGATTTTACTTTATCAAAATAGAAGAAATAGTACAAAGATCTATCTAAGATATTAAACATTACAAATATATAAGACATGTTACAAAGAAGATTCAAGTTTACGTTGTGGCCAATTAAGAAGACATGTGAAAGAAGAGAGGGGGAAGTAAAAGCAAAAATATAAGACAGATATAGAAAGAAAGGGGACAGAGAAAGAGAAAAAGATGGCACATATACAAGAGGAAAAGGTCAGTTTATCCTCTCCGTTCTATCCAGGGCTATATTTTTTGACTCCAGTTTCCCTTGCAAGTGTTTACTCCACAATTATTCTTTCTAGATCCCATTCCTTGAGAAACATCACCTCTGTTGCCTGACTCACCATCCTATTCCTTCTCTATCCTTACGTGAATTTGTTAGGCATAACCATTTAACAGTTACATCTATAATTCTTTAGCTCACTTCATCCCTTTGATGTACTTATGTACTCATTTATTATTGGCTTTGACATCTCTGTAAAATTATACCAAATTATTTATTAGCCTATATTCCCATTTATTCTTTATGGGCCTTCCTGTCTTCCTCACATGAGTTATTTTTCCGTGTTGTAAAGTATGCCCCAATTCTTTCATTTAAGTTTTGTTAGATAATCAGACTAAGAATATGTCCCTTCTTTAGTACATATCCATTTTGGATAACTAATAGAAATATCATTAAGTGATCTAAATTTCCTGTCAGTTATTATTCACTATTAATTTAATCTTTCCGTTTCTCCCTAAATAATGCCCATGTTTTGTCTTAATTGCAAGTTCTAAGATTAAATAACTGCATGACTTATCATGCAATTTACCTTTCTCAACAAAAGTGAAATTTAATTTTTTGTGATCATTGTGGATGGTTAAACAAAAAAGAAAAAAGAACAGAAATTTCTTTCATTAGTGAATGTAAATGATTTTTAAGGCCCTGTTGCATTTGACAAAGAACCATTAAACAAAAACAGATATTACCTATAGAAGAACAGGCCTGAAATTGAGCTGAGGGCTGGAGATTTCTCACCCAAAGTTCATTTTGTGTGTATGATTGTGAGGATGGTTTGATATTTGTATAGGTTACCAGGGAAGCTGGGGAAATTTTATTTTTGTGAGGGAAATATAAACTGTCTAGGTTTCTCATTTCCCCTGTGTGTCTACCTAAATGAAGGGAGGTGGATAGTCAAGAATAGTCAACCCTCAGTGAACTCCACAATTTTATGAAGCTCAGGATGATACAGCTGATTATTATACTGCACAGATGAATGTTCCATTTTGACCAAACCTCTTATATAACAAAATGGCACAGATTGGGTCATTAGTCAGCTGCATTTCATATTCTCTTCAAATACGGTTCTTAATTTGATGAATAAAAGAGTTGAGTAGTCATCAGCATTTATCAACTATTGTACTTGATGGCCTGCAGAGCGCTGTGCCAGGGACTATGGAAAATTAAAAGAAAATGAAAGACTAGTCTCTGCCCTTAGCTTAGAAATCAATGAGAATGACCCACCAGAAGCCCTCATCCAGTCAGCTGCAGAGGCGTTGAAATATACAGAATACAAAGTGCCTCTATGGAAGAGTCTTTGTCTTCTCGTCTCTGTGTCCCCAGCACCTAGGCCTGTAGCTGGCACAGAGTAAGCATCTAATAAGTTAATTGCTCTGTGAATGAATTATAGTGTAACAGACTTTTTTTTGTTTGGGCTTGATTAGTTGGAACTAGATAATCTATTTTTTTCTTCCTTCAACTGATGAAAAAAGGGGACCCCCCCCAACTTTGTGGTTCATTTCAGGTTCTTGATAAAAAATTAAAATATCCAAAGTATAATCTGAGGTCAGTGTTTATTAAATTGAGCCTATTCTTTCTCCACATCATTTACAGCTACATTTGTGTCATCCTATAGTTAGAGCTCCTGTAACTGTAACATGAGCCTGAGATAGTGTTAGATTATCCTGAGGCAATTCAAAATTATTAATCATCGGAGAAAACTAATTTTAACTCAGTGTACTCATTTCCTAAGGCAGGAGATAGGAAACTCATTTTTAAAGACTGCTAACAATTATAGTTAAAGCAAAAAATTATATATTTCCCTATCAGTTAACTAGAATACCACCATCCTAATTCTTGAATATTTGGTCAGCAAAATTTTCAAGCACGTTGCAAATTTGCCATATCTCAGGTTCAGAAAAACTTACTATGACGTGAGTTACAGAAGCTGAAGTAGCAAGTTTAGTTAGCAGTGTTCTATGGTTTCGCAGTTGAATAGCTGTTGGTACTAAAGTTGGGGTCCAGGGATCCATCTGTTATCACCTGGGAGCTTCTTAGAAATGTAGAGTCTCAGGAATCTTCCCAGACCTATGGAGTCAAAGTTTACACTGTAACAAGATCCCTGGGTGAGTCTGTGAATAAAGTTGAGAAGCACTGCTGTAGGCAAGTGTTTTCCAAACCTTTTAAATTATGACCTGTAATAGGAAATACACACATACGCACATATAATTGAAGCAGAGTTTAACAAAATAATACCTATCTCTTCTATATGTGACGCAGTCTGGTATGTTGTCTTTTCTTCTAATTTTGCTTTTTTAAAAATTAAATACTGGTCTTGACCCACTGGATTGACTTCAACTTCCTCTTTAATGGGTCAGCAGACCCATATTTGAAAAACCACTACTCCAGCAAATGGAAAAATACTGATGAAATCCATGGATGCATAGAGTATGTATTAAATAGGGTAAGTAGGCTGGGTGTGGAGACCAGTAAGAGGACCATTTCAGGCAGTTTAGGTTAAAGATAACTCAAACTTCAGAATTACCTGGAGGGCTTATTAAAGCACAGATTGCCACAATGGGCTCTAATAATTTGCATTTTTAACAAGTTCCAGGTTGATGCTAATACTGCTGGTCCTGGGACCACACTTTGAGAACCTCGGGTCTATAATATTAGTAAGGATAGTCATAAAGAGAGTGGATTCCACATATATTTGGAGTTAAAAAAACAGAGCTTGTTGGTTAGTCAGTGTCAACTGGAATCTATAGAAATGCTTGGAGGAGGTAAATATTGGAAAACAAATTCTGCTTTGGAATAGAGATGACATTGTCAAGAGAGAAAGAATCACAATTTACTTTATGGGACTGGTTTACATTGGGCAGAGGATGAGAAAGGGTTCTTTAAAAAAGAAATTCCTGGGCCAGTCCTGGTGGCCTAGTGGTTAAGTTCAACGTGCTCCACTGCAGCAGCCTGGGTTTGGTTCCCAGGTGTGGACCTATACCACTCATCTATCACTGGCCATGCTGTGAAGGTGGCTCACCTACAAAATAGAGGAAGATTGGCAACGTATGTTAGCTCAGGGCAAATCTCCCTCAGCAAAAAAAAAATAAAAATAAAAAAAGAAATTCCCTTTGCAGTTCTGAAAGGCCTCCAGTTTGGGGTTTTATTTTTTAAAAAGCAATGAAAATAACTGTCCTCTTATACTAAGATAGCTTTAGGCTTAACTGAGAGGGTTGTAAGGCAGAACTGGCATAATTAGCCTGTGCCCTGTATAGCACCTGATGTCACCAGTGTTTTCTTCCCTGTTAGCAGAAGGAGTCTCAGGTGAGGACCAAGATTACACACTGAGTCATCAGGATGGAAGCTGCCGTTAGAGTCCATGCCTGGGGCCAGCCCGGTGGCACGGTGGTTAAGTGTTTAAGCAGTTAAGGTTCTGCTTCAGCGGCCCCGGGTTTGCTGGTTCGGATCCCGGGTGCGGACATGGCACCTCTTGTCAAGCCGTGCTATGGATAGGCGTCCCACATATAAAGTAGAGGAAGATGGGCATGGATGTTAGCTCAGGGCCAGTCTTCCTCAGCAAAAAGGAGGATTGGCAGCAGTTAGCTCAGGGCTAATGTCAGTCAGGCTTTGTAGAGTTATAGCCTTTGCAGGGTGCACTCTACAACCAAACCTCAGGAAATCATGTGACATTTATTACACTCAAGTGTTGTTCAAAGCACTATCCAGGTATGATAGGGGTTATAGTGATGGGTTGAGATAAAGCCTCTCCAGGTTATTTATAGTAGCCTGTAAAGTGATAATCATATAAGGCAAAGTTCAGTTTGAGCTTTAAGAGAGTAATGTAGTGTGGAGATTCTAGGAAGGAAATCAGTCACATCTAATGGAGTTATCTAGAAAGGCTTTGTCAATGAAGTGACACTTAACTAAATTCCTTTCTTAATTTGCTGTTACTTCAATATATACAAATGAATAAAAATATTAATATATACACACCTTATGTTTTTATACAACTGTAAAATTTTAAAGTGTATATAATGTATAGGTACAAATGAAACTGCAAAACCAATACAGATTCAATTTGCAACATTACTGTGATGGATAATGATATGTGCTGAAATAAAATCCTTGCTTACAATGTAAATTTCTATAGTGTTTTAAAGTAGAGGCTTTGGGGCTGGGCTGCTTGTATTTGAATCCTGGTTTTGCTATTTCCATTCTACATGCCCATGGACAAGTTGGCATGGCCTCCCTAGTTTTATCACCTATAAAACAAAGGTTCTTAACTTATAGGGCTCCTTTGAAGACTTAAATAAGTTAGTGCATGTAAAATGAATTAGATAGCTCCAGACATAATATGCAATGATTTCTGTCAATTATTACTGACACTATGGGAAAGATTATTTTGAACTCAGTATTCCTGCCATTGAGTGTCATGTAGTGACTCACTTCTTCCACTTGCATTCATATTACTATGAAACTTGGCTCTGATATTGAGCTATGACATTTTTCGCATTCATTGACATAACTGCATCACGAACTTACTTGTTTATCTCTAAGAGAAAATACCTATTTCTTTACAATGATAAATAGAGTTATCACGTGGGCTAGATTAGTCAAGTGAGCATTCACACTACAATCAGCAATCTCACACCTATTCTCTCTCCTGAGGAATTACCTAGAAAATGGGTTCATTGAAAATTTATTGTGATGGTTCTAGAAATCCTAAAGTTCTTTCCCTGTGGCATATCTACCCAAAAAACCAAGGCATAATCAGAAGGAGGCTTGGTAGCATGAAATCAAAGTCCATCAATTAAAAACCCTGTATTCATTTCTACATTATAGGTAGCAGGACTGATCCTATTTAATATCAATCTTGGAAGATAGAGTTTTTTTAAAAGGGAAGGGTATTCGGATGGTGGATATAGCTTGAGCACAGTTATGAAGGTAAGAATATATGTTTTATGTCCCAGAGTCAGTGAGTTCTGTGATTTAGCTAGACCATAGGATATATCAAAGGGCGTAATGAGAGATTCAACTGGGAAGGTAAGTTGGAGCCAATTCCTAGAGGATTTTGCCTACCAGAATGAGAAAACAAGCATGCACTTTCTTCCCCTGCTTCCAGTTTTGTTTCTGTTTTTGAGTGGTAAAGTGAGATAAACAGAATTGCACTTTAGGGAGATTGATCTGGAGACTTAGTATTTGAATAGGTTAGAATGAGGGAGGACCTAGAGGAAAGTAGATCAGAGAGAAGGTGATCACAGTAGTTCATCTAAAAGTATCCACAGCTTAGAGAAAAATAGCATATGAGGAATGTCATTATGTTGGACTACAGGATTTGGCAATATATGGTATATGAAGATTGACAGAGTGGAGAGAGTTTTAAAATATTCTCAAAATTTTTGTCGAATGGAGTGACAATAAGAGGGAAGTTGGGATAGTCTGCTTTTGTGGGAAGTAATAAAGAGGCTTTGGAGATGTTGAATTGGGGTCTAGCCAGAATATCCGAGTACAGGCACTTGGCAGGAAGTTGACAAATCCAGAAGTAGAAGTAGGGATAAAAATTTGGGAGTTGTCTTGCAGATTACAGTTGAATTTGTGAAAGATCACCATAGGAGAGAAGATATGAGGACAAAAGACTACCGACATTAAGGAATATTTATCTACCTTAAGAAGGAAGGAAGGGAAGAGGAATCTGAAAAAGAACAGTTCAAGAAGTAAGGGAGCTAAGTGTTCACAAGCTAAGACAGGAGAGAACTGCAAAAGGGAGGAGGTGGTCTGAAGACTGAAAAAGAGCTCTGGGACTTGGTGATTGGAAGTCACTGCTGACCTGCAGGACAGCATGTTCTTCCCTCCTACCTCATTTATTCTGGGATTACAATGGAATAAAGAGTGAATGGATGCTGAGGAAGTGGAGGTAGTGCATACAAACAGTTCTTTCAACAAGTTTTACAATGAAGAAAAGAGGAGAGAAGATGGGAGGAGGATGATAGTGGGTTCCAAGAAATATTTGTATTGTTTACTTTTTGTTAGTGTTGTCAAGTTGATCTGACTCCTAGTGACCCTGTGTACAGGAAAGCAGAACGCTGCCTGATCTTTTTGCACCATCCAGCACTATATCAGACAGTGCTCTGCTACTATTCATAGGGTTTTCGTGGCCAGATTTTTCAGAAGTGAGCAGCCTGGTCCTTCTTCCTAGTCTGTTAGTCTGGAAGCTCCACTGAAACCTGTCCACCATGGGTGACCCTGCTGGTATTTGGAATACTGGTGGCATAGCTTTCAGCATCACAGCAGCACGCAGCTACCACAGTATGATAACCAACAGATGGGTTGTGTGGTTCCCTGAGCAGGACACCAACTCAGGCCGTGATGTTGGGAGCACCAAATCTTAACCACTAGACTACCAGGGCTAGCTGTTTTCTTTATGGATGAGGATAATTTTAGTTGAGAAGGAATGGAGAGGGATATAATTAAGGAATCAAGAAGAGTAAATGACTGCTTATTATGTAAGGAGGCTAGAAGGTATATGATCAAGAGCACTAGTGGATGGTTTAGCCTCAATAGAGGAAATAAATCTAATTCAGAAATAAGGAGAAAGCAGCAGTGAGAGGATATCAAGAAACTTTGAGAGGAAAGGAAAGAAATTGGAGAGAGTGTCTGTGAGAAGTTCTTAATATTCTCAAGAAAGATAAGGCAAAGGAATGCTAAGAGGAGAGATGGGATTGGAGTTGGGGTTTGATGATAGGATGTGGAACAGCTACCACTGAGTATTACTGAGTTCACCAGATGAGTAGAAGGGTTGTGAGGATATAGCTGGAGTCAGCTAGCATGGATTTGTGGTGGAGAGTGTGACTGTGTGTCTTTCTCCAGGAATATTAAACTCAGTGATGACAAGGAAAGTAAATGCAGTGTGTTGCCCAGGACTGGAAAGATGACAGAAGACCATGGGGACACGGGATTCTAATAGTTTACCAAGTGGTTTGTTGAAATAACAACAGGAACTCCTAGATGGGTAAGGATGCAAGTCAAGTCTAAAAAGGTTAAAAGCTTTGATGAGGATAAAGAGGAAATTCAGTAGAGGAATAAGAAGTGTGAAGGGAGTAGAAATGGTAGCCAGTTTTTTAAAGAGTTTTGAGATACTCGAGCTGAAGCATGCCTACTGTTGAAGTCCAAGGCTTCTGCCAATTGGTGACTAAAGTAGACTAGACCTGGAAACTATTCATTTGGGAAGGTTGACATACTGTAAGGCCAAAGTATTGTTAGATTGATTCACTAAGGATATTGGCAGGAGATAGAGTGGAGGGATGACTATGAACCTCTTAGAGAAGGGAGACTGTGACAAGGAAGATGAGAGGGTTGAATATATCAACGGCTTGAGCTTCAGCTGAGTGGAGAGTAGTTGGTGAGTCAAGATGGAGGAATAATAGTGCAGAAGGAAGAGTAAAAGGAAAAGGTACTTTCATCTTCCTTCCGGTATTTAAAAACCCTAACCCTAGCTCCTACACCTACTATGACTTTGGATAAATTACCTAACCTTGCTAAGCTTCAGTTTCTTCATCTGTGAAAACATGGTAAAAATAGTATCTACCTCATAGGATTATTATGAGAATTAAATTAGATAATGTATGTAAAGCATTTAGCACAGAACCTACCAAATAAATATATTAGATGTTCTTGCTGCTGTTGCTGTTGTGTGAAAGATATGTAGATCTTGCATAAAGTGGGCTATGCTGTGTCAGTATAAGCTAGATATCACTTCTGGTCAGTGTCACTTCTGACACTGAAAAGTATTAATACTGGAAGTCCGTCACATCTCTTACCTCTAAGTGGTAGGACTGACCTACACTAAAACATTTTTTAAGAGTTTATATCATTACAGAAATATGGTTTAGTAAATTTGAGGAGGATAGGAGTATCCATGGAATCAAGCGAAATCATTCACAATAGAGCAAGATCAATAGAATGGGCTAGATTTGCACCACATTGGAATAAATTGTGGGAGAGTTTCATAGTGTTATATTTCTAGAGTTGAAGCTGGCAATGCCAGGGATTAGGAGTATGAAGGATAGAGTGGTAACCTGGAAGACTGCGTTAACTCTAGGGACGCAGGCTTCTGCTCGTGGAAGACATAGAAGTCCAGTAACAGAATCCAAAGTGTCAAAACGAGACAGACAGTAGAGCTAGGAGGAAGAGGAGACTACCTTTTTTCCTTTTTTGACTTAGGAGCTCTTCAAATGGCCCATGGAACCTCAGTTCTAGGAAGATATAGCTTTGAAAATGAAAAAAGTTATTCTGAGTTCTAAGTCACTTTACCCATTCTCCTAGCCCTTGGTGTCAGAGTTTGTTTTCTAACTGTTTGGTCACATGAAAGTAAATCTTTGACTTATGAGAGTTCGCATTCCCCCTCTCTTACTCCTTTTCCCTGCTGTTTTGACAGGTGAATGGCCAAGACTTAAAGAACCTGCTGCACCAGGATGCTGTAGACCTCTTCCGTAACGCCGGCTATGCCGTGTCCCTGAGGGTGCAGCACAGGGTAGGTGGTATTTGCAGCCAGCAGCCTGGCACCAAGCTTTTGTCCCATTCTGGTGAATAAACCCTGTGGTGTCACCTTCAGGAGTGTGTTTGCCTTTCTTTCTTTCACTCTCACTCTGCCGAAGGGCTTGTCTGGCACAGGCAGGCGTCTTCTGGGACTACTTCTTGTTATTGAAGGAAATTCGTAACAGTACACCTGCAACCCAGCCCCTAGCTTCAAGGTAATGTGCCTTGAAGATAAAGCTCAAGAACAAAATTAAAATACACGGGGAAAAAAATATAACCAGAATCGATTTTAATTTTTAGTAGATAAGGAAACATATGTCTGCCCTTGAGCATTTTTATTTATAAAACTGTAAGTACATGTGGGTTTTCTGATACCCGCTGTGTACTTTTCCCTGTCACTGCCGTGAAACCCTTTTTCATCACCTTGCTGACCCTCTTGACCAAGGCTCAGGTCCCCAAAGGGGAGTTCCAGGAAAAGGGAAATTGAATTCAGAATTCAGTGAAGTTGATACCTATCCCTGCGTCTACCTCTTAGTTCCTGGGCTTTTATAATTTGGATAATGGGAAGAGAAGCCTGGATAGACATAATTCCTCCCACAGCACCAAGGACTTCAGAGTACATATACAACACAGGTTCAATGTGCTTTTAAAGTTACTCCCTCTTAAATCGATGCTGTCTTTGCCTCACTCAGCTCCTGAGTGAGGCTTCAGAGGCTGAAGAAGAGTTCAACAGGAGATAGTAAAAAAGTAGAGAGAGCAAGTCATGAAGATCTCTGAGAAAACAGCTGGGGTTGCAAGCAGAATCTGGGTTTAGAGGGATTAGAAAATAGGTCAATGGGAGACACTCTCGGTCATCAACTGCTTCTCCCCTGGCTCTTCTCTGTTTCTAAAACATGGGAGAATTTATGCAATAGATAAAGGCACGTAAATATAGACATACACTTCAGCTGTGATTAGAGTTCTTTTTGAAGGCATGTGGGGAATGATTTCTGAAGTTCACTCTTTAGGAAACATCCATAAATAGCTCCTAATAAAACAGATTCTTGTGGTCAGGGAGATTTTTCGGGCCTAGCCCTACAAACCATGTCTTCTATTGAGCACGCCCACTCAGGACATCTCATCAGGAAATGAATGAAAGATGTAGAGGTGAGAGAGAGGATAGAAAAGTAGTTTGTGGAGTCTTGCCTTTCAGATTGAGGGGTCAGAGTTTCCTGGATTGTAATGAGGTTAAATCTAACTGAAACAAAATGGTGCCATAATTGTTGCAAGTTAGCTATAAAAAGTTAATATTAAGAAAGGCCACCTTTAAAAAAATGGCTGAAATGAAGAAAGACCATCAGCCTCAAAAAGGAATGCTTAGACAATGGAAAATTATAACCACTAGGATATGATTTCTTTTTACTTATTTAACTCTGAGTCTTTTACCTCTGTTCCATATAGTTTTCACCTTTATGTGTGTCTAGTATTACAGATTAGGGGATGAAGAACTCAACCCCATCTTAGGATGGAGTGGGTGCCTTTTGAGAATTGGCAAGTATTTCCAAATAATGGCATTGTACCTGTGGTAACATTGCTCAGATCTGCTCTTATTGCACTCTGATGACTGGTAATCTTTCTAAGTAAACATTGCTAGGAAGATAGACACCTCCCACCCCTGCCTGATAATTTCCAGGTTCCCTATTGGATCAGTAGGCTTCATCTCATATCTTCATTTTCCTGATGATAGAATACACATGTAGCTTGGTGGAGGCAGTACAGAAACAGAGGTTATCTGACTTACCCTCAGTGGTCCCTTTAGGTCAGAAGCACAGCAAGATTAAATGCCTCCCCATCAGACTTATTTGTTTCCAAAGAATCAGTGACACTGATGTATCAACTCAGGACAAACAGAGGGGATTCCTTCTGCTAGATAGTGCTTGGGGTCTACAGCTTTGGGTGGCCTAGAGACTATAGACCCAGGTAATATGTCAACCTGGACATTTCAGTTGTGGTAAACACATATTGGTCACTAGAGTTAACATGTGTCTTTCCCTTCTAGTTACAGGTGCAGAATGGGCCTATAGGACATCGAGGTGAAGGGGAGCCAGGTGGTATTCCCATAGCTATGGTGCTGTTGCCAGTGTTTGCCCTCACCATGGTAGCAGCCTGGGCCTTCATGAGATATCGGCAGCAACTTTGAAAAGCTTGCTTTCTTCCAGTGCTCGCGATGAAGATACATTTCTATTTCTCTCATCCTGTTCCCCTGCCATTCTCCCAACCTTTTCCCTCTCTCTGCATAGCCAACACGTGACTTAAAGAGACTGCTACCCAACCAGAACCTTGCTGTTCGACATCTCCCAAGTCCTCGTATTCTGATGAGAGAGTAAAGGCATTGTTTGAAGGAAAGCTAAAGAAAAGACTTGCTTAGAACAAATGAGGAGTTGTATATTTTACTAGGACCACCCACAGAAGTTCAGCTACAACCCAAAGAGGGAAAGGTCCAGTCTTTCCATCACCACGGTTGATACCTTTTTCCTTAGTTGGCATGCCTCAAAGGCCAGCGGTGTGACAAAAGAGAAAAAGAAGATTTTTCTTTTTAATGATCTTCCTTGGGAAGTTTTTGTGGCCTTTATTTAATTTCTAACTACATACTTGGGTGCCTATATCAAACAAAGGATAATAAGAAGAGCATTTTTACTTTTTTAAAAAAGGAAATATATGTATACACACACACACACATACATATGCACATATGATAGTATCATAGTGATGCCTTATGGAGAATTAAAGAGGTGGAAAGCTACTCTGTGGTTTCTAGGTTTCTGATGTAAGGGGTGAACTTAGTTGAAGAATTTGATATATAGTGGGAATGAGAGAGTGAGCCTTAAAAGATAATATCCAATCTGAGTCATCAAAAAAGAAAAGAAAACTGGAGCAACTAACTAAAAATCTTAGAACAATATTTCTTCTCATAATAGCTATGGTGAAGTTGAGGTTGGTTTTTAGTGCCGTCGAGTCACTTCCGACTCCTAGTGACCCTGTGTACGCAGAGCAGAGCCCTGCCCGGTCTTTTTGCTCCATCCTCTCACCTGATGCTCTTATGAGACAATGCTCTGCTGCTATTCATATGGTTTTCATGGCCAGTTTTTTTGGAAGCGAGTGGCCAGGTCCTTCTTCCTAGTCTGTCTTACTCTGGAAGCTCCACTGAAACCTGTCCACCATGGGTGACTCTGCTGGTATTTGAAATACTGGTGGCATAGCTTTCAGCATCACAGCAACATGCAGCCACCACAGCCTGACAGCCGACAGATGGGTGGTGAGGTTCCCTGACCTGAAAACGAGCTTGGGCTGTAGTGGTGAGAGTGCTACCTCTTAACCACTAGATCACCAGGGCTGAAGGTGAGGTAAAATGCCATAATCCAGCTTTGCACAAGTCCGTCTGTTCAAAAAACTTTGAGATGTAAAGATAAATCTTACCAATCTCTGAACTACCTTTTGGTACCTCATAGTCCTGTTAAAGGATCAGCTGGAATGATTGTGGTCAGAGCTGTGGTGGTGGGGCCAAACCGATTCAGTGAAAAAACACTGAAAGGAAAAAAGATAGTGCCTCCAAAGTGTCACCTGACCCTCTCTGGCTGTCTACCAGTCTTTCTGGTTTCTAGTAACAGGCAAAGTCTGGGAGAAGGAACTGCTCCCTGGCAGGATGGGCATGAAATCAGTTCTCCTTAACTGATTCTGTTAAGTTTGAAAGGGTTTGGATTGCTAGTTTTTTGAAAGGCTCTGAACAGTGGTTATGGCTTTTAATGAATAAACCATTTTGCAGGGAAAGGGAAGAAAAAGAGTTATGTTTGTCTTAGGGAGTAGGAAAGTTCGGTAAATATTTCATGGAGAAACCTTGAGAGAAGGTTATGGATGAATGGATGCTAGGGAATAGCAGGAATACTAATGAGGTGGGAACCATCCTGTTCATGTGGTATTGAAAGTTCGTTCTAAAACACTAAGGAGAGCTGAAGCAAGGCTAATTTTCTGACTTTAAGAAAATCGTTTCCCTCCTCCAAATGTACTGGCCAGACTGTAGGCCTTATATAATCTTGACAGCAAGAGCGTGAGGACTTTCCCTCAGGCAGCTAGTTGTGTCCACTTTTTAGCATGCGTGATCTAGTGAGTATTTTACAAATGTCGATTGGACATCAGCTTGTTAAGACGCTTTTACAAAGAAGTAAAATACGTAGGCTCCATCCTAAAGGGCTTTTTGGTTCCAGTTGGGAAGGGAATACTTATACATGTAAAAGTGGAATTAGCTGCATAGGCAGGCCAGCATAAGTTGGTGCTGAGTTTATATTGCAGACAGCAAAAGGGAATACTGAGACACTTGAGGAAGTTCCATGGAGGAAGGGGACAAGTTAAGGACCCTTGAGGAGCTTACAGTCTAGTTAAAAGAATTCATGAACAGATAAGTTAAAAGTATATCACCAGGTTAAGAAACAATTGAAAGCCATAATAAAAGAAATGGTACCCTTCAGAATACAGTGTGACGACAAAGATGTGCAGGCAACCATTGCATTTTTTTAGTAATTTAGGAAAAGAAAGCTGTCACAAAATGGCATCAGACAAGAGTGGAAAGGGAAGGCTTTTAAAAATAACAATCCCAGAAAGACCTACCTCTGGGTCAACTATTGGTATAGGGAGAAACTTGCTTTAAACAATCCTGATGTGGCTTATGCCTTTAGATCTGAACTGTTGTGTCTTTGAGACTCGTTAGCTAACTGCACTGGTAGGTTCCACAGAGAAACACTGACAGTATTCCAGTTATCACCTCAACCAGCCCCACTGTGGAGGCACAACCTCCAGTGCCCTCTCTCTATCTGGAGGCGTGTGCAGCAGCTTCTGCAGTGGGCCTGCTTACCTCCCACGATTCATCTCAGGGTTTGGACATTAACTCCTGAGAGGACCTTGAGACACAAAATGAAGCAAATGGCAAGCAAGGAGGAAAGCTATTTAGTTTTTATTTGTTGGTTTATGTAAATAAGAAGAACACCTATCCTATCCCATTGTTGGTAGAAGTTTTGCTTTGGTTGATAATAGAGATTCTGATGCACTTTAATAATTTAGATTTTCTCTGGAATTAAAGAGCATTTAGAGATCAATATATTAAAGTTTTAGGCAGGTATGCTATTCTTATTTCTGATTCTCTAGAAAACTAAATTATCATAGATCAAGTATCGGAGTCTATTGTAGGTCATTAGAAAAATTCATGCTCTTTATAGGTTGTATCTAATATTCTTACCACCTAAATTACTACATTCAAAGTTCTAAAAACTGAATGAAAGTGTTTTAAACACCATCTACATAAAACACTTCTATGTTTATCATCCTATATTATACGTGTGATTCTAATAAGATATTGTTTGCTTCAGTTGTCTCTCTTCATTTCCTGCCAAGTTTTAATCTGTGCTGTTGATTTAGCTTAATTAATCACACGGTTTAGCCATTTGTGATGGAAAAAGGAAATTAATGTTGTTACTGCATTCTGTGCCAGGCACTATACTAAACCCTGATTGGTACACTATTTGTTCATGCCTCACAACTCTGATATCTAAATATTGTTATAAAGACACTGAAGAAAAGAGAATAAATTACTTTCCTAAGATCACATAGGTGGTAATAATAGGATCAGGGTTTAAACTCAGGATTTCAGATGCCTCCATCAGTGAGATTTCCTCACCGGCAGTGGTTCTCAAAGTGAGGTCTGGACAAAAGCATCAGCATTTCCTGGGAACTTGTTAGAAAAGCAAAAGCTTGGGCTTCACCGCAGACCACTGAACCAGAAACTGAGTAGGGCATCCAGCAATCCGTTTTAATAATCCCCCCAGGTGACTGATTCACGCTAAAGTTTGAGAATCACTGCTCCGTGCCAATACAGATCTTCCTCGACTTAACAGTGGGATTACATCCCGATAAACCCATCGTAAATTGAAAATATAAGTTGAAAATGCATTTAATACACGTAGCCTACCAAACATCATAGCTTAGCTTAGCCTAATTTACACATGCTCAGAACACTTGTATAGCCTATGGTTGGGCAAAATCATCTAACGCAAAGCCTATTTTATAGTAAAGTGTTGAATGTCTCATGTAATTTATGGTACACTATACTGAAAGTGAAAAACAATGGTTGTACAGGCACAGAATGGTCCTCGATGTGTCGCTTGTTTACCCTCCTGATTGCATGGCTGACGGGGAGCTGCAGCTCCTTGCTGCTGCCCAGCATCACGGGAGTACTGTACTGCATATCACTAGCCCAGGAAAAGATCAAAATTTGAAGTACAGTTTCTATTGAACGTATCACTTTTGCACCATCATAAAGTCGAAAAATTGTGAGTCAGTCCATCATCGTAAGTCGGGGACCGGATGTAATTGTCCCCTCCTCAGGTTAGAATCACCTGGAGAGCTTATAAAAATTCCAATGTCCAGACTGCCCCTAGACCAATTAAGTAGACTAGGGATCAAACTGAGACAGCAGTAAAATAAAGTTCATCAGGTGATTCCAGTGTGCAGTGTCAGTAGAAAACGCTCTATGGCATTTAAACCTGGACACTGTTTAAATTATTAAATTACATACAGGCATTGCTCCTGCCAAAAATGAGAATTTCACTTGGGCCTTTTTAGACCCCAGCTCTCTCTGAGCTTCTGCCCCAAGTACAGATGTGGAGTAAGAGGTGCAGCACTCTTTGGCTTCTGATTTGCTAAGGACTGATCAACCTCCAGCCAAATGTGTTAGTGAATGTGTCAGTTTGTGCATCTGTTAAATTAGAACCAAATCATAGAATATTGGAGCTAAAAGGGAACCAGAAAGATTTCTAGGATGAATCTGTCTTAGGGATGATAAAATCAAGGCTCAGAGAGGTGAGCTAACTTAACCCAGATCAGAGACTTAGTATGTGGCAGAGGTGCCCTTTCTGTCTCATATTTATGTTTTGAATGTATCCACTACGTGAACATACATAAAACTACCCTTTTTATCTCAGTCCCCTTCCATCTTTTCTCTTCGGGCCTTGGATAAAGAGCAGGAGAACAGATTGACAACTGAAGCATGTTGCAAGCATCATACAAAATTGGGAGATTCCACAGAATAATCTGAGAAAGACCCAATATCGGATTCAATCAGATGAGTTCTTCTGAGACTAATTCCAACAGTTCTAAACTAGAGAAATATGTTTTTTGATATTGGGCATTGTAAGCAATTTTTAAAATACATTTAAAGAAATGAAACAACATAAGGAACATTAGTGTGTCAAGTATGTGGGCGAGTGGACTTCATGTAATTTCATGTGGGGCCGATGTTCTGTTCTAGTCAATTTCAGTTGAAATTCCTCTTTAGACAGATGAGGGTTTTCTCCATTCAACAAGTGAGTGCCTACTATATGCTGGATGCTGCAGATAGAGAAATAAAATATAGTCAGTCTAAGCTGAAACAGCTCATCTGAAAGTGCAGGAGTGTTTGTTGCTGATCTTGAAAAGTATTTTTCTATCACCTAGGAGTAGAAGACTGAGTTACAAAGCTCTCTACCTCTCACCTGTAATAGATTTAGAGTTGGTTACTATCCTGGGGTAAACCCCTTTTGCTGTTTCTCTTATCTGTAAACTTTCTGAGACCAGCACTCACATCCACAAGGGCAATTTTGATCAAAAGGAAGACAGTATTTTAAGGAATTCTGTTCTGATCGGAACCAGGTTCTTAACTGCCATAGATTTGCCTGATGTTGATATTTTTATATAGACTACAAAGCACTTGATCCACTTACCTGGTGCACTTGATACTGTAATAGCCTATATTACAGTAAAGCATTGCTGTGTCTAAGGAATCAAGTAATAGCAAACACTAGGTCCTGTTTCTAAACGTTTTCCTTACTGTTCATGTTCTCTTTCTTTTTGCAGGGGGAGAGGGATGGGGAGAGAGCTGAAATGTGTTTTCAAATGCAAGTCGATCAGTAACTAACTAACGAGTCATTTGCAAAAGAACTTTGTATTTACTGTAATCATTAAATTTATTGACCAATCACAGGAAAATGGGATGATCCTTCTTCCTGGTTTGCAGATTTGCAAATGGAATCACAGAATCAAATCCCATTTTATTTCTGTATCTGCAATGCTGATTTGAATATGAGTTTCTTATTACTGGATATATGTGCATTTTACCCCCAGGCCATGTTGATTCTTATAAGATTATTTTCCTTATGAACCTTATTTTATTTTGTTTCCTTTGTACTTTGATCCTAATGTCACATTGCATGCCTGGATCTAAACAGCAATCAGTTTCTCAGATCGAATAGATGCCCTATTGAACCTTGGAAAACACATGGACGTAAAACCATATGATCTAGGGAATATCACTACAGATCAAATACATTAATGAGCCCGTCAAAATAGACAACCTCCCCTAAGCTTTGCTCTTTGATACTAGGTATTGCAAATGAAATAACGGTGTATCTAACTTTGCCTAGCCCAGTATTGGCATTCAATAAAAACTTGTTGCATTTGTCAATGAATCTTTACAATCTTATCTCTTCCACCTTATTTGGGAGACTGTTGAATAAATATCTCATTTTTCTGCCAACTTCTTAGAGTAGAACCTCTGACAGAAGAATGAAAAGAGGAAAGAAAGAAATCGAAATGATCAGTTTGAGGCTTAGCTTTGACATAGGAGAGAAGGATGTACTATCATGTACTGCTCATACTGATAATAAGTGGCTAACAATTATTGAGCTCTTATCAATACTTCACCTACTGTTCTAAGCATGTGTTTAAGCCTCACAACAACTAAAATAATTGCTGTTATCCCCATTTTACAGATGAGATAAGTGAGGCATGGAGAGATTACACAGCTATTAAGTGCCGGAGCTCAGATTTAAATCCAGAACCTGCATACATAACCATGACACTATACTGTCTCTACTCTCCGTGATACCGGGCGCTACGTTGGGCCATCCTTTTCCATGTAACTAATAACACATTCTCACAACTGCAAGACAGTATCAATAGTCCCTTTTTTATAGATAAGGTAACTCAAGGCTTAAAGAAGTTAATAACTTGCTCAAGATACATAGTGCTAGACCTGGGAATTTACTTCAGGATAATGAGGAGTCCACTCCCCCCCATTCCAGAAAATTGAAGTTTGTGATACTAAATTTGGTTCAGCCATGCTATCCCAGCCTGCCATTATGGATAAAAGGTGATTGCACGAGATTAAATGTCCTACAACAATAGCAGGAGGAGTACTATTCTGTATCTATATACAAAGTTTGAAAGCAATTGCCAACATTTACTATCTTACTCACATCCCCTCCTTTCCCTAAAGCCTTACAAGCTATGGAGAAGGCAGGGATGATTTGTGCCAAAGGATGGAAAAGGACTTGTCAGAACTGAATGTTGACCTTTAGCCTAAGTTACTTTGCATATAGCTGATTTTGATATAAAAAGAAAAGGCTGTGTTGCGGTAAAATATTTACAAGACAGTAGGCCCTGCCAGGCCATAGTCTGAGGACCACTGACAACAACTATTACAGGTTGAGGTGGACTTTTAAGAGTAAGAATGAGAGGAGAAAGCTCCCAAACGTTGATCCCTTTGAGTCCCAGATTGAACAGCATTGACACATTTCCTAGGAGTGGCTTTTTGAAAAATCTCTTATCCTCCAAAAAAAGAAAAGCCAGGGAAAGTCCAATATAATTTCGCTTGGTGTAATTTTGGAAATGAGTTGAAGAGTGACCATTGTCAGACTTGATTGAGCACCCATCATGGCCAGGAGACCATCCAAATTTCAATAATTCACATAAAAATACTAGCAATATTAAGTACTCATCAGGCACTTTATAGAAGTTATTTAATGCTTAAATAATCTTATTAGATTGAAGTTTTTCCCCCATTTTAAAGATGGAAAAATAGAACTTCAGAAATGTGAAGTTACTGTCCCTAGTTAGTATCATTAGGTTTTAACAGTCAAGATTTGAAGCCAGAACCAGAACTTTTTCTGTGCTCCTTATACCACACCACATTGCCCTTGCCTTTTGAGTTTAAGGAAAAAATTATGTAGAAGAAAAACTTATTCATGGAAAAATTATTTGCTAATAGTCACAAAAAATAATGTCTCTTCAGGTACAAAAGGGAATAAGAAAGAATTCGTTTTCTACCTGTTTTAAATATTGTGTACTAATAGAATACTTGAGGTATAATAAGGCCAAAAGATCAGGAGACAACTGGCATTGAAAAGAGTTTGGGGGCCTGCCCGGTGGCGCAGCGGTTAAATGCGTACGTTCCACTTCGGTGGCCCAGGGTTTGCCGATTTGGATCCTGGGTGCGGACATGGCACCGCTTGGCAAGCCATATTGTGGTAGGCGTCTCACATATAAAGTGGAGGAAGATGGACATGGATGTTAGCTCAGGGCCGGCCTTATTCAGCAAAAGAAAAAAAAAAAAGATTGGCAGAAGACGTTAACTCAGGGCTAATCTTCCTCAAAAAAAAAGATGGTTTGTTACAGTTCCCAAGTGAAGGGGACACACCATGTCATGGGGGCCACACAGGGACGCACTGGTGTTGGTCACAAGGCAGAGAAAGGGAGGAACTGTGGGAAAGAACCATTTTTGTGGTTTTTGGGGGAAGGAACAGGCAAGGCCAGGTATGCAGGGTTAGGATTGGTTAGTTTGAATAATTTCAGTGGTCTCTGTGGCACCACGGTGTCCCTAGTTGTCTAGTACCTGGCCTTGGGGTGATTGGGGCATGCAGATAATGACCCTCCGTGGGAGAGCTCAATAACAGAGGTAGGTAGAGTGCGGGCTTTGGGTTGGTCGGTTTGTATTTGAAAAGTACTCTCATGAGAGAATTGTCTACTATTCTAGAAATTGGCTACCTCTGGGAGGAGCAGTCCCTCTAGGGTCAGCAAGATCCCAGATGTCAAAGCCTGAAAGTGCGGAAGCTAAAAGACAGTGAACACTCTACCACTGCTACTATAGTGGGTGTCTATCCCTCTAATCTCTGCCTTTACTCCCAAACCTACAGAAAGGATGGATATCCAAAGGTAATCTGAACTATCTAGAAAACAGCCAAGAACGAGGAAGGAGGCAAAGCAACAACAGCAAAATGTTAAAATCCCCGAGCAACCAAAACAAACAGCACCAAAGCCATGCACAAAGAGTCCTAAATTTTATTGTATATACCTTTCGAACAAGTTTGTTAGCTGTTTTCCTAACCCATAATCAATTACTGGTTAAAGTAACGGCGAGCTCTGCTGCATGCTAGCGTCTGGCAATATGCACCTGCCAGGCCCAAGCAGTTATCGGGAAGCGATTCTTCCATATCACAGCTTTCATCCGCCTTCGACCACACTGGACTTGCATTTCAAACTTTGTACATGAGGTCAATGGTTAGTTAGAAACCACTCTATAAAGTCTTAAGCCGCAGAAACTCTTGTCTCCAGCCACATCAAATGACCCTGGGTACCCAGTAGTTCTTGGGCCTGTTAACTTCAGTGACATGTTGCTGTAAGCATTTTTATTCTGTCTCCCACTGACTATTCCAACCTCTCACGTGGTTCCTTGAATCTTAGTCCAGACCACCGTCCAATTTACTTGAACTACTGCATTAGCTTCCTACCTGCCGTCTTCACTATCCACCGAGTCCCCCTCCAGTTTGCTTTCCATAGACTAGAGATCCTGGTAAAACGTAGATTTGATCATGTCTCTCTGCTTCGAAATCCTTTAGAAATTTCCCGTTGGCCTTAGAATTCAGTCTAAAATACTTAGCATAGCTTATAAAGCACTGCATGATCTAGTTACTGCCTACTTTTCCAAACATTTCACTCCACACTCCATCCTGTCTGATCCCTCTCCTCCCTGGCTATTCAGTTGCTCAAAAATCCCAGAATCTTCACCTCAGGGTCTCCCTACAAATCGTAAAGTTTGTATGTTTTCTACCCCATTGATTTCCTGGCTAAATTCTCAGCTTAATGTCATTTCCTTAGAAACCTTCTCTACTTTCAAGCTTGTCTGGTCCTAAGAGACCTTGGTTCCCTAGATACACTCTCCACACCCTGTCCTGGTCACAATGCACTTCAGGTACCTTCCTTCTCCCCATAGCCAATCTGCCTCTTTGCAGAAACCTCCAGAAATTAACCTTTTAACATCTAGCTGCTTCATCCATCAGTCCATCCTAATACCAACTGCTCATTCATTTATGCTTGTTTTCAAATTTGCATTTTTTCTCATTATTGCTCTAGTCTCCAATCCTTCCCCTTGGGATTCTAAATTTTCCCTGGGCATCAACTCTGGGCTTCAGAGAAAGTGATAATTTTCTGTTTGAGGGACACCCAACATGTATACACAGTGAAGAGCTTTGCACCCACAGAGGACATGAAGGACAGGCCATAAGAATTCAAATGCTTCCAGAAACCTTCAAACGACTGTCAAAGAAAGTTGACAGCTCTGTGATCACAGTCAGGGGGAAAGGGCTCTTGAATCCATGAAATGGTAAATTCCTTTAAGGTACAGTAAAAAGTGCTTATGTAGTAATCTCCAAGAAGATCTTAATAGAGGAGGAATAAAATTTTGCACAGGGGTGGGGGTATAGGAAACAAGTGTATTTTAATCTGGCTCAGGTTGGGGAGGGGGTGCTGGTGTACAAATATAAGGAAATTTAACAGCATCATTTAAATAACGGGTCATTTAATGCTCGTCTCGGCTAGAACAAAGTAAATGACAGACTGCTGAGATAGGGGAAGTATAAAAAGCTTTTCTACATTTCAGCATTATTTTACAGAGTCAGGAAATTTATTTTAGACTTTAAATAAATCTGGATTTCTGTGGATGTTCTAAGTAGAGGTTCATCCTTTTAGATAATGAGTACAAGATCATGAAGAATCTTTCCAAGGAAACTTGTGCTGTGATAGATGTTGAGCAATAAGTAAAATGTATTTTATTCCCGATGTTGTTAAACTTTGCCCAATCTATTTACCCTGTCATTTGCTAAAAGGACCAGTTTTTCGCTGGACTTTTGAAAGATAGTTATGGTTTGGCTCAGTTAAGATGAATGTTTCCTCCTATGTCACAGTCAAGGGCCTGGTCCTTCTTCCTGGTAAATTTCCAGTTTCCTTAGTAATTGGTATGTTCAACTTTTAAATAGTCATTCATGTTTTTATCACAAAACCATCAATTTCTCTAGCTGTTCAATGTATTGTAATAGAACAGAACTTGAAATTCTCATGTAATCCTTTTTACTTTCTTATTTATCTATGTTTTTATTTTCTGTCTCATTCCTAACAGATTTAGAACGTTTTTCCTTAATCTACTGATTGATTCTAATAACCAAATTTTGGTTTTATAATAATCCATTCTTCTGGTTTTGTTTGTCTGTTTTCCATTTCTTTTATTTTAGCTTTTATTTTGACTAATTCTCTCTTTATACCTTCTTTTGTTTTTTTTTTCTTTCTTAGTTGAATATTTTCTGTCATCTGAATTCATAGGATTTCATATGAAGTTTTTTTATTAATTGCCATACAACTTATAATTTCTATTTTGATAGCATTCTTGATTTGGAGGTTATTCAAAATAGTGTTAAATAACAGTATTGTAGTAGATCCTAAAAGTTCTCATCACAAGGAAAACAAAATTTGCAACTATGTGAGGTGATGGATGTCAACTAAATTTATTGTGGCAACCATTTCATAATATATACATACATAAAATCATTTTGTTGCACACACTAATCTTATATAATATGTCAATTATATCAATAAAACTGGGGAAAAAATTAAAATTTTTTAATTTTTCAAATGTGGTTAATTTAAGTAACCACTTCATTTAAGTAAAAAGTGGCCAATCTACTTACTTCACTCAAGTCTCAATTTACTTCATTTAAGTAAAATTTAAGTAAAAAGTGGTTAATTTAAGTAATCACTTCAAAATCGAGTAACAAGTGGTTACTTTAGGAAGCAGACTCACTTTTGAGGTGCCAAGTTCCAGTTTTATTGGATGTCCGTTCTGTTTTTACTTATAGGAAACTTTATATGTACGATGATATTTGACCTTTTTTAACCACCGGTGGACAACAGACAGTACTCAAACACTTCAAACATACATAGGTACAGGCCATTTTTTAATGGTCTCCTTTTCAAAAAGTTCATCTTGAGATAAAAGTACATTTTACTTGCTCTGGATTCAAACATATGTCTTTACATTTTTAAATATAACTTTTTCTGCAAAGTTTCTTCTTTTTAACATAAATGTCAATAGATAAAATCCTGTTTCACCTTTGACATATCACAAAAGCACACATCCACCTACCCAAGAAGGAAGCCCTTCTTAATTTTAATTGATAATGTTTAGAAAGCTTTCAGATGGGCTTTAGTCCCGTGGCAATTGGAAGGTTAAAGTTTTCCTGATTTGCTCTACCTGATAAAATTTGTGGTCATCTAGGTAATAGTGCACTTTGAGACAATGCGGTTAGCTTGGGATTCTTTTAGGTTTCATTAATTTGTACAGAAGAGTTACCTTTGCTTCTCTACAAAGTGTTACACAGCAGGCTTTGGTTTGGTTTAGGAATCACTAAGGAGGATTCTTCACTGCATAGCATGATACGGGAAGCTCTTGCCACCCTTCCAGTTGTCATTTCATTTGTTTTTCCAGAAATTATGGATTGTGGTTTAGGGCTACGAAGGAAGTCATGAAGGACAGAAATATATTAAACATGGTCCCATTCATTCCATAGCTAATACTCCATAAAAAGCAATTCAACAAATACAGAATAATTCTAAAACTACAATGTTAATGATCACTCTCATAAGAAAAATGTGCGTCAAAGGAGAAACAGTTGGTCATCTAACTGAATAAGGTTAAGGACTTAATTTTAACTGGTTTCAATTTGGACTGAACTGGAGACAGAGTAGCCAACTCTTAGCCACTCTAGTTCTAGCCATAGGAATTAGACAGACTGCAGGGAAGGACCCCCCACCACCACCAAAAAAAAAAGGGAAAAAGAAATCTTTGTGGTATGTTGACTTTGAGGTGTTAGAAAACCATTTAGGCTACTGGAAATGTACCAGAAGTCATTCACACTATGATAAAATTTGAAGCCATGGTGAAAGTTGAGTATTCCCAGGGAAAAAGGATAGAGCAGTAGTTCTTACAGTGTAGTCCCCGGACCAGCAGCAGCAGCAGCATCTGGAAGCTTGTTAGGAAAGTCAACATTCAGGTTCTATCCCAGACCCCTGAATCAGAAACTTTGGGAACTGGGCCCAGAAACCTGTGTTTTAATAAGCTATTCAAGGTGTTCTGTGCACACTACAGTTTAAAAGTCACTGGGACAGAAAAAAAATGGAAGAGGGTTAAGGAGTCCAGTTAAAGGTCTACAAGGCTGAAGAAGACAAAAAGAAGTCTCAGAGTTGGAGAGGATCCATGAAAGCCAAACATCCATGGAAGCCACAGGAGGAGGGGATTTCAAGAAGGAGATAGGCAATATTGTCAAATGCCACAGGAAGTTTAATTCCATTTGGGGCATTTGTACTACTTCACAAAGTGACCTTGTGCAAGCCTCTTAACCTTTCTGAGTCGCAATTTTCTCACCTGTAAGATGAGTCTGGAATCATGCTCTTCCAAACTTTATAAGGTTTTTGAGTGAATCAAATTAGATATTAGATGTCAATTATGAAACCAAAGATTCGTGAACTAGCTAATCCTTCCATACCATAACCATCAAATTTGGCCATAGTTCTAAAACCTAAACTCAATGCTAAAGCTCTCAAGATTGGTGATTTTGGTGACAACTCTCCCATATACTTGGATGAGTTAAGTGCTAGGTAGAGCAGATACTGGAGGATAATATAACTTGCTCAGATATTAAGAAGGTACAGGGGCCAGCCTGGTGGTGGAGCAGTTAAGCTCACACCTTCCGATTTGACAGCCCGGGGTTCGCCAGTTTGGATCCCGGCTGTGGACATGGCACCGCTTGGCAAGCCATGCTGTGGTAGGCATCCCACATATAAACTAGAGGAAGACGAGCACCAATGTTAGCTCAGAGCCAGTCTTCCTCAGCAAAAAGAGGAGGATTGGCGGCAGATGTTAGCTCAGGGATAATCTTCCTCAAAAAAAAAAAAAAAAAAGATACAAGTCCTTAGGGGCTGGCATGGGTGGTGGGGATGCCTTGCTCCTTGAACATACATTTTTAAATCCTCCCACTTGGAAGTGTGATAGTTAAGACGGCTGACTCAACATTCTGACTACTTAGTAACACTGGAAAACACAAAAATGAGATCTGACTCATATTTCTGAGAAGGCAACAGAGCCCATGCTGATGAGCTATTCTGCGTTTTTTGTGAGAATTATAAAAATGATGACAAATATCACTCTGCTTTAACAGATAAGCTGAGGTATACAGTAGTGATGTTTAAGGTGAGCACTAAGCAACGACAACAGTTTACCACCTATATAATATTATTTGATAGGTGCTTAAATTCCTCACTGCTCCAAATTTTGTGCCCTTACAATCTTCCAGCATCCTTGTAATTCCTACTATTTAGTCTAGGGCCATCCTCAAGTTTCTCCATAAATGCTTATTTGAATGACTGAACAAATGAGAGACTGAAGACCTATATTCACTTAAATTGAGTATATGCTTTATCTGAAAAGGTAACAGATTATTAGCTATAGCATTACCTAGAATATATATATATATACACACACACACATATATATGATTTAATCCATTATTAACTATTAGCTGAGTGTAGGGCTTTATTGGAGTCGAATTCAGTAGGGTGATGTCTTATGTGGTGAAAAGGTAGGAAAAGGTGTGGGCTTTTATAACAGTGCCCTTGGCATCTCCCATCTGAAGGAAAGTAGGAGAAATAATACACTTAAGTAATCTGGCTGCTGTATAAGTCCTGAAATATCAAAAGAAAGTGAATGAGGAAGAGGCAATGCCATATACAAATTTTGCATACTTCACAATGCATTCTGTAATAAACCCTGTGCTCCTGCTCTGCACAGAGTTGAATTAAACAGACAGACAACAAAAAGCGTAAATCAAACAATCCAAAATAAAGCACAAAGGAATCACAACTTTAAAGGAGACCCCATTTATAAACCATAGCAACCATGTTTATAAGCGCATCCCTCCAATTCTAAATTCTGCATACTACAACTGCTGAGGAGGGAATAATTTAATTACCTGTGGAGTAAGGGAGGCTTCAAGAACCTGGTGTCTGTGACGTTGCATTTTGAAGATGTGGATGTTCATGGAATACTCAAGAAATAATTATCTCCTCCAGGATGGAGTATGGTGTGAATGAAAAACAGCGGCAGAAAAGGCAGACCAAAGTCATATTACACGGGGCCTTAAATTCTTTGCTTAAGAAAATTGGAGTTATTACTGTAGGCAAAAGGAGGGAGAATCTCATTTATGCTTCGTAAATAACTTTCAGCAGTGTGGAAGATAGACTTGAGAATCACAATGAGAATTTTTTGTTTGTTTTTCGTATTTGACCCGGTGTGTACCTATAGATTTGGGTGTTATTGGAGCAGCCTACAGGTAGATCTGGAGTTTCTCCTCTGGAGACTACCTAGGGACAACTTTCATAAGATGATAAGGGATTAAACCAGGAACGTTTCAGTGGCCATAGAGGGCAGGGACAGATGGAAAGATTTCAGGGCTATCATGGGAAATGTTACTCCATGTCACCTGCACTCTGTACTAAGTCATCTCAAATAGTACCTAACAGGCGAGGCTTCCCGTGACTCACCACGGCAAATGGCACGTGTGGGGGCTGTTTCCTAAGCTGTCACAGTGCTCAAGACACGTTTATTTGTGTGCCCGTTAGATTGCCAGCTTCTTTAAAGCAGGGATATTTCTTCATCTCTGTGTTCCTCGAGCCTTCTAATGACCCGCGAAAAGATGTGCTGGATGGTTGCTGAATGAGTGGAAAATAGACATTCATAAATGACTGGAGATTACTATTTCACAGTAAAAGAATTAGCATTAAAGGTTCAGTGATAGCAAGACAGTACGCCGATTACCAGTCAACTGAACATTTTGTGACCACTTATTTCTAAAAATCTTTCTTTTTTAAGATTTTATTTTTCATTTTTCTCCCCAAGGCCCCCAGTACATAGCTGTGCATTTTTAGTTGTGGGTACTTCCAGTTGTGGCATGTGGGATGCCGCCTCAGCATGGCTTGACCAGCAGTGCCATGTCCGCGCCCAGGATTTGAACGAGCGAAACCTTGGGCCACTGAAGCAGAGCGCAGGAACTTAACCACTCAGCCACGGGACCAGCCCGTAAAAATCTTTATTAAGCTGGTAAACTCCCCATCCCACAAGTAGCCATAAAGGCAAGAGTACTAGCTCCAAAGTAACTTTTTTTTGTCCTTAGCTGATTTTATCCAGCGGCAATGTGAGAAGGAGTGTTCTAAGAAGACGCTGGTCAAGACCCCGAACGTGGGAGGTACTGGTTTCCATATCAATTGACGGTGACTACAAACACGACTTAAGTCCGTAAGTCCCAACGGCTAGGTGGCGTGCCGGAACCAAACCGCGGATACTCGAATTTCCGGGCGGACGTGGGCGGAGGTTACGATGGATCGATTGCTTTCGCCTGGCGGAGGCCTATCAGGAGAGAACCATGCACGAAGAGGTCAAGAAAGGGAGGTGAGTCTCGGACGTCCTTGCCTGGCCTAGAGTTTGAGCCGCTGAGGTCGGGGAGGCCGCGCTGGGCGCGTTTGGCGGCTTGTCCGAGCGGGTCGGAGAGTTCACTCATGTTTCCACACGCGGTGATGCGCGCCCTGCGCAAGAACAAGACCCTTCGCTACGGAGTCCCCATGTTGGTGAGTGCGGCGAGGAAAAGCGTGGAGGCGGGGTTCCGGAAGGGGTGGGACCTCTGGTCTGGCTGGAGCGAAACTGCGGGGACTTTGTAATACCCGCGGCTGGGACCAGCAGCCTGGGCTGCAAGGGGCTGGCGGTAGGTTGAGGACTTTTAGGCAGTCCTTCTAGTCTTCTCCCCGCCGCGGTAGTGGAATCTCGAGTTCCCCTCTTTCCTTCCCTGGTAGTTATTAGGGTGTGCTTCACAGAGCCATGTCAGAACCAGATTTTCACCCACGTTTGGACGATTACTAAACTCACATTTTTTCCCCCGCTACAGCTTGACGATATGCTGGATCATTGAGACTAGATGTATTTACCTAATTTAACTGTACGGTCTCGGGCATCTCTGTATTTCAGGTTCCTAATTTGTGATCTGGCTTAATTTTTCCAGAGTGCTGTTATGAGTTAAATAAAACCTGGTGAATTGAATATTTAACACGGCCCCTGCCTAGCAGCCCTTTAAAGGTCGCTGAATTACAGTGGATGTTTTTAAAGCACATTGAAGATAGTTTTGGTGTTGATGTATTTGAGCCCAATCCCACACTGAGTTCCCTGAAGATCCCATTCCTCATGAAGATTCAGGTTGAGGTTGACATAAAACCAACCAGAGTTTTTTATTCAGTTCTCATTGTCTCAGTGTGGTTGATCGAATCACTGGCTACGTGACTGAACTCAGTCTATAGCACTGCTCTCCTCCCTGGACATCTGGAGGTCAGGTTGATGTCACATGGCTCAGGGCCCCAACCGTCTAGTCACATGATTGGTCGTTCCAGCATGGCCAGCCTCTATCCTAACTATTTAGGGGCCTACCATGAGTCACCTCGTTAGTGTAAATTCAGGTGTGGTCCCAAGGGTTCATCATGAATAACAAAGATAGTCCTCTCACTCAGGAAATTCCAAGTTAGTAGCTCCCTCCCAGGAACCTGGGACAAAGACTAGACAAATTCTTTATTATTTATAGTAACATATGGGTACTGTGGTTTCAGTAGTCCAGGAGAGGGATGATGGTGGCCTGGCCTAGAGTGTTAGAAGAGCATATAGTCAGAAATTGTCAGATTCAAGAAATATTTTGAAAGTAGAGGTGACGGAACTCAGGGATGGATTAGATGTGAGATATGAATGAGAGGAACTAATGATGACTACAAAGAAGTTGGCTTGAGTAACTGAATAAAAGTAGTTGACGTTTACTGGCACGTTGAAAGATTGGTTAGGGGCAGGTTGAGGCAGAAAGAGTGTTGGGGTAAAAATCAAGAAGGGTTTTTAAAAAATTAATTTGTGTATACTTGTTAGAGTTTCAAGTGGAGACGTCAAATAGAAAGGCAGGTCTTCAGTTCAGTGGGCTATTTTCCATTGAAAATGTACATTTGAAGGTTGTTAGGTTATAGAGGCTATTTAAATCCACAGAACTGGATAACGTCACCCAGGGACTCAGTGTTGGTTGTAAATAGGTAGAACAGGTTTGAAGACTGAGCCTTTTGCGATGGTCCAACATATTGAGGTTGCGAAGGTGAGGAAGAATTAATATAAGGAGACTGAGAAGGAATTAGGAAACCCAGGGGTGTGTCTTTTCATTGAAATTAAGGGACAAAAGTTATTTTACTTACACAAAGAATTCTTACATATTGACATTGCAGGCATTAGCTGCTTATATATAACAGATGTTTTTCCTGATTTGTTGTCTTTTGATTTCATGTTGTTTTTATTTCATTTATTTGTCAGAATAGACATTTTAAATTTTTATGAGGTCAGATTTATTGGTTTTTGAAATGCATAGCCTCAAGGTTTTGTTAGTATGCCAACTTCAAAATTATAAAATTTTATATTGTACAATGTCTTATATCTTTTTATATTTCTTTAATTGGTAATAATATGTTGATATAAAAAAGAAGGTAGGGGAAACAATAAGTGTTGGAGAGGATTTGGAGTGAAGGGAACCCCCGTACACTGCTGGTGGGAGTGCAAACTGGTGCAGCCACTATGGAAAACAGGATGGAATTTCCTCAGAAAATTAAGAATAAATCTACCATATGATCCAGCTATTCCACTGCTGGGTATTTATTGAAAGACCTTGAAAACACAAATGTGTAAAGGTACATGCACCCCTATGTTTATTGCAGCATTATCCACAATAGTCAAGACTTGTAAGCAACCTAGGTGCCCATCAAGGGACAAATAGGTAACGAAGATGTGGTATATATACACAATGGAATACTACTCAGCCATAACAAATGATGAAATCTGGCCATTTCTGACAACATGGATGGACCTTGAGGGTATTGTGCTAAGTGAAATAAGTCGGAGAAAGTCAAACACCATATGATCTCACTCATAAGTAGAAGATAAAAACAAGGACAAACAAACACATAGCACCAGAGATTGGATTAGTGGTCACCAGAGGGGAGGTGGGGAGGGAGAAGGGCGGGCGAAAGGGGTGATTAGGCACGGGTGTGGGGATGGATTATTATTAGTCTTTGGGTAGTGAACATGATGTAAGCTACACAGAATTCGAAATATATTACGAGATACAGCTGAAAGTTATATAATGTTATAATCCAATGTTATTGCAATAAAAAAAGAAAAAAATGAAAGTGGGGAGCAAACTTTATTTTTTTCCAAATTGCTAGACTTTTGCAGCTTTAGGATGAGGGATGAAAGCCCATTAGAGTATTTGAGGAGATGATAAAGCAGCAATGACAATTTAAAGGATCTTTTAAGGTTTACTGCATGTTGAGAAGTGTGGCATATTTCATGAGATTTTTTTTATCACTTGGTAAGAAGATGGAAAAAAACGCTCTACAATTGGCTTATTTTGCAAAACCGTAAAATTGAAAGAATTCCAGTCTTGAACAAACAAGGCCAGAATTTTATTGCTGGCTTTGCCCAGTGTAATCAGGGGCAAGTCATTTAGTTACCTGTGCTTCTATTTCCTCATCTGCTAAATGTTTTTTTTTTGGTTTTTTTCTTAGATCATAAGTCTTTTGTAAGGATCAACTAATGAAATGCTTATGATAATGTTATTTAAACCATAAGGTCAAGTAAAAGTACTGATTTTGGTATTTGATAATGTGCTCAAGTGTTTCCCCGTGACAGTATGAACTACATCTACTCTAACGGATGGATGGTAACTCACCAGGGAGGATGATCTGTAGGATTTTGTATAATCTGTCACTGGTGGCATTTAGATGAGTAATCTGTAGATAGACTGAATTCTGCCCTTCTATTTTGTTTAATTGTTTCCTTTCCTTGTTTCAGTTGCTGATTGTTGGAGGTTCCTTTGGTCTTCGTGAGTTTTCACAAATCCGTTATGATGCTGTGAAGATTAAAGTAAGAACTGTAACTGGAGTTTGACATGTGTCTGTGTATACGTGTGTGCTGGCTGAGGGGCCGTGAATACTCAGTACACTAAGCAGTCTGAGTTTTGTCTTGCTGTTCACAACTGATAGATGATCTTTGGGTTCTTCTTTAAAATAACATTAATGATCTGTAAGTGAATCATGAAACAAGAATTTAGTAATCTTTCTCCTTATTCGCTAGAAAATTTGCAGTACTGTTAGTTTTCTCCAACAAAATATGCTCTGGTGTAGTTGTTTTTAGGATTTAGAAGGGACTAAAGAACATGGGACAAAAATTTCACTCCATTTTATTACTCCAATTATAAATTAGCTATTTCATATTAATACCAGTAATTTTATTATAAGTTATGTTGATATGTATCTTTAGTAACTAAGACTAAAAGAAAGGAAAATTCTTTTTTATTATGAATACTGATACCTTTTTATAGGTGTCGTTTTTATAGGTATGCCTTTGGGTTAGACTGTACTAGTTCCTTATGTATATGTTATTGTCTTTATTTTACAGGTGAGGAAACTGAGGCTCAGACAGTTTAAGTAACTTGCCTAAGATCATGTGGTTATTTAGGGGTAGGGCTAGGATTCCCACTCTCTCCCACAATTACTGTCAAATTCTCGTCAAGTGTTACATAAGAAGTCTGGTTAATTCATTCAGAAGGGTATAATTTTTGTTTGTGGCATACATCTGATATTTGAAGTTTTTTGCGTTATATATATATATATGTATATATATATATATTTCATTAGCAGACCTCAGTAATATTGGTGGGAAAGTAAAGACTGTTAAAGGCCTATTCAATTTTCTCAGTTACTTTACAGTTTAAGAGAAGCACTAACTCCATCTCCATGGCAGGCATTAGAGTAAATATTACATTTTAAATGAATATATAGTTGCATGAGGGAATAGAGCAGTTATCAACTGTGTTAAGAAGTTTCTGTTAGCATTCCAATTATTAAGGAATTTTTCTCTTTCCCTTTAAGGTGAAAATTATAAATCTGACTTTTGAAAGTGAGATAACATGTACATATTTGAAAAATAATTGGATATTTGTCATGTGTTAGAGCCTACATATAAAGTTTAAAGAAACTGGTTCTTACAAAGCTTATAGCATAATCGAGGCTGGAAGACATCTAATATAAAAATGTTCTCAAACATATAATATAATGGTGCCCAGTAAAATGATGTATTAGAATTTTGCATAAAACATTTCTAGAACTTCCAAGACAGAGGCATACAGTTTAGACTTGGGAAAGGGGTATCGGAGAAGGTTTGTTTGAGGTATCAAGTTTTGAATTAAGGTGAGTAAGAAAGAGTAAGAGTTAGCTAAATGGTGGAAATGATTAATATTCTGTAACATAGAGGGAGTATTAGGCATATGGTCGGATTTTCATTTTGGAAATATCTCTGGCAACGGAGTACAGGATAGATGGGGATTGGAGGAGCAACAGGATGGAAGAGATTGCTTCAATTGGAGATGAAGAGACCTGTTAGGATGCTTTGGCAGTAGTATAGATGAACAATGTTGGAACCTGAAATAAAACATTTTCAATGAAGATAGAGAGAAATGAATGGGTTCCAGGAAAACTTTAGCAGCAAACTGATAATATTTGATGACTAATGTGATGATTATAATATAAAAATATGAATAAATCTTGGATGGCTTGAAGTTTTGGTTTTGAGAACTAGATAAATGGTGGTGCTGACCACTCAGTTAAGGAGAAAGATTGAGGAAGATTGTGATAACGGGAGAGGCCTACAAGATGGAGTCAAAGTAAAGAGAACAGAGTTAACTAAAGTTGAGAGAGTAATGTTCATTGAAGTTGAGAGGGCAAAGTCAGTTGAAGTCAAGAGAACGAAGTTGAGAGGATGAGGTTGGTCAAGGTCTATGGAAGGAGGCTGAGAGGACAAAGTTGAGGTGAGAAGGATCAGAGGACAAGACTTACTGAGATTGAGAGGTCAAGGTTGGTTGATGTTGAGAAGTCAAACTCAGGTGAGGTCAAGAGTCAGTACTTGGATAAGGTTGAGTTCAAACAAGGTAGAGAGGATGAGGTGGACTAAATTTGAAAGGAATTGAGAGCATTTCTGTTGAGTTGACAGGGGTTTACCAGGGTTGAAAGGTGAGAGTAAGGGTGTCAATAGGGCAAGATTGCTGAGGTCAAGGAGAGTCAAGACTGGGATTGAGAGGACAAATACTGTTGAAAAGGACCAAGAGAGGATAAATTCAGTTGAGAACTTTTGAGAAGAGTGGAAAAAGACGGTATTGATTCAGAGTGACCAGACGTCTTAGTCTGCCTGGAACTGTCCTGATTTTAGGACTGGAAGTCTGGTATCCCCAGACACAAAAATTCCTGCTTTTCAGTCATGGAAAGGAAAGTACAGAACTCAGGAGGTGGGCTAAAAAGAATAAGCTGAAACCAGCAGCTTTCAATTCTAGTGTGAAATAGATGTGACATAGTTTATCCGCCTTCCTTAGTGGCTGTTGCTCTTTTTCTGCTGTTCCTAATGCTAACGACCGTGGATCCACAATAATAGATCATCCATTGTTGGATCACTGCAATTAAGTGTGCAATTAAGCGCATTGTAATCCCGGGCATTAACAGTCTTTCCATTTTTATTTGCTTGTCTGTTGTGCTTTGTAAGGAAAATTGTGCTAGTTTAATTTTTAACATTGTAAATATCATGACCATGTTTTCTAAGATTCGGATAATGAAAGTGAAAACAATTACAATACTAATGCCAGTATGATCCAGACATCACTGAAAAAGAAAGCTAAGTGACTGTGTTATTATTTTTTTTTTTTTGAGCAAGATTAGCCCTGAGCTAACTGCTCCCAATCCTCCTCTTTTTGCTGAGGAAGACTGGCCCTGAGCTAACATCCATGCCCATCTTCCTCTGCTTTATATGTGGGACGCCTACCACAGCACGGCTTGACAAGCGGTGCATAGGTCCGCACCCGGGATCCGAACCAGCGAACCCCGGGCCACCGAAGCAGAACGTGCACACTTAGCTGCTGCACCACTGGGCTGGCCCCATGACTGTGTTATTTTAATGACAGATGGAAAGACACGTACAACTGGATTAGGGAGTTAAGTAACCCAAACAGAGCATACTGCAAAATATGCAGAAAAGAACTTGAGATTGGGCATGGTGGAGACAGGGATGTGAAAATACATGAAGGAAGACCAAATCTCACAGGTCCAGGATGAAACAGGCAAGTGCTTGTAAATCAATCAAAAGTTTACTGATCTCCCCCAAAAGACGCCAATACTCAGTCGAAAATAGAGCTGCTGAGTTGCCTTGTGCACAGCATGCTAATGAGAACATGCATTATCATACTATTCCCTTAATTGGTCTATGAAACTGAGTAAAGTTAGATTTTTCTGATTCAGAGGTTAGTACTAAATCCTGTGGGCAAACAGAAGAGGAAATTTTGGTACCAGATGCGTTGACCTCCTACAATATAGAGCTGCTTGTGTTAAATCTTACCAAAGACCATGCTTTCTAAGTAGTCAAGTGATAAATTGAATCATGGCAACAAAAAATGTTCACATTAGTTCTTACGTACTCTGAGTTGAAAATGGAGTTTCAAATTGTCTTCTGATTTCTGTGAAGATTTTAATGAAACCACAGAAAACATAAAACAAAAAATTGTTGATATCTTGTGAAATGTTGCTTTTGCCCAGTTTTCTGTCTGCTTCCTTTATAGGACTCCAATCCAGATGTACGTTAGACTCTTTATGTCCAACATTTCTATTATGCTTTTTTTCTCCTGTTTTTAAAATTGTACATTTTCTATTGTCCTAACTTCTAGTCACTAAACCTGTCGTTTGCTGTGTCCAATCTCTTATTAAAGTCATCCTTTGATTTTGTGATTTGTTACAATATTTTTTAGTCTTGAGATGTATGTTTAATTCTTAACTATATATTCTAGTACTCTGGAGAGATCTCCCATAAAGTCATATTTTTATTTATTTTTTCCATTAATGTTTTGAATTTATATGAGTTATAGTTACTTTAAAGTCGTGTCTCCAACGTAAAGATCAACTATAGATCTGCTTTTATTGTCTAATTATTTTTCTCTTGGTTTTTTGGTTATATGGTTCTGACTTTGAACATGCCTTGTAAATTTTCTTATTAAATATTGGATGTTGTTTGTAAACAACTATAGAGGTTCCAGATGGTATTGTTTTCCTCCAGAAAGGCTTTATCCTTTTATCTGCTAGGCAGATAGAATAGGGGGCTGACCTCTTAATCCTCTCCAGGAGTGAGCCAGGTCTGGTTAGGCATCTCTGCTTCTTCCTGATCCCTGGGGCCTGACCCTAGGTGGCTTTCTGCTGAGACTCCAGGAAATTCAGCTTCACTTTTCAGAGATTTCCAACCTTGCTGTATACTCTTGCCTTATGCAGTTTCAGAATTTAGGAACTATCCTCGGGGGGATCCATGTTGGATATTTAAGACCCTTGATCTGTCTTTTTGTCACTATAGCCTTGTGTGATGGTTTCTCTAACTCCCAGGAGCAGCTCTCTACCTGGTTTCAAGCCTGACTCTCATCCTGTAGCTGTTTGAGGTTTAGCAAGTATACCCAGGGCAAAAGTGGGCTTTCAGCTCTCAGTTCTCTGGCCCCCTTCCTCTTAAGCCCCAAGAGACTGCAGGGAATGGTTTGTTGTTGTTGTTGGTTTCGATTTTGCAAATTGCCTTGACATCATTAGACATCTTTCTAGTCCTATTTTGTACAGAAAATGAAGGCACAGGAAGATGGTTTATCAAAATGTTATACAGTAGAGTGGCATCTTTGGTAGGGGTTTGGTTTAATGTTTGCCAGTATGACAGAAATTGTGCAGTTGCATACTATCAAAAATTAGTGCTGAAAATCCCTTTAAAATCACCCAAAGTACAGACATATGATCTGTCAATAATACAACCAGTTTATTCCCCCACTGGCATTAGGTCTTTTGCCATGTTCTCAGTTGAAACCATATGAAGGAGTTGACTTGTATTGTAGGTTTTATTCCCTTTACATACATTCAGTGATTAATATAGTAATTCATTATTTTATTTCTTTAAGTTGTTTTCTTGTGGAATATAGCACAGAAATCAAGGAGTGCATTCAACGTACTTAAACAGTTTAATTATTATAAACTGAACGCTGAAGTAACCACTATCCATGTCAAGAAATAGAAAATTATTAGCACTCCAGAAACCTGCTCCCTTCTCCATGCCCTCCTCCTGCCCCAGGGGTAGACGTTACCATGCTTTTTATAGTAATTACTTCATGGCTTTTACCATTTCGGACTACGTCCCAAAGCAGTAAGGTTAATTTTTTTGCTTTGAATTTTGTGTCAGTGGAATCATATATATTCTTTTGTCTGACCTTTTTTTGAGATATAATCGATGTGTAACATATTGTTTCAGGTGTACAACATAATGATTTGATATTTGTATATATGGCAAAATGGGCACCATGATAAGTCTAGTTAACATTCATCACCGTACATAGTTAAAAAAAAGTTTTTTCTTGTGATGAGAACTTTTAAGATTTTCTCTTAGTAACTTTGAAATATTCATTACAGTATTATTAACTATAGTCACCATACTGTACATTACCTCCTCATGACTTATTTATTTTATGACTGGAAGTTTGTACCTTTTGACCCCCTTCACCTGTTTCACCACCCCCACCCCCCAGCATCTGGCAACCACCTATCTGTTCTCTGTATCTATGAGCTCAGTATTTTTTCTTTTTTTTTTAGATTCCACATATAAAGTGAGATCATACAGTATTTGTCTTTCTTTCTCTGACTTGTTTCACTTAGCATAATGCCCTCCAAGTCCATCCATGTTGTCACAAATGGGAGGATTTCTTTTTTTATGGCTGAATAATATTCCACTGTATACATTTACTACATTTTCTTTATCCACTCATCTGTCAGTTGACACTTAGGTTGTTTCCACATCTTGGCTATTGTAAATGATGCTGCAGTGGACATTGGGGGCCATATATCTTTTTGAGTTACTGTTTTTGTTTTCTTCAGATAAATATCTAGAAGTAGAATTGCTGGATCATATGGTAGTTCTATTTTAATTTTTTGAAGTACCTCCATGGTGGCTGTACCAATTTACATTCCCACCAACAGTACATAAGGGTTCCCTTTTCTCCACATTCTTGCCAACACTTGTTATTTCTTGTCTTTTGGATTATAGCCATTCTAACAGGTGTGAGGTGACGTATCATTGTGGTTTTGATTTGCATTTCCCTGATGATTAGTGATGTTGAGCATCTTTTTCGTGTAGCTGTTGGCCATCTTTATGTCTTCTTTGGGAAAATGTCTACTCAGATCTCCTGCCCATTTTTTAATTGGATTTTTTCTTTTTTTTTTGCTATTGAGTTGTATGAGTTCTGTATATATTTTGGATATTAACCCCTTATCAAATATATGACTTGTAATTATTTTCCCCCGTTCAGTATGTTGCCTTATCATTTGGTTGATTGACTTTTTTTCAATATTATGTGTGTGAAATTCAGCTATATTTTGGCTTTAAATTCAGAGGTCAGCAAGCTTTTACTGTAAAGAGCCAAATAGTAACTGTTTTAGGCTTTGTGAGCCATAGACTCTTTTACAGCTATTCAACTCTGATATTGTAGCATAAAAGCAGCTGTGGACAAACATAAACAAATGAGCATGGCTGTGTTCAAATGAAACTTTATTTACAAAAATGTGTTAAACTAGATTTGGTCCATGGGCCGTACTTGCTGACCCCATGATTTTTTCAGTGCTGTATTGTATTCCACTAAATATACGATAATTTATTGATTGATTTTACTGTTGATAGACATTTGGGTTGATCAAAAGTAAATTTGAAGATCTAATTGGCTTTATCAAATGACTTGTGAATCGGGCAGCATCTCATCCAGCAATTAGAGGGGTTGTACATCATGGAAGGTTTTTATAGGAAGAAGAGTTGGTCACGGGAACTATTAGCAAAAGAAAGAAAGGATTATTTTTAAGCCAGGACATGTTCTTTTTTGCCAGAAGGGACAGGCAAGGGTTTTATCATGTAGATTGCCTCTTCTTTCTCTGAGGGGTGGAGAGGACCTGTAGTGACAGATTGTTTCATTGGTGCTGATTGGGAAATTCCAGACTGATTGATTAAGATTTACATTTCTGGGAGAAGTTGACACTGCAATTGTTAGGTCTTAAACCTAGGTTTGGTATCTGGACTTTAGCATGAGTGACAATGTTTTGGGCTTGTGGTTCTCTCTTTAATAGAACATTTCTTATATATTTCTCTTGTAGCACATGTACAAAAAAGGAATTGCTAGGTTGTAGGGTATACGTGTCATACTTCACCTTTATTTGATAATTTCCAAACTGTTTTTCAGAGTGATTGAATCAGTTGTAGGTGAGGAAAAATAGCGTTCCCTTTACCCTTCTAGGTTCTTGGGTGAGAACTCCCTGTAATAAAAAGTTAACAAGAGAAAAACAAACCGAAGTTTAATAACATGTATACCTCCTGTATACATGGAAGATACCCAGGAAAACTAAACAAAACTCTCCCCAAAATGGCCTAAGCCATCACCTTAAATACCATCTTCAGCTCAAGACAAAAGAAGGATGTTAGGGGTGAGGGTAGGGGAGCCAGTTACGGGACATTACCAGGAAAAGCACAGTAAATAGGGTAAGGTTGTTATGCACATTTAAGTGGATGCCTTCTCCCTTGATAAGAGTTTCTTGTGTTTTAGAGCCATCCTTCTCTTCCTGGTACAGAGCAGAAGACACCCTTACAAATAGAGGTTTCCTTTATGAACGTAAACGTCCCTTACAAAAGGGACAGAGCTTCTGTGTCTGCTGTTTCTTAAACAACCAGGTCAAAGTAATCCTTATGCTTTCAAAAGGGCATATTTTGGGGTGTCATATTCTGCTTCCTTTCACAATCTACACTGCTACCAACAGTTTTTTGTTCCCAAGATTCCAAATACTTGCCAATACTGTAACCACAGGCCCACTAGAACCATACAAACTGACCCCATCTCTTATCAACAGAGTGATTAAGAGTTATTTTTCAGAAAATTTGCAAAGTCACATAGCCAGAGCATGCACAGAATAGGAAATCTTGCACTGAAATGACACCAGTACTAAAGGTTCTCGCCACTGTGGAACCAAAGGACTGGGACATAACTGGAACTTGAAAGTCAGACTCTCATCAGAGGTGAGGGGTCCATTGTCTAGGAAGATCTGGTGTTAAAGCCCCTTCCACATCTTACCATAAATGTTTAAAACCTTACCATAAATGTCTAAAGCCCTCCAATCAAAACCGCCTGCCAGCTTTTCCACGTGCAGCCTGTTCTCGCTAATCGCTTAAATTTCATCCTGAATCCTGAGTCAGGGAGACATCTGAGAACTTTTGCCTTCTGTCTCCTTGCAGGTCGACTTTGCAGTAAAGCCTCTTCTTTTCTCAAAAGCTGATGCCATAATAATTGGGGTTTTTTAAATGCACATTGGGCAGAGAACCCCTCTTGTGCAGTAACAATGCTTGGTATTGTAGGGTTTTGGGGTTTTTTAAAGCTATTTTGGTGGGTGTGTTATAAATTGTTACCTACTTATGTCATGAATTTTGATGCGGTCTCAGTGAGTCGAGGAGTCGAAAGAAAGATTTCTTGGACTCTCAAGGTCTGGCAGTAGTGCTCTTTTATTCAGAGAATAGCATGGGGACAGGACCCATGGGCAGTGAAGAGCTGCAGGCATGGGGACAGGACCCATGGGCAGTAAGAGCTGCAAACATGGGTTGAGGGTAGGCCTAAATTTAAGGCATAGGTATGTGAGTTATCTCTTTACAAGACAAAGGAAAGATTATGTAGAAAAAAGTCATTAAAATGGTATCAGTGTAGGTGGGGTCTGCTTATTGGGTGGTCCTATAACTTTAGATAAGAATCAGATTGGATCAGGTGCTTCCCAGAGGATGATATAGATTGGTATGTAGGACAAGTCACCTTGAGCTTCTCTACCTGGGGCAGCCTTGATCCTCATCAAATTTGAATTTTTCTTGATGATTGATGAGGTTGATCACTTTTCATATGTCTATTGGCCATTTATATTTCCTTTTTTGTATATCTTCTATTGCAATGTTTCAGGTCTTCATTGCTTTTTTTTTCCCACTGGGTTGGTGGTCTTTTTCTTATTGTTTTGTAAGATTTCTTTATACATGCCAGATTATAAACCTTTTGGTCTTCACTCTTAGTGATATGTTTTGATAAACAAATTTTCTTGAGTTTAATGTAGTCTATTTTATTTCTTTTTTACTTTATGGTTACTTTTTCTTTTGGTCTTTTTAATAAAAATTTTTCCTACTCCAAAATATAATTATTTTTCTATATTATTGCTAAAAACTTTGTTTTTGCCTTTTATATTTGGGTCTGCATTCCATCTGGAGTTGATTTCTTTGTGTACCATGTGAGGAATTATGATATTGTTATTTATAAGAAATATGTACATTGTTGTTGTCTCCCTTTCTGGCAGGGAGATCCTAAAACCCTTGAAATTTCCTAAATGATGAGAGCAATCAAGATGTATTTTGTTATGTTAATGAGGTGACTTTTGGAACCCCCCCCTGGGTAACCTAAAGATGGGAGCTGGTTGCCCAGGGAGTCAACCCTGTGATCAAAGGATTGGAACTTTCAGTCCTACCCGCCTAGGCTCCAGGGAGGGAAGTGGGCCTGGAGGTCAAAGCAATTTCCAATGACAATGATGTAATCAATCATTCCTATATATTGAAGCCTCCATAAAAACCCGAAAGGTTAGGGTTCAGACAGCTTACTGGTTGGTGAACACGTGGAGGTGCTGGGGGAGTGGCCTGCTCAGAAAAGGCATGCAAGCTCCAAGCCTGTTCCCCATACCTTGCCCTATACCTGTCTTCCCTCTGCTGTCCCTGGGTTATATCCTTTTATAATAAACTTGTAATCCAGTGAGTAAAATGTTTCTCTGAGTTCTGTGGATGGCTGTAGCAAATTAATTGAACCAGGTGTTACCACCCACGGTGTGGGGGAGTCATCTGCCTGCCACAAGACATGCCAATAGTCAAAAGGCAAGGTGGTAGGAGAGAAAGGGTTTTATTACAGCTCACTAGCAAGGGGGAAGATGGCCAACTAATGTCTGAAAGAACCATCTTACAGAACAAAGACTACAGGCCCATTATATAGGGGGCTGGTCTCCAGGTATGGACAGATATCTGGTCTTAGTTCCTGATAGTCTTTTGTTTTACTGGATGTCCATCAGAGACCGGAGCAGTGCCCTATACCCTGATCTTTCAGTTGTCATTGATGATGACTATCAGCACAGACTCTCTTCCCGGGGGTCATCACATCCTAAGGAACTCAAAAGAACAAAGTTATCAACTTATAGCAGTTAGGAGGGGCCATAAAATCTACAGAGCATGTCTGGGTTAGTTAATCAGAGGTCATTCAAAGTTATAATATAGTTTCTTTTCTACAATGTGGCTTCCCTCATGTGAACGTTGTGTTGAACCAGTATCAGAAGAGGAGGGCATTGGAACCTCTAATCTATATCCAGTCAGTCAGAAGCACAGGTGACAACCGCTACTTGCATTTGCTGTCTGAAGTTGGGGGAGGGGGAAGTCTTGTAGGACTGAGCCCTTAACCTGTAGGATCTGACACTATCTCCAGGTAGGTAGTGTCAGAATTGAGTTGATTGTTTGGTGGTGTGAAAAAAACACACACATTGAATGAACGTTTTCCCTAATGTATGTAACAAGTTGTCCAAACACCATTTACTGACGATAACATCTTTTTCTTCCTGCTCTTCTGTGCCCAATTTGTCATAAGTCTGTTTCAGACCTCTGTTCTGTTGCATTAGTTTATTTGCGGATTGCATTGTGGTTTTCAAATTAACTTTGCATTCCTGGAATGAACTCAGTTGATCATGGTATACTGTGTTTTTGGTACGTTGCTGGCTTCTTTTTATAGTGTTTTCTTTAGGAATTCTGCATTAGTGAAATTGGCCTATTATTTTCTCTTTCTGTCTTTTCAAGTTTTGATATCAAGGTTATTATGCTCACCACATAACTAGAAGATTTTTTGTTGCATTGATGTTATTTCTTCCTTAGTAGAATCCATTGGTAAAGCCATCTGAACCTGGAGTTTCCTTTGTGTGAGGTTTTTAATTATAGATTCAACTCTTTA
Source organism: Equus przewalskii (assembly GCF_037783145.1). Lineage (NCBI taxonomy): Eukaryota > Metazoa > Chordata > Mammalia > Perissodactyla > Equidae > Equus > Equus przewalskii. The sequence continues at coordinate 15,883,828 of NC_091855.1, read as the reverse complement.
TAGGTTATAATAGTATTCAAATTGTTTATTCTTCCTCTTTTAGTGTTGGAAAGTTGTATTTTTCTATGAATTTGTCCATGTTGTCTAAAATTTCAAATTTATTGGCATAAAGTTATTCATATTATCCCAATATCTGTTTGTTGCACATAGAATTTATGTTGATACCCTTTTCATTTTGAATGCTCTTTTTTGTAACTTCTCTTTCTTCTGTGTCAGTTTCACCTGAGATTCATCAACAGCTTTTGGCTTTGTTGATTCTTTTGTTACACACTTGTTCTACCTTTAATTAATTTTTGTTCTTTATTTGCTTTTTCCTTTGGGTTACTTTTTTTTAAGTTTATGAGGGTGGGTTCTTAGCTCATTCACTTTCCATCTTCTTTTGTAATACATGCTTCTAAGCTCATGAATTTAATTTTAAGCATGATCATAGCTGGGTCACACAGTTTTAATATGTAGTATGTTAATAATTACTCAGTTTTATAAAAATTTTCATTTACCCATGAGCTATTTAGAAATGTTTTTGCTTAGTTTATAAACATACAAGATTTCGTAGTTATTTTTTATTGATTTCTAACTTAAGTGCATTATAATCAAATATTTTCAATAAGTTCTTTTGTATGTGTGTATGTGTGTGAGGAAGACTGGCCCTGAGTTAACGTCTGTTGCCAATCTTGCTCTTTTTGCTTGAGGAAGGTTGTCGCTGAGCTAACGTGTGCCAATCTTCCTTTGTTTTATGTGGGATGCCGCCACAGCATGGTTTGACGAGCGCTGCTAGGTCCACAGGTGGAATCTGAACCTGCGAACCCAGGGCCGCTGAAGCGGAGTGCGTGACTTAACCACTAGACCACTGGGCAGACCCTTGAGTTCATTTTTTTTGTATTGCTTTATGACCTAACACATGATCAGTTTGTATAAATGATGTGTGCTTGAAAAAAATGTATATTTTGCAGTTGTTGGGTACCTAATAAAAACTTATCCATTTGGTCAAGTTTGTTATTTGTGTTTTTTCAGATTTTCTGTATTGTTAATTTTTTAAATCTGTTCCGTTAGTGAGAAAATTGTTTTAACATCTCTCATTGTGACTCTGTTTCACCATGATATTAAATGGTCGTATAATTTTCAGAATTATTGCATCTTTCTGGTGAATTGAATTTTTCTTCTAATGAAGCTTTGCTTGCCAATAATGCTCTTTCCCCTTAAAGCCTATTTTGTTGCATATTAATATGGCTTCACCAGCTTTCTTTTTAATCTCAGCCTTTCTGTAAACTTAAGTTTTACATGTATCTCTTATAAATAGAATAATGCTTTTAATAGTCTCATCTTTAGTTGGATCATTCAATGTAATTTTTTTGTATATTTGAGTTTAAATATGCCTTCTTTTTATGTGTTATTTGTTGCAATCGTTTCTTTTTTTTTTTTTATTAATGTTATGATAGATTACAACCTTGTGAGATTTCAGTTGTACATTTTTGTTAGTCATGTTGTGGGTACACCACTTCCCCCTCCGTACCCTCCCCCCACCCCCCCTTTTCCCTGGTAACCACCGATCAGATCTCCTTCTCAATATACTAATTTCCACCTATGAGTGGAGTCATATAGAGTTCGTCTTTCTCTGACTGACTTATTTCGCTTAACATAATGCCCTCGAGGTCCATCCACGTTGTTGTGAATGGGCCAATTTCGTCTTTTTTTATGGCTGAGTAGTATTCCATTGTGTATATATACCACATCTTCTTTATCCAATCATCAGTTTCTGGGCATGTAGGCTGGTTCCATGTGTTGGCTATTGTAAATAATGCTGCGATGAACATAGGGGTGCAACGGACTCTTGAGATATCTGATATCAGGTTCTTAGGATAGATACCCAGTAATGGGATGGCTGGGTCATAGGGTATTTCTATTTTTAACTTTTTGAGAAATCTCCATACTGTTTTCCATAGTGGCTGTACCAGTTTGCATTCCCACCAACAGTGTATGAGGGTTCCTCTTTCTCCACAACCTCTCCAACATTTGTCGTTCTTGGTTTTGGATGTTTTTGCCAATCTAACGGGGGTAAGGTGATATCTTAGTGTAGTTTTGATTTGCATTTCCCTGATGATTAGCGATGATGAACATCTTTTCATGTGTCTATTGGCCATATTCATATCTTCTTTTGAGAAATGTCTGTTCATGTCCTCTGCCCATTTTTTGATCGGGTTGTTTGTTTTTTTGTTGTTAAGCAGTGTGAGTTCTTTGTATATTATGGAGATTAACCCTTTGTCGGATAGGTGGCTTGTAAATATTTTTTCCCAATTAGTGAGCTGTTTTTTTGTTTCAATCCTGTTTTCCCTTGCCTTGAAGAAGCTCTTTAGTCTGATGAAGTCCCATTTGTTTATTCTTTCTATTGTTTCCCTCAACTGAGGAGTTACAGTGTCCGAAAAGATTCTTTTGAAACTGATGTCAAAGAGTGTACTGCCTATATTCTCTTCCAAAAGACTTATTGTCTCAGGCCTAATCTTTAGGTCTTTGATCCATTTTGAGTTTATTTTGGTGTGTGGTGAAAAAGAATGGTCAATTTTCAATCTTTTGCATGTGGCTGTCCAGTTTTCCCAGCACCATTTGTTGAAGAGACTTTCTTTTCTCCATTGTAGGCCCTCTGCTCCTTTGTCGAAGATTAGCTGTCCATAGATGTGTGGTTTTATCTCTGGGCTTTCAATTCTGTTCCATTGATCTGTGGACCTCTTTTTGTACCAGTACCATGCTGTTTTGATCACTGTAGCTTTGTAGTATGTTTTGAAATCGGGGATTGTGATTCCGCCGGCTTTGTTTTTCTTGCTCAGGATTGCTTTAGCAATTCGCGGTCTTTTGTTCCCCCATATGAATTTTAGGATTGTTTGTTCAATTTCTGTGAAGAATGTTCTTGGGATTCTGATTGGGATAGCATTGAATCTGTATATTGCTTTAGGTAGTGTGGACATTTTAACTATGTTTATTCTTCCAATCCATGTGCAAGGAATGTTTTTCCATCTCTTTATGTCATCGCCTATTTCTTTCAAGAAAGTCTTGTAGTTTTCATTGTATAGATCCTTCACTTCCTTGGTTAAGTTTATCCCAAGGTATTTTATTCTTTTCGTTGCGATTGTGAATGGGATAGAGTTCTTGAGTTCTTTTTCTGTTAGTTTATTGTTAGTGTATAGAAATGCTACTGATTTATGCACGTTAATTTTATACCCTGCTACTTTGCTGTAGTTGTTGATTATTTTTAATAGTTTTTCTGTGGATTCTTTGGGGTTTTCTATGTATAAGATCATGTCGTCTGCAAACAACGAGAGTTTTACTTCTTCGTTACCTATTTGGATTCCTTTTATTTCTTTTTCCTGCCGAATTGCTCTGGCCAGCACCTCCAGTACTATGTTGAATAGGAGTGGTGAAAGTGGGCACCCTTGTCTTGTTCCTGTCCTCAAAGGGATGGCTTTCAGCTTTTGTCCATTGAGTATGATGTTGGCTGTGGGTCTATCATATATGGCCTTTATTATGTTGAGGTACTTTCCTTCTATACCCATTTTACTGAGGGTTTTTATCATAAATGGGTGTTGGATCTTGTCGAATGCTTTCTCTGCATCTATTGAGATGATCATGTGGTTTTTGTTTTTCATTTTGTTGATGTAGTGTATCACGTTGATTGACTTGCGGATGTTGAACCATCCCTGTGTCCCTGGTATAAATCCCACTTGATCATGGTGTATAATCTTTTTGATGTATTGCTGTAATCGGTTTGCCAAAATTTTGTTGAAGATTTTTGCATCTATGTTCATCAGTGATATCGGCCTGTAGTTCTCCTTCTTTGTGTTGTCCTTGTCAGGTTTGGGGATCAGAGTGATGTTGGCTTCATAGAATGTGTTAGGGAGTTCTCCATCTTTCTCAATTTTCTGGAACAGTTTGAGGAGAATAGGTATTAAGTCTTCTTTGAATGTTTGGTAGAATTCTCCAGAGAAGCCGTCTGGTCCTGGACTCTTGTTTTTGGGGAGGTTTTTGATTACCGTTTCTATTTCCTTACTTGTGATTGGTCTATTCAGATTCTCCATTTCTTCCTGATTCAGTTTGGGGAGATTGTAGGAGTCTAGGAATTTGTCCATTTCTTCCAGGTTGTTCAATTTGTTGGCATATAGTTTTTCATAGTATTCTCTTATGATCTCTTGTATTTCATTGGTATCTGTTGTGATTTCTCCTCTGTCATTCCTGATTTTATTAATTTGCGATTTCTCTCTTCTTTTCTTGGTGAGTCTGGCTAGGGGTTTGTCAATTTTGTTAATTCTTTCGAAGAACCAACTCTTTGTTTCATTGATCCTTTCTATTGTCTTTTTTGTTTCAATATCGTTTATTTCTGCTCTTATTTTTATTATTTCCCTCCTTCTACTGACTCTGGGCTTTGTTTGTTCTTCTTTTTCTAGTTCTGTTAGGTGTCGTTTGAGGTTGCTTACGTGAGCTTTTTCTTGTTTAGTGAGGTGAGCCTGTATTGCGATGAATTTCCCTCTTAGGACTGCTTTTGCTGCATCCCAAATGATTTGGTCTGTCGTGTTCTCATTTTCATTTGTCTCCAGATAATATTTGATTTCTTCTTTAATTTCTTCAATGATCCATTGTTTGTTGAGAAGCACGTTGTTTAGTCTCCACATTTTTGCACCTTTCTCTGCTTTTTTCTTGTAGTTGATTTCTAGTTTAATAGCGTTATGATCAGAAAAGATGCTTGATATTATTTCAACTCTCTTGTATTTATTGATGTTTGCTTTGGTTCCCAAAATATGGTCAATCCTTGAGAATGTTCCATGTGCACTTGAGAAGAATGTGTAACCTGCTGTTTTAGGATGAAGTGTTCTATATATATCTATTAAGTCCATCTGGTCTAATTTTTCATTTAATTCTATTATTTCCTTGTTGATTTTCTGTCTGGATGTTCTGTCCATTGGTGTTAATGGTGTGTTGAGGTCCCCTACTATTATTGTATTGTTGTTGATGTCTTCTTTTAGTTCTATTAAGAGTTGCTTTACAAATTTTGGTGCTCCTGTGTTGGGTGCGTATATATTTATAAGTGTTATGTCTTCTTGGTGGAGAGTCCCTTTTATCATTATATACTGTCCCTCTTTATCTTTCTTTATCTGTTTTGCTTTGAAATCTACCTTGTCTGATATTAGTATAGCGACACCTGCTTTCTTTTGTTCATTATTAGCTTGGAGTATTGTTCTCCATCCCTCCACTCTGAGTCTGTGTTTGTCTTTGGGGCTGAGGTGTGTTTCCTGGAGGCAGCATATTGTTGGATCTTGTTCTTTGATCCATCCTGCCACTCTGTGTCTTTTGATTGGGGAGTTCAATCCATTTACATTTAGAGTGATTATTGAGACGTGGGGGCCTACCACTACCATTTTGTGTCTTGTTTTCCGGTTTTCTCCAGTTTCCTTTGTTTCTCGTCCCATGGTTTAATCTGTTCTGATGTAGAGCTGCTACTCTCTGTTGTTGTCCTTCTACTTATCTCCTCTGCTCTTGGTTTTGTAGCCCCTTTCCTTTTTTGGATTTTTCAGGAATGAGGGTTTTCCTGAGGATTTCCTGAAGAGGAGGTTTTGTGGCAATGAACTCCCTTAATTTTTGTTTATCTGGGAAAGTTTTTATTTCTCCATCGTATTTGAAGGATATTTTCGCTGGGTAGAGAATTCTCGGCTGTAGATTTTTGTCCTTCAGATTTTTGAATATATCATTCCACTCTCTTCTAGCCTGTAAAGTTTCTGCTGAGAAATCTGCTGATAGCCTGATGGGGGTTCCTTTGTAGGTTAGTTTCTTTTGCCTGGCTGTCCTTAATATTTTCTCCTTGTCGTTGACTTTTGCTAGCTTCACTACTATATGCCGTGGAGTTGGTCTTCTTGCATTGATAAAGTTTGGAGATCTATTGGCTTCTGTCACCTGAAGATCCATCTCCCTCACCAGATTTGGGAAGTTCTCAGCCATTATTTCTTTGAATAGGTTTTCTGCCCCTTTCTCCTTCTCTTCTCCCTCTGGTATACCTATAATCCTTACGTTGCATCTCCTAATTGTGTCTGATAATTCTCGGAGAGTTTCTTCATTTCTTTTAAGTCTTGCTTCTCTCTCCTCCTCTGCCTGCAACAATTCTATATTGCCATCTTCCAAATTGCTAATTCTTTCCTCCATATTATCGGCCCTACTGTTCAGAGCATCTAGATTTTTCTTAATCTCCTCTATTGTGTTCTTCATTTCCAATATTTCTGTTTGGTTCTTCTTTATCGTATCAAATTCTTTTGTGACATAGCTCCTGAACTCGTTGAGTTGTCGGTCAGAATTCTCTCTTAACTCATTGAGAATCTTAATGATGGCTGTTTTGAAGTCATCATCATTTAGGTTATATATCTCATTTTCTTTGGGATTGTTTTCTGTGTATTTGTTACTTTCTTTCTGTTCTGGAGATTTAATGTATTTTTTCATATTGCTTGATGTTGTTGATTTGTGCCTCCGCATGGAGATAGAGTTTAGTTGCTCCTTTCACTTGTTTCAGCTGCTGCGGTGGGGGGAGCAGCTGTTTATACTTCACCAACCAGGAACCCTGTCCGTAGTTGCTAACTGGGCCTGGGCCCCTCTTCGTAGCCACAGTGGCCCTTTGGATTCCCTCCTCTGCCGTGGGGGCCGTCACAGGGGGGCTTCAGGCTGCAGGTGCCTACTGTTGCAGCCCACCTAGATGTGCTCTCTCCTTGGGGTCTGCAACGGTGTTATGGGCTTTTCCAGCAGCCAGGGGTGGGATCACTTATATTTGTCGCTCCGTTGCTGTCGGCACCCACTGAATCTCACTTGTCCTCTATGGGTCGCAGGAGAGCTATTGGCATCTTCTACAGTCTGTGGTTAGTACACCTAGCTATGCTGCTTTTGCCCTGGGGTCTTCCAGCCTTGTGGCTGGCGGCTGGGTGCCTTCTACTGGTGCTGTGCAGAGGCTTTCCCTAAGGCTGCTGTGAGCCTGTAGGGTTTCCCCCTAGGCTACTAAGCTGGGTCTCTGGAACTCTCTCCAGCCCCAGTCCTCTCCAAGATCTCCAGCAATCCCTAGTCTCACGGGGCGGGCAACGGCAGCTGGGGGTCGCCCCGCCCTCTGGGCTTCTCTCCGGGCCTCTCCCGGAGCCGTGAATGCTCGGCGTGGCCCCTCTGCTAATGGCACACAGAGAGTTTTGTCTGCTGCCTGGGCGGAGCTCCGGCGCTTCCCTTCCGGGTCGCAGAACCGGCCTTTGAAAGTTCCCCCAGCCCCAGTCCTCTCCGAGATCTCTGGCAATCCCTAGTCCCACGGGGCGGGCAACGGCAGCTGGGGGTCGCCCCGCCCTCTGGGCTTCTCTCCGGGCCTCTCCCGGGAGCCCTGAATGCTGGGCGTGGCCCCTCTGCTAATGGCAGACAGAGAGTTTTGTCTGCTGCCTGGCGGAACCTCGGCGCTTCCCCTCCAGGTCACAGAACCGGCCCTTGAAAGTTCCCCCCGCCCCGGTCCTCTCCAAGATCTCCGGCAATCCCCAGCCCCACGGGGCGGGCAACGGCAGCCGGGGGTTGCCCCGCCCTCTGGGACTCCCTCCGGGCCTCTCCCGGAGCCGTGAATGCTCAGCGTGGCCCCTCCGCTAACGGCAGACAGAGAGCCCTGTCTGCTGCCCGGGCAGAGCTCCGGCGCTTCCCCTCCGGGTCGCAGAACCGGCCTTTGAAAGTTCCTCCAGCCCCGGTCCTCTCCGAGATCTCCGGCAATCCCTAGTCCCACGGGGCGGGCAACGGCAGCTGGGAGACCTCCGTACCCTCAGAGACTCTCTCTGGGACCCTCCGGGCGCCCCGAGCACCAGGCTGGGTCTCCCCGCCAATGGCGGGGAGAGACTCTCCCCGCGGGCCCAGGTGTGCAACTCCAAAGTTTCCCTCTGCGTTTAGGAGTAATTGCGGGGGGTTTAGGTAGGGTTCTGGTCACCTGTTTCCACCGTCGCTCCTCTGTTGTGTTCTCGCTCCTGCCCTAGATGTGTGTGGATCCTCTGGGGGCGTCTGTTGGAAGAAAGCCGCTTGCGGGTACTAGGCTGCCCGTCGGGGTCGGAGAGTTTTCACCTATTTCCACATCCTCCCGGAGGAAAGTCCGTCCGCCTTCCGATGTATAGTCGCGTGGGTGTCTCAGACGTCCTGAGATGCTGTCTGGATATCCTTTGTCAAGCGATAAGTGTCCAAATAATTGTAGACTCGAAGGGCGAGAGACAAAGAGGACTACTCACGGCGCCATCTTGGATCTTCTCTGCAATCGTTTCTTTTTGTCTTTTTTTTTCCTCCTTTGGATTACTAATACTTTATTATTATGTTTTTGTTCTGTTAGTTTGGAAGCTATACTTTATTCTTCCAGTAGAGGTTACACTAGAGATTATTATGGTCTGTAGTTTTGGGGTTTTTTTCCTTCTACTGTCTTGGTCTTGTTGGGGGGCAGAATATGCTACCCCAAAATGTGCCACTTTGGCATGTGTATTGTTTTGAGGTAAAGGCAGTTAAGACCTAGCAGGCTCAGGAAAAGCTTTTTACCTCTCTTTTAACTGCCTAAAAGAGTTTAGATAGGAGGCCTGTACCAGGAAGAGCGTTATTACCAGACATGACTTTTTATATCAGAAACAGTTATCTGCATGGCAGGGCAAACACTTGTTTACCAAACATTTGCTCTTCTCATCATCCTGTGAATTGTCTTCCTCCCTTTTGGAACCTGAGAGCTGTACCCACTTTTTCCTTAGCTCGGGATGGTATATAAGCCTCAGTTGCCTTACTGCCTGTGAGTCTCATGGCTTTGTGGAGCTCCCATACATACATAATTAAATTTGTTTTTCTCCTGTTAATCTGTCTTATGTCAATTAGGCCAACCAATGAACCTAGAAAGGAAGAAGGGAAAGTTTTTCCTCCCCAACAGTCTGGTTTTGGTATCAGGATAATGCTGGCTTCATAACATGAATTGGGAAGTGTTCCCTCCTTTTTTATTTTCTGGAAAAGATTGTGTACAATTGGTATTACTACTTCTTTAAATATTTTAGGGAATTTGTCAGTGAAACCATCAAAGCCTCAAGTTTTCTTTTCAAATGTTTTAAACTATAAGTTCAGTTTTTTAAATAGATAACACTATTCTAGTTAGGTATTTCTTTCTTTTACATTTTCTAATTCGTTTTTACTTGAGTAAAGAAACCCTATTGATATTGTTTGTGGATTTATGCACTTTGATTTTTGTGTGTTGATTTTGCCACTTTGTTGAATTCTCTTAACTGTGATCGTAGTAAATATTCTTTTTTTTTTTTTGAGGAAGATTAGCCCTGAGCTAACTACTGCCAATCCTCCTCTCTTTGCTGAGGAAGACTGGCCCTGAGCTAACATTCATGCCTATCTTCCTCCACTTTATACGTGGGACGCCTCCCACAGCATGGCGTGCCAAGCGGTGCCATGTCCGCACCCGGGATCTGAACCAGCGAACCCTGGGCTGCCGAGAAGCAGAACGTGTGAACTTAACTGCTGCTCCACCAGGCCGGCCCCAGTAAATATTCTTAATAGAGAAACTTTAGAAATATTCTCATTAAACCTAGGAAGAAGAAAAGAATATCTATAATTGTAACTACTTTTCAGTACTATTTTGGATATCATAGCCTATGTAATCAAACAGCAAAAAGAAATAAATGGTATGAAGTTTAGAAAGAAAGAGATGAAAATGTCATTTTTATGTACAGATGAAATGTTGTATACCAAGAAATTTGTCTACCCAAGAAGATTAAAACTACTAGAATGAAAAACTTCAACAAAAACAGTGTGGCTCTTCACTTCTAAAGACTTCATAATTTTCTCTTTGATTTCCTCTTTAACACATTAATGTATTTTAAAACCTTTTAGCTTTCATGTGTATGGATTCTTACTGCAAATATCTTTTTGCTATTGATTTTTAAGTGTTATCAATTGTAGTCAGTGAATGTGGTATGTATGTCAATATTTTCTACATGTGAATTTGCCTAGTTTTCCTTTCTGCCCTAGAACAAGTTTAATTTTTATAAATATCTTGTATGTATTTGATGAGAAATGGCAATCTAAATTTGCTGGGCTCAAAATTCTATATATACCTATTAGAAAACTTGTTAATTATTTTAGTCATCTTTCAGTAATCATGATTATAATCTGCTTAATCTGTTATGTTAAGCTCTTCTAGTATGTTTTGTGTGTTTATTTCTTCTTATATTTTTACCCATTTTGCTACATAAATTTCTAAGCAATGTAGTCACGTAATATTTTATAATTCTAATATCTTCTTGAAAAATTGTTTTATTTATCGATATAAAGTATTCCTTTTTGATGGTGTTTGCCTTGAATTCTGTTTTGTCCATTATGAATATTGCTATGTATTGAGCCCCCTGGCCCCACTAGTTTTTTATTGGTATATCATTTTTGTAACCCTCTACCTTCCAACCTTGTGCTTTCATTTTTTTTCTTTTAGTGCATTTCTTGTAAGTAGTGTATAACTGGATTTCTAAAAATTTGAGTCAGAAAATTTCTGTTACTTAATAGATTACTTCAACATTTACTGGGATTATTGATATGGTTGTATGTATTTCTACCTCTCAAAACAGTGATTGAGAAAAAATCAAGTAGAAACCAAGAAAGAAAAGAGAAAATATGAAAGTAAAATTGAGGTTCAAAGTAATCATCTCTCTATATCAACATTGAAGATGTAGCATCATCTTATTGTAGCATTTGAAGTTGCTTATGAGTAGTCTTTTTTTTCTAATTCTCATCCCTTTGTTAGTAGGCTATCTTTTCATTCTTTTTGAGATTTTCTTTTTATTTTTAATATTCTAAAGTTTTACTGTTACTTGATTAAGAATGGGCTCTTTTTTTGTTGTGGTGGTGGTTATTTATTTGTTTATTTTTGAGGAAGGTTAGCCCTGAGCTAACATCCACTGCCAATCATCCTCTTTTTGCTGAGGAAGATTGGCCCTGAGCTAACATCTGTATGCATCTTCCTCTATTTTATATGTGGGACACCTGCCACAGCATGGCTTGATAAGCAGTGCTTAGGTCTGCACCCAGCATCCGAACTTGTGAACCCCTGGCCATCGAAGCGGAGCGTGTGAACTTAACTGCTATGCCACTGGGCCAGCCCCTGTTGTGGTTATTTTTTATTTTGTTCTTTCTGTCTGAGAACTCATGTCCTCTCTATATATTGTATACTTAATTACTAATTATTTAATTATTGCCCTTCCTCCATTCTCCTTATTCTCTAATTCCAAAAGCCCTAACAGACATATATTAGAACTTTTGGATCTAGCTTTCATAATTTACCTTTTCTTTCATTTATCCCAATGCTTTCTGCATCATTCTAATGGAATCCTTAGGTTGTATTTCTGGTGTACTAATTTGGTCTTAAGCTATATTCAGTCACTATTCTGCTATTCCATTTATTTTAATTTGGGTTTTGTTGTTACTTATTAATTTCAGAAATCACTTTCTTCTTTCCTAAAGCCTTTGCCACACATAGGTAACAGGGCATCAGCTCCTGTTTACCATTGTGGAGTCTTGTCTAGTTCTTTTTAGATACTTCTTTGTTTCTGGTATATGGAAGGTGTTCTTTTTTGTTTTCAAGGGCAGCATTATATTTATTAGTATTTTTATGTCATTTCTATGTATAATAACATAATTTAGGATGGTGGTTGATAGCATGGACTCTGAAAGCTGGGAGCCAAGGTTCAAAGCCAAGTTCTGCCTTTTTGAGAAGTTAACTCAAACACCCTGTGTCCCATTATCCTTACTTGTGATCATCATAATAATACTTACCTCATAGGTTTTTGTGAGGATTAAGAGATAATATATGTCAAAACGCCTGGCACATAACAAGTGCTCCCTATCAATTGATAAGTAAATCTTAGCTGCAGTTACTTGTGGTGGTTGGTGGTGGTAGTACGTTAGTTATCATTATGCGATTGGATGGATAGTGGAGATTTTGCCATCTTTTTGTAATCCACCGTACCATCCCAGCCATCCCTTATGTAACTTTTTAAATTGAAAATTGAATCTAACTGACTTAAATAACTTTTGGCTCCTCTTTCTTTTCTACAGATTGATCCTGAATTAGAAAAAAAACTGAAAATGAATAAAATATCGTTGGAATCAGAGTATGAGGTACAATATGTTAATATAGTCTCTCTTTTGTAACAATCTTCCATGGCAGTGACTGGTTCTGTCTGCCTAAAGGTAAATTTAAGTTATTACCAGTGCAGAAAGAAGTTATTTCCCTTGAACATATGGTATTGGGACAACTATGTAGTCATTTGAAAAGAAAATAAAGATGGATATGTATTTTATATACTACAAATGAATAAATCCTAGATGGATCAAGAATTTAAAAATAAAAAACAAAATGCTAAAAGTACTAGGAGAAAAGAATGGAGATTCTTTCTTGTGGTCTTAAGTCAGAAAAGCCTGTTTAATACAAAACCTAGAAGCTTTTGTTTTTAAGATTTTTTAAAAAGATTTTATTTTTCCTTTTTTCCCCCAAAGCCCCCCGGTACATAGCTGTATATATATTTTTTCAGTTGTGGGTCCTTCTAGTTGTGGCATGTGGGATGCCGCCTCAGCGTGGCTTGATGAGCAGTGCCGTGGCCGTGCCCAGGATCTGAACCAGTGAAACCCTGGGCCACCAAAGCAGAGTGTACCAACTTAACCACTTGGCCATGGGGCCAGCCCCAATACAACACCTAGAAGCTTTAAAAGTAAAGGTTGATGAGTTCATACATAAAAATTCAAAAGTGCAGTCTAAAAAAAAAATGTATATAAAGTCACTAGTTAAATGAGAAATCCTAAAAATATTGTTTATCTTATCATGATGAATTAATTTATTTAAATATGAAGAGCATCTATAAACCAAGATGGAAAATTTAACTCAGTTGGTCAGTAGGAACATGGGCAAAGCATGTAAAGAATTCAGAGAAAAGGAAATAAATATCATTCTTAAACATAGGAAGAAATGCTTAATTTATACTAGGAATGTCAGTTAAAATTATAGTAAGGTGACGTTTTTCACGTATCTGATTAGCAAAAATCGAAGAGTTTAATGGCACATTGTATTATAGGATGTGGTGAAGGGAGGATGTTCCATCTCTTATAGTTCACTTTTTGTATGAAAATGCATGAAAGTTACTGTGGGAGTGGTGACAGAGGGTGAAGAAACGTTTGTGTTCTTGCCTTTTGTCCTGCCTTCTGTTGTGCTTGAGAGACACTTCACACTAACTGAAGGTAGATGATGCAAACTGGAATTGAAGCTAGTTTTTATTGCCCAGAAGGGCTTTGCTCGTGGCAGCTATGGGGAGTCTACTCGTACTGAAGCCCAAGCTCATTTCTCAGGTGCAGGACAAATCATCTTGTTCTCTTTTCTTCCTTCTGGCAGACTTGAGGATCACCACATTTGTTCTTTTCTTCTCATTTCCTATCATCACCCATGCTAATCTCTGCTGGTCATTATTATGCTAGATCAGCCTTAGAAGTTGGACTTTTGTTTTCCCAGTTTCTTCCCTTTCTTTGTGTTCTCAAAAATAAAGCTTGTGGACTCTTTTTCTGTTTTAATACTTTTATTCTTAAGGGGGAAAAGATAGGCATTAACATCAATAGCCCCAAGGAAAATTCTAAATCCTAAGAAATATGAACATTTATTCAATTATTATGCTTGATATGCAATTGATTTATTTGCTAATATTACAATTGAGCACCTGTTGGATTCTTTCCACTCAGTTATTTATTCATTCAGTGATGTCCTAATCAAAGTGACCGGGCTCCTACACTAATATATGTATATATACTTTAATTTTTATGGCTCTATAGAAAATAAAGGACTCTGCTTTTGATGACTGGAAGAATATTCGAGGACCCAGGCCTTGGGAAGATCCTGACTTCCTCCAAGGACGAAATCCAGAAATCCTTAAGACTAAGACAACTTGACTATGCTGATCCTTTTTTTCTTTTTTTTAATAAAAGTGTTCTCAACTGGAATTCCCATTACATGCTCCTATCATGTAAGGATGGGAAGTAAAATGGGAAGAAAATTTCAGACCTGCAGAAGCCTGGATGTGAGTAATTTGATGTCAGATGATCTTGATAAAAAGTCAAGTACTGGTTTTTATACGTCCCAACTTTTCCATTTGCAAATGAAAATAATGATGTTGACTACATATACTTTATACTGCTGAATAAAAACGTGAATACTGCTACTTAGAGAGTATTGTTTATTCCACTCCCAACTACCCTCCCATTTTCTTTTCCACCAGCTACCAGAGCAACATTTTGATACTTCAGTCTGATTCCTAATGAGAATAGTAGGTATGGAACCAAAGTTCTCACAGGAACATCAAGCAGAGATTTTATGTCAAACCTAGTAGGAAAGTAATATTGATCACAGTCTGATAAGAGTCTTGGTTTTATTTATAATACTTCACATGGTATGCTAATCAATTTCCAAAGCATCACCTGATAATTTTAGTGATATCATTAAAATGTGTTAAGGAAATTATATTATTGTTCCTGAGTAAAGCAAAAAATCATGTAGTACATATTATCTGTAGATATGGCAAAAGTATTGAGGTAATCCACAGATGACTGCAGTTTGCTAAACACTGATTTAAGCTATGCTTTATGCCTTAACATAATTTGCATGCAAATAGTGTAGTTTTTTTTTGTTTTTTTGTTTTTTTTTACTTGGGGTTTGCTATGATCTAAACACTAGGCAAAAGGGTAGAATTGAGGGAAGTTAATTTTTTTTCAACTCATGTTTTTCTCTTCACCCCCGTCTTGGGCAGCCTTGTCTTCCTACCTTCTGATATTTTCATGCTGAGAACCAGATGCCTAAAGTCTCAATTGAAATACACCTCCATAATTGCAAAAAATTATAAATCCACCTCACCTCTTCCCTAATTAAAAATCTCTATTTTCGGTGGGTTAGTTTTAGCAAAAAGGAAAGCAAGCTGATTATCTAGTGCTGATAATTTGTGATAGAGATGATTCATTAGTTACCTGAGGGACCAATTGGATTTCATAGGCAAACAAAAAAGAGAACCTCTACCTAAACCTCATTCCTTGTACTAAAAGTAACAGAAGGATGAGATTTAAATGTAAAACATAAAACCTTCAGAAGAAAATGGCGGAAAGTCTTCAGGACCTATTATATAGTTCTTGATAAATAGTTTTTGCCAAAAAATTCATAAAAGAAAAACTTGACAAAAAATTAGACCTCATCAAAATTAAAAGCTTTGGCTCTCCAAAGATACTTTTAAAAGGATGTAAAGGCAATCTTAAGACTGAGAGAAAATATTTGTAAACTACCTATCTGGCGACAGATTCATATCTAGAATATGTAAAGGACTCCAAAAACTCAACAGCAAAAAAGCAAACAATCCAATTAGAAAATAGACAAAAGAATACAGAGACATTGCACTGAAGAGGATATATGGATGGCAAATAAGCACATGAAAACAATATTTGACATCACTAGCCATTAGGGAAATACAAATTTAGACCACATTGAGAAATCACTACATACCTGTTAGAACAGCTAATATAAAAAGTAGTGACAATACCAAATGCTGGTGAAGATGTGGAGCAACTGGTTCTGTCATCCAATGCTGGTATAATACAAAATGGTACAACCAGTCTGGAAAACTGGCAGTTTCTTAAAAAGCAGCACAGGGGACTTAGAGTTTCCTGTCCAACATGTAGGAACCTGGGAAGTCATAGCTTCCATCCTAACACAAAGAAAAAAGCTGAAAAACTTAAAATCAACTGTTTGATCTATGAGAGAATTGAGGTCACAGGACAAATCACCACTCTGAAAACTTGACGCACTCTGAAAACACTGACAAATACAGAGAATCACAGTACCTGAAGGAGAAACCACTGTTGGAGCCAGTATCAGGCAGGAATACTTAAAGGGTAATTGACTAATTACGGAAGACCAAGCATGACTAGAGAGTTAAAAACTCCTGGAGACCAGGCAGGGGTACACTTTTGTGAAGTTTACTTCCTCAAGCCCCGCCAGATTCTCACAGTGAATATCAGAGAAAAACTCTCTGCTTCCATCAGGAGGAGGAGAAAGCAAACACTTTGAAATATGCCCCCCAAATTCTGTTCTTAACAAAAGTGTGGCCTCAAAGGAAACTATTTTACTAGAGCCCAATGACATTGGGTCTTAACAGTCTAACCAACTGCAGTAAGGGAAATATCCAACTCCGGTTCCCTTTAGTCTTCCTGTTTCACTGGAAGGGGGAGGGGTGTGGAAGGAAGACAGAAGCAGTTGTGAAGGTCACTCCCAGGGGCCCATGATCACTAAAAGACTGAGACCTAATCAAAAAACTATAGGATGTTCCTCTCCCCCTCCATATTACCACCACATCACTAAAGGCCTATTCACTAGAGTTTTATGCAGTGCAACTGGGTATCATGTCCAACTTTCCACAACAACAAAAAAAAACAAGGCATAGTCAAAGAGAAAAAGCCTAGTCTGAAGAGACAAAGCAAGCATCAGAATCAGATTCATATGTGCCAGCGATGTTGGAATTATCAGACTGAGAATTTAAAATAACTGATTAATATGCTAGGAACTCTAATGGAAAAAGTGTACAACATGCAGGAACAGATGGGTAATATAAGCAGAGAGATGGAAGTTCTAAGAATTAACAGGAAATTCTAGAAATAAAAAATTCTGTAACAGAAATGAACAGTGTCTTTGATGGGGTCAGCAATAGGGTAGATGTGACTGAAGAAGAAAACTGAAGAATAGAGAGGGAGGGAAAGGTACAAAGACATATACCATGCTAACACTAATCAGAACAAAGCTGGAGTAACTGTTTCAGGCAAAGCAGACTTCAGAGCAAGGAAAATTATCAGGGATAAAGAGGGAGCATTATGAAGTGATAAAGGGGCCAATTCTCCAAGAAGACATCATAATCTCTAGTGTGTTTGCACCTAATGACAGAGCAGCAAAACACATGAAGCAGAAACTGACAGACTATCAAAGAGAGAGAGATGAATCCACTATTATGGTTGGAAACTTCAACAGCTGTTTATCAGAAACAGATAGATCCAGCAGGGAGAAAATCAGTGAGTTGATTCAACATAGTTGAAATCAACAACACCATCAATCAACTGGTCTAACTGACATCTACAGAATACTTCGTCAAACAACAGCAGAATACACTCTTCTCCAACTCAGACAGAACATTTCCCAAGACAACATGAAACACACATTAACAAATTTAGAAGAATAGAAATCATAAAGTATACTCTCAGACCACAATGGAATTAAACTAGAAATCAATAACAGGTAGTTGGAAAATCCCAAATACTTGGAGATTAATCAACACAATTCTAACACATGTGTCAAAGAAGTCTAAAAAGAAGTGAAAAATAATTTCAATGAAGTTGAAAATACAACTTATCAAAATTTGTTAAATGCAGTGAAAGCAATTTTTTGAGGGAAATTTATAGCATTGAATGTGTATATTAGAAAAAGAAAATTCTAAAATTATTAATCTAAGCTTCTACTTTGGGAAAATAGAAAAAAGGACAAATTAAATCCAAAGTAAGCATAAGAAAGTAAATAATAAAAATTAGAGCAGAAATCTATAGGGAAAATCAAACAAAACCAAAAGCTGATTCTTTAAAAAAGATCAATAATATTGACAAACGTTTAGCCAGTCTAAGAAAAAAAGAGAGAAAAGACACAAATTACTAATATCAGAAATGAAAAGGAACATCACTACTGACCTCATAGACATTAAAAGGATAATACAGGAATATTATGAACAACTCTATGCGCACAGATTTGATAACCCAGGTGAAATGGATAAATTCCTTGAAAGATAATCTGCCAAAACTCACACAAGAAGAATTAGATAATCATTGAATAAGCTCGTCTATTAAAGAAAATGAATCACAATCAATAACCTTCCAAAACAGAAAGCACCAAGAACAGATGGGTTCACTGGTGAATTCTACCAAACATTTAAGGAAGAACTTACACCAATTCTCTACAATCTCTTTCAGAAAATAGAAGCAGAAGAAATACTTTCTAACTCATTCTGAGGCCAGCATTACCCTAATAGCAAAAGCAGACAAAGACATTACAAGAAAGGAAAACCATAGATCACTGTCTCGTTAAGATAGATATAAAAATCCTGAACGAAACATTAGCAAATCAAATCCAACAATGTATAAAAGGAATTATACACCACAACCAAGTGGGATTTATCCCAAGTATTCAAGGTTGGTTGAACATTCAAAAATCAATTAATGTAATCCATCACATCAAAAAGCTAAAGAAGAAAAATCATATGATCATATAAGTTCATGCAGAAAAAGCATTTAGTGAAATCCAACACCCATTCATGATAAAAATCTCAACAAACTAGGAATGGAGGGAAACTTCCTCAACTTGATAAAATCTACAAAAAATCTACAGCTGACATGCTTAATGGTGAGAAACTGGATACTTTCTCAGTAAGATCAGGAACAATACACAATGTCTCCTCTTAACCACTCCTATTTAACATCATTTGGAAAGTCCTAGCTAATGCAATAAGACAAGAAAGGTAAAGGCAGACTAGAAAGGAAGCAATAAATGTGTTTGTTCACATGTGACATAGAAAATCTTGAAGAATCAACACAAATACTCCTGGAACGAGTAAGTAATTATAGCAAGGATGAAGGATACAAGGTTAATATACAAGTCAATTGCTTTCCTATATACCACAATGAATAACTGGAATTTGAAATTAAAAGCACAATTTAATTTATTAGCATAAAAAACCTTTTGGTATAAATCTAACAAAATATGTACAAGATCTAAATGAGGAAAACTACAAACCTCTGATGAAAGAAATCAAGGAAGATCTAAATAAATGGAGTGATATGCCATGTTCATGGATAGGAAGGCTCAATATTAAGATGCCAGTTCTTCCTAGTTTTGTCTATAGATTCAATGTAATCCCAATTAAAATCCTAGCAAGCTATTTTGTGAATGTCAACAAACTTATTCTAAAGTTTTATGGAAAGAATTAAAGGAAGATATGATGACAATGATTCATCAAATAGAGAACATTGATAAAGAGGGAGAAATTACAAAAAAGAAACAAATGGAAATTCTGCAGTTGAAAAGCACAATGGCCCAAATGAAAAATTCACTAGAGAGGTACAACAGTAGTCTTCAGTACAGAAGGAAGACTTGAATAACATGAAGATGAATAGAGATTATGCAATCTGAAACACAGAAAGGAAAAATAATGAAAAAGCTGAAAAGAGCCTCAGAGAAATGTCAGATACCATTAAGTGCACCAAATATGCTCACCAAGAGCAAGAGAAGGAAAGGAGAGACAGAAAGGAGTGTAAAGATATCCAAAGAAAGAATAAAAGCTTCCAAAAATTGATGTAAAACATTAATCTAAATATCCAAGAAGCTCAACAAACTTGTAGCATAAATGCAAGGAGATTCACATTGAGACACATCATAGTCAAAATGTTGAAATTGAAAGAGAAAATCTCAAAAGCAGCAAGAGAAAATACACTAAGATTGACAGATAATTTCTCATCAGAAACAAGTCCAGAAGGCTGTAGGATGAAATATTCAGGTGCTGAAAGAAAAAAATAGTCAACCAAGAAACCTATATCCAGGAAAAGTATCTTTAAACAATGAAGGTGAAATGGCTATTTCCAGATAAACAGAAGCTGAGAGAATTCTTTGCTAGCAGATCTGCCTTATAAGAAATATTGAAGAAATCTCTTCAGGCTAAAAGGAAGTAGTAAGATAGTAATTTCAATCCACAAGAAAAGACAAATAGTGCTGATAAAAGCAATTAAATAGGTAATTACTTTTTTTTAAGTATAATTACAATTTCTTTTCCTTTCTTCTCTTAATTCATTTAAGAGCAAATAAAACACTTTCTATAAAATGTACTTTGAAGTCTTAACATATAGAAATGTAATATATTAGACAATAATAGAACAAAAGGAGGAGGTGGAAAAGAAACTTTATTGGAGCAAGGAAATGACACTCAATGGAAATTAAATCCATAGGAAGCAATGAAGAGAACCAAACATGGTAAATAGGGTTAATATAAAAAGTTTATAAGTAAGTTTTTAAAAAACTTATCTTCTTTAAAACACATCAGATAGCATAAAGCAATAATTATAACACTTTTCTTGGGCTTGTGACATGCATAGATGTAATTTATATAAGAATAATACCACAAAAAAGAGGATCAAGGTAAATGTAAGGAAAATTTCTATATCTTATTGAAATTAAGTTAGTATAAATCTGAAGTAGATTCTGGTAAATTAATGTATATTCTAAGCCCTAGAGTAACCCTTAAGAAAATCACTCGAAAATATAGTTGAAAATTATAAAAGGAATAAAATGTTATACTAGAAAATAACCTCTTGATACAAAAGAAGGCAGTTATGGAGGAATAGAGAGAGAAAAATATGTAAAACATATAGAAAACAAATAGTAAAAATGGCAGAAGGAAGTCCTACTTATCAGTTTCCATTAAACATAAAAGAATTAAACTCTCCAATTAAAAGGCAGAGATTGACAGAATGAATAAAAAACATGATCCAACTATATGCTGTTTACAAGAGGCTCACTTTAGATTCAAAGACACAATAAGTTGAAAATATAAAAATGGAAAAACACACACCATGTAAATAGGGAACAGAGAGCTGCATTGGCTATCTAATATCAGGAAAAGTGTACTTTGAGGCAAAAATTATTACTAGAGACAAAGAGGAACATTCTATAATGATAAATGGTCAATAGTTCAAGAAGATGTAACAATTATAAAACATATGTACAACTTAAACACAGCCCAATAATATAGGAGGAAAAAATTTAGAAAAAGACAATTCTATGATAATAGTTGGAGACTTCAATACCCACTTTCAAAAACTGATAGAACAACTAGGCAGAAGATCATCAAGTAAACAGAAGACTTAAAAACATTGTAAGCCAACTAGACCTGAAAAACATCTATGGATCGCTCAGCCCAACAATAGCGAATACACAGTCTTCTCAAGGGCACATGGAATGTTCTCCAAGATAGACCCTATGCTAGGCCATAAAACAAGCCTTCAATAAATTCAGAAGGATTTCAGTCATACAACATGTTGTGGAATTAAATTAGAAGTCAACTATAGAGGGAAATTTTTGAAATTTACAAATATGTGAAAATTAAATGCAATTAACTGTCCAACTGTCAGAGAAGAAATCACAAGGTAAATTAGATATACTTTGAAATGAATTAAAATGAAGACACAACATATCAAAACTATGGGAGGCATCTAAGTAGTACTTAGATGGAAATGTATATTAAAGAAAGAAAAGATCTCAAATTAGTAACCTGAAATTCTACCTTAATACACTTGAAAAAGAAGAGCAAACAAAAACCTAAAGTAAAGTAAGCAGAAGAAAGTAAACAATAAAGATAAGAACAGAAGTAAACAAAAGATAACAGAAAAATAGAGAAATCAATGAAACCAAACTTGATTTTTTTAAAAGATCGACAAAATTGACAAGGCTTTAGCTAGATTGACCAAGATAAAAAAAGAAAGAAGTCTCAAATTATTAAAATCAGAAATGAAAGAGGGGACATTACCAGCAACCTTACAGAAATGAAAAAGAAAAAAAAGGACTATAAGGGAATGCTTTGAACAATTTTTTGCTGATAAATTAGATAATTTAGATTAAATAACAAATTCCTATAAAGACACAAACTATCAAAATTGATTAAAGAAGGAATATAAATCTGAATAGACCTGTAACAGGTAAAGAAATTAAATTAGTATTTTTTTTTAAAGTCCACGCCCAGATGGCTTTGTTCAAAAGACTTTATTCAAAAGACTTAATACCAATTCTTCACGAACTTTTCCAGAAAAACATAAGAGGGTAGAATACTTACTAACTCACTCTGTGAGGCTATTATTATCCTGATACAAAAACCAGACAAAGATATCACAAGAAATTTACAGACCATAACTTTTATGAATGTAGATGCAAAAATCCTCAACAAAATACTAGCAAACCAAATCCAGTAGTATATAGAAAGGATTATACATCATGATCAAGTGAGATTTATCTCAGGAATGCAGGATTGATTTAACATTCAAAAATTATGTAATACACTATATCAGTAGAATTAAGGACCAAAACCATGTGATCATATCAAGATGCAGAGAAACATCTGACAAAATTCAACACCTCTTCATGATAAAAACACTCAGCAAACTAAGAATAGAAAGAAACATCTTCTACCTAATAAAAGGAATCTACCACAAACAAAAAAACCACTTCTCAATAGCTAACATCATATTTAATAGGCAAACAACGAGTGCTTTCCCCCTAAGATCAGAAAGACAAGAATGTCTGCTCTCACCATCGCTATTTAACGTTGAACTGGAGGTTTTAGCCAGGATGATTAGGAGGGGGAAAAAGGAAATAAGAAGCATCCAGATTAGAAAGGAAGAAGTAAAACTATGTCTCTTTGCAGATGACATGATCTTGTCTATAGAACATTCTAAGGAATCCACTAAAAGCTATTATAACTAATAAATTAATTCAGCACTCATAGGAGTTCTAGATACTTAAGAATTGGATGAGACTGTCAGCCTCAAGGGCAGAGAATGTTTCTTTTAAGTATCCTGCCCCATCTCTTCTCCTCTCTCCTCTCTTCACCAGAACACCAAACACAATGCTTCTGAGCTGACCTGAAGTGAAGTAGGTCCTTTTCCTGGTCTTTCCAAGCTGCTAGTAAGGAGTGAATATATCAATTTAAGACGTTGATATCTTTTGTCTTTGAGAATCCATGGGAGCGTTTCAATTTACAATGCAGTTGACTGGCTGTGTTCTATCATTGTCTTTGAGTTCCCCACCCTAAAGAAAACTCAGCTTTCTGACACAAAGTATTAGTAATCAATGTAAAATTTACTGAAGATTCCATAGAGAAGAGAAGGTTTACACTGCACACCACACAACGAGTAACTCAGGAAATCCCCTTACTAAATTTCTCTTCCCCACAAAGCCCATCACGAGCACCCCATCCTCTCCTCACTTGGCCATTTCCCTATGTAGGGCCCAGCCTGGATGGCTCTTCTGTTGCTCCTAACCCATACCGTCCCAGCTCGTTCCCTCTCCCTCCCTCCCTCCCTCAAACTCATTACTTTTACACACACAGCAAATTAACTTTTCCCCAGCTCCTGCAAACTGGCACGTCCCTCCCCAGATCCTCTGCAAATAAGTTCATTTCTGTCACAGGGAACTAGTGAGGAATATTACATTCCATAAATTAAATATACATGTATTGGGAAAATTATTTTGCTACTTCGTGCCTCAGTTTCCTGGGAATAATAATAACAGCAGTGACATCATAGAGTTGATGTGAATTAACTACATAAAGTTCTTAGAATGAGTGGTGCAGATGAAGCACTGGACAGATGTTAGTTGTTATTATCAAATAGAAAGGGATTATTAGTACCAACAAAAGTTCTTGTCAAAATGTCACATCTAAAATAATATTTTAATAACACTGCTCAGCCACCTATTAAATTAATAGCAGTTAATCTTTTTTTTAAGATTGGCACCTCAGCTAACATCTGTTGCCAAACTTCCCTTTTTCTTCTTCTCCCCGAAGCTCCCCAGTACATAGTTATATATTCTAGTTGCGGGTCCCTCTGACTCTGCTATGTGGGACGCCACCTCAGCATGGCCTGATGAGCAGTGCCATGTCCATACCCAGGGTCCGAACTGGCAAAACTCCAGGTCACTGAAGCAGAGCACATCAACTTAACCACTCGGCCATGGGGCTGGCCCCACTTAGTAATTGATCTTGTGAGGAAAGATCTATCTAAATGATCTTATATGTCTGTTCTGCAATTAGCAAAATTCAGTGGGAAAACTTGCAAGCTGATAGAACTGAAGTGGAATCTTGGATCTGTCAGTTTGTCAGACTACAAACTGTGTAGTCTCACACAAATTACGTAGCCTAC
Organism: Equus przewalskii; assembly: GCF_037783145.1. Taxonomy (NCBI): domain Eukaryota; kingdom Metazoa; phylum Chordata; class Mammalia; order Perissodactyla; family Equidae; genus Equus; species Equus przewalskii. Next base: position 15,859,768 of record NC_091855.1, on the reverse strand, counting down.
TTGAGTCTCGGTTACCTCATCTGTGAATTGGAGTTTTTCGTTCCCTGTGTCAATTATCCCAGGTGAGGTATGCAAGGAACTCAGCAAAGAAGATAGGTGATAAATGAATGGCGAGTATTATTACTGATTAGTGGATGAAAAAGAATCTGCTTACAGATGATAGACATTCTGTCCTAAATCATTTCTTCAAATAATTCAGTTAAAAATATTTCTGTGGTTTCTTTCCTGCTTTTTGACCCTTAAACAATGTTTAACCTGCTGGATGCATCACCAAATGATGGAAGGTAAGTGGACAAAAGATTTCTGAAATGGGATTTTCAATTTCCTCTAGATTGTGAGAGAGGAGACCAGACTCTGACAACAACAGGGTTGAGAGGCATAACTCTGGTGTGTGATGCTCCCAACAGAAATCATCCTGGTATGGGAAAGCCTTGGAGTCACTGCCTCACACCACCAGAGGGCAGGCTAAGACCACAGAACACTGAGTTTTGGGGCGCTGCCTCTTGGATGAAGTCCAGCTCTGGTATAGGGGTGCTCTCTCCCGTAATCATGATTCCTGACTTCCCTCTCTGAGTTTTCATTTTAGATACTGTGAGGCCAGGAGATTCCAGGCTAGGTGAATCACCTTGGTGACTGCATCCTCTTTGTGCAGAGCTGCCTTCCCAAGGAGTGTAGCTCTGTGGCCTGCCCTCAGTGTAAGCTGCCAGTCTATCATATCCTCAGGGGGCACGTTTACTACAGTGCACCGAAGGGACAACATCCTTGCATATTGCATTTCCCTTGACCGGGGGAATCTCTTTTGGGCAAGTCAAAGTCTTCCTCAGGCATTGGGAGAACAAAGTAAGAAACTTCAGACCCTACAGTGGTGTGAGAAGATGCCCAGCTTTCAGAAGTCCCGGCACTTTGCCAGCAAAGATGCAGCAGTGAGGTTCTTCAAGGCTTGTTTGGTGATTTTTATGGGAGGGGGCCTGGGTGAGCAAACTAATTATATTGGAGTATGACCCTCTTTAAACACACAGGAAAAGAATCTTGACCAAACCCTTGTAAAGTTGTCTATGCCTAACCAGTTCATTGGACTTTACAGTATTGTGAAGGCCCCAAGGGCAGCCTTCTTTCCCCTACCTGCTGGCTTCCCCTTCTCTCCCCATCAAGGAAGGGCAAGAAGCCACCACAGTTGTCACCCCTTTTCCCTTCTTCCTTTGCTATGCTCTCTTAATTGCTTTTACCATGAGCTTTCTCTGAAATTCTGGTGTGTGAGACCAGAAAGGCCTATACAGATGGCTAAGTGCCATACCATCCCATGGGCCCAGGCAACAGTTCCTGATGCAGCCCCAGAAAATACTGTCTCCTACATACAATTCACTGGGGGGAAAAAAAAAAAACTTAGGCTCTTCATCAATTTCCTCCAGCTAATAACCTCAGCTTTTCCTACAACTGATACAGGGCCTACATCTATTAACAGGGGCTTTTCCTACAGGGCCTACTTTATTAAAGCGTCAGAAAATTAGGGAATGTGAAATTAAGAAAGAAGCTTAAAGATCACCTACCTTCGACTAAGACCCTTATTTTACAGAAGGGGAAGATAAGGCCAGAGAAGAAAGGTGACTTTCCCAAGGTCACATAGCTGGTTAGTAAAAGATTCTAGACTGAAATCCAGTTACCCTGCCTACGAGGTGAAGACAGTCCTGTTCACCCTCAGTTTAAAGTGTTGGGTGGGAACCGTTATTTTTTCCCAAAGGTAATAAAGTCTGCATGTCTCTATTTGTGAATGTGGGGTGAGGAGACAAGCCCCTAGGAGCAAGTACAATGTTTTCAGCATTTATAATGGTACTACATGAATACATACTAAAAAACATTTATTAAATGAATGGATGGACATGTGTGAACAGGAGGATGGAGAGTGGCCATGTGCACAATATTACCCATGGCTCAACAAAAGCAGACAAGTCAGGGGCACATGGGTGTTAGGGAGTGTGTTTGTCTCCTGGGTATGAAGCCTGCGTGAGGTAGAGTGTGTCTATGCATAAGCCGTGTCTCTAAGTACCAGGTATGCTGAGAGTCCAGTCTGTGAGCCCAGGATTGGACTTAACCTCTTTGGGCTCCATTCCTTTATCTTGCGTAACATTAAGTAACTAATGTAGATCTCCAGGAATTGTCCCAGACCTATGTCAGACCACAGGCCTCAAGGAGGGAATGAATTTCACAGGAAGGTTATTTTGTCTTGTGGTCTTATAACACTGCGCTCTTTTTTTGGGAGGGGAGAGGCGGGTGGGGAGGCGGTCTTCCTGGAACATGTAATGGGTAGAAACCCAGCATTCCCACCTCTTAGTCTCCAACACTCCAAAATCTCAAGTCCCACTTCTCCCTCTCCTCTGTTCATGAGAAATGAGAACTTGGAAAAGAGAGAATTTTGAACTGCTTGTAGCTGGTGAAACAATCTTAAAATAACCAGTGGGCTGTCTAAATTTTTACTACCTAGCTGGCCACTGATTTCATTTTATATCCCTTCCATATCCAGTGAAATCAGTGTCCTGTAACCATTTATTCTTCTTTTATCTGTTATGGGAAAATGTTCCTAAAACACAAAGGAGCTGGTTTCTTAAATTACATTTCATACTGCCATCCCCAGACCACCCACCACTTATGAATATATCTGTCCCAAAGTTCTAGTCTTGCGACATCAGGTAGATGATGAGATGGGAGAGGAGACTGGAAGAAGAGGACCAACAGAGAGCAGCTCCTGTCTTTTGGAGACAAGGTTCCTGGCACTTGACAGATCAGGTAAAGGAGAGTTGTGGCTCTGAAGGTTTGCCGAGTGGGTTCTGCCACTGCCTCCAGTGTCTGGAGCAGGCTTGACCTCCCCAGCTGGGGCTGTGACCCCAGCACAAGCAGCTATATTACCATGGCTGGAGGTCGTCCTTGCTACTGAGTCAAATTGTAATATGTTTCTCTGGAAATGAAAATTAACCTGAGCTTAATTCCTATCTCTATAAAAATAAATACCAGATGAATGAAAAGGTGACATACCCTAACTCACCATGATATACAGTCAATTTTGTGCAGGGAATGGGCTCATTTAAGTTCTCTTTGATCTCATCAACAAATGCATATCACATTTAAATTCAGGTTCCAGCCTCTTTGCTCAAATCAGTTTTATGATATGTTGCAATGCACAAAAATGTACCTGGGTGCTAGGGGTTAGGTTTCTGATAGGCTCAGAGGTTACAGTGGGAAAATAGGATCTATAAAGAAAAATATTAGGAATGGAAACATTTAGTCTGAGACTGGTCAGGATAAGGATGACATAAATATGCCCCCAAATGTGGGAATTTTGCAAAGCAACCGCTGATCAGTTTTTGTTTGTTTGTATCACCTTGTAAGCCTAAGGAAAGACACAAAGTGCTTTACTGACAGCAAAACATGACAGATCCTGGACGGAATAAAATGTTAGGACGTCAGCAGTCAGGCAGCTCAGGGGGTTTCTATCATGGGCAAATTCTAGCAGAGAAGAGATGGTAAGGATTAATTAATGTGACAGTTTTTTATTGAGTTACTACCATGAGCCAGGCAACAATTTCCCATTTGTAATACATCAATGTTAATAAAAGAAAAAGAGCCCTGCCCTCATGGACCTTATGTTCTAGCATCTGGATATAGATATTATGTAATAAACATGTAAGTAGGTAAATTCTGTGGTATGTTATAGGAAAAAAAATAAAGAAAGATGATGGGATTTGGGAGTTTGTAGGGGAAGAGACAGCCGTTACAATTTTAAATAGCGTACTCCAGATAGGCCTCAAGGGGAGGTTGACATTTGAGTAAACACCTGAAGGAAGTAAGGCAGTTAGCCACGTGCATATCTAGGGTAAGTGGGCTCCAGGCAGAGGAAACAGCCAGTGCAAAGACCCTGAGATAGGAGTGTGATTGGAGGAACATAGGAGGCAAGCAGGATTGAAGCCAAGTGATTCAGGGGGAGGGTAACAGGAGGAAAAGGGAGTGGGGAGGGGCAGACCATGGGCTTTCTGGGCCATTTTAAAGCCTTTGGATTTTCTCTGAAGGGCGTGGTGAGCTACTGGAAGGTTTGGGGCAGAAGAATGACATGATCTGATTTACACACAACAATCTCTCCGGCTGCTGGGTTGAGGCATACATCTGACCTGAGCCAAAGCTTCCTTCAGAGGTTCTTACATCTCACATCTAGATAAACAAGCAGATGAAACACGGAGATGCAGCACAGGGCAGCAAAAGGTAGTTTAAGGCAGCTAGAGAGTTAGCTATGAAGAGGATTGTTTTGAACAATCCTGTGTTGAAATTCCAGAGATATTTCCCAAGATGTGCTAAGCCTTTTAGCAGTGGCTGTCCATTTTTGTGCCCTAGAGAATGTGCTTACTCTAAGTGTGCCACTCCAAGACTTTGGAGTCATCATTCATTCAATGAACATTTATTAAGCACTTGCCATACACTAGGGACTTTTCTAGATGTCAGGTCAAACAGTAACACTCTCTCCTCTTTTCATGTTGCTTATATTCTTATATATAGACAAGGCACTAACTTTACACATAAAAAATAGTAGACTATGGGGCCAGCCCCATGGCGCAGCAGTTAAGTGTGCACGTTCCGCTTTGGCAGCTGGGGGTTCACTGGTTCAGATCCTGGGTGTGGACATAGCACTGCTGACAAGCCATGCTGTGGTAGGCGTCCCATATATAAAAAAGTAGAGGAAGATGGGCACGGGTGTGAGCTCGGGGCCAGTCTTCCTCAGCAAAAAGAGGAGGATTGGCAGCAGTTAGCTCAGGGCTGATCTTCCTCAAAAAAAAAAAAACTAAAAAAAATTAAAAATAAATAATAGACTATGATAAGTGCTTTGTGATATATATGAGTAAAAGGTTCTGAGGCAGGATTAACTTTCATTGCCTGCAGAGTAAGGGGGCTTCATGAACCCCATTTCCTTGGAGCTGGCTTTTGAAGTTGTAGAAGTTCATGGAATACTCAGGGAATGGTGCCTCCTCCACAAAGGAATATGGAGTGAATAGGGGATGTGGCAGGAGCGCAGATGAAAGTTATGTTTCAAAAGGCATGAAATTCCTTGCTAAGAAAATCAGAATGAACACTGTAGGCAAAACCAGGAGAATCCCATCATCATTTGTATCTTTTAGGTAACTTTCAGCTGTTTCAAAGATAGGTTTGAAAATCACAGTGAAGTTTCTTTGCTTCTCTCCGCCGGCCCCCCACCACCCCATTTTTGACCCTGTAGTTCTGTAGACATGGGTGTTACTGGAGAAGCCTAAAGGCAAGAGACCAAGAGTTTCTTCTCTGGAGACCACCTAGGGACTACTTTAATAGGTGGATGATAAGAGTTTAAACCAGCAAGGTTTCCATGGCAATAGAGGGGCAAGGACAGATGGAAAGATTTCAGGGATATCATGGGAAAGGTTACTCTACGTCACCTGCACACTATACTATTATCTCATGTCAGATAGTGTGACAGGCGAGGCTTCTCTGACTCATCCTGGTAAATGGCACGTGCGGGGCTGTTTCCTAAGCTACCATGTATTCTAGGCGCACGTTTATTTGTGTGCCCATTAGGTTGCCAGCTTCTTTAAAGCAGGGTTATTTTTTCATCTCTGTGTTCCTCGAGCCTTCTAATGACCCGCCAAAAGGTGTGCCGGATGGTTGCTGAATGAGTGGAAAATAGACATTCATAAATTAAGATCACAGGCTATCTGGCAGTAAAAGCACTGGCATTAAAGGTTCAATGATAGCAAGACAGTACGCTGATTACCATTCCACTTAACTTTTCGCAGCACTTCTTTTTTTAAAAAAATTTTTATTAAGCTGGCAAACTCCCCATCCCACAAATAGCCATAGAGACTGAAGTACTAGCTTCAAAATAACTTTTTTTCCTAGATCATTTTATCGGGCGGCAATGTGCAAGGGAGTGTTCTAAAAAGACGTTAGTCAAGATGTAGAACATGGGAAATCCCGTTTCCCCCATCAAATTGACGAGGAAGCGGAACCCAATTCAAGTCCCCAAATCCCAACTGCACGCCGGCGCTGCGGAACCAAACCGTTGACGCTGCGGTTTCTGGGCGCTCGCGCGAGTAAGCAAGCACGGACCGATTGCTTTTGCCTGGTGGAGGCCCTTTAGGAGAGGACCGTGAACTCGCGGGCTGCGGAAAGGCAGAGTCTAGGACGTCCTGGTCTGTCCCGGAGCTTGAACCGCTCAGGTCGGGGAGGCCGTACTGGGCGCGTTTGGCGACTCGTCCGAGCGGGTCGGAGAGTTCACTCATGTTTGCACACGCGGTGATGCGCGCCCTGCGCAAGGACAAGACCCTTCGCTGCGGAGTCGCCCTGTTGGTGCTGGATTGGAGAGAGGCGGGAGGCTTGAGGAAGCGTCGGCGGCATTCCGGAAGGGGTGGGGCCTCCTGCTGGGCAGCAGAGAAGTAGCGGGAATGTGTAGTAGGGGAGGCCGGGGTCAGGGGCCGTGGCCCTGAGGGGGCAGTCGATGGCTGGGGAGTTATTAGACAGTCCTTCTGCTCACGGGTGAGAGACTTGCAGGCCTCACAAAGTTAACGTCCATCCGAGCCAGACTGTAACCCAAGTCTGGATGATTGCAAAGCCTGCATTCTGCTACTTAGTACAGCGTGACGCCTCTCGGGATCGCTGGGACTGAATGCAATTACTGCGTAATCATACCATTTGGGGCATCCCCATGCATCAGTTTCCTAGTTTGTGAAATGGGCTTAATCCGAATTTCACATGGTTGTGAGGATATACAAAGTGTTTAGCACAGTGTCTGCCATGTGGATTCCCAGAGTGGTAGCTGTGTTATCCTTTGTATTTTTCCAGCTCCTTGTATGTACCCTTAGTGTGTTACTACTCACATGATATTCGGTTGTTTCTTTATGTGCTTGTACCCCTTTCTACACTGAGTGCCCTGAGAATGCGGGTTGACATTGGTATAACCATGGAAGGATTAGGCCTTGGAATCAGACCCGACTTGAAATCCGGACAACTCCCTTTGTTTGCTCTGTGGCTTTGGGCCAGTTGTTTGCTTTTGTAATCCTCAGTCTTGTCCATAAACAGCATAATTTGGATAAGCTTTAGAACAGGCGGTAGGCCTTCCAATCTGAGTGAAGTCCAATTATACTAATGAGGCCAAGGACAAAGGCAACTTCGTTTTAAACACAAAACAGTTTGGGAAAGGTTATAAGGCTTATCTCTGGTGGCCTGTCAGACACACTAATTGACCTATTGGCACAGTTGGAGTCAGGCAGACAAAATATTGGATTCAATGCTCTTAAACTAACAGAACTGCTGGAATGAATGCAAGTAATAGGTCCTCTTTCCCATGTAAGAAGGTTATGTAAAGAAGGTCATGTTTTTACATAGATTCCATAATTACTATGACACCTTCAAGGCAGATTATTTCCTCTGATAAATAGTAGGAATCTGTGTGGAACAACATACAGAAGAGGATTTTAAGGTACTGGGTATACACTAATAATTTTCTCCTTTCCTTCCTTGATAAACCTCTTGAAAAAAATAATGAATTTGCTGTGTCAGCTTCTTCTCTACTATTCCCTCAATTGCCCCTGCTGATGGCATCAGTGACCCACTACTTTCTAAATCCAATGCTTTCTCATCTTTATCCGCCCTGACTGTTCTGTACTACCAGTGCTGACTTCCTGGTTTTCAAAAACCCTGTTGTCTTACCTAAAGCCAGTGTGCTTCCATTTTTTTTGCTAGCTTGCAGCTCATTCTCATTTTCCTTCATGGTTTTCTTTGGTCTGTCCATTAATCTGTATTTTTCAGCACTCCATTCTAGCACTGCTAATTCCACATGTCCAGAACCAAACTTGATTTCTTTTCCAAGCTTTGTTCTTCACTCTTCACCTCCTTCAGCCACCGGTACCAGAGTTCATCAAGGTCTTATTCAGTCTGTCTCTCTGTCCTCTCATCTATTTATTTTCCCTACTACCTTGGTTTGGTCCTCAGTCATGCCTTATGTTTCTACTCACATTCTCATGTTTCCTACTCAATGGGCAGGAAATTTGAATGGCTGGGGACTAGGATTATCTTGAGGCTTCTTCATGCACAGATTTACTCCCTAGGCTGGAATGATTTTTGTGGCACCTACTCATGGTCCCTCTCTGCTTCTCATAGCATGGTCCTGAGTCCCCAAAGGAGCATTCTGAAAGAGAGTATCTGGAGACTGAGTTCCAAGGGAACCAGGTGGGAACTTCTTTATTTTTAATCTAGACCTGGAAGTAACCAAGGTTCAGTTCTGCCGCATTCTGTTAGTTACATGCAAACCACTCAGGCCAGCTGAACCCAGATTCAAGGGGAGAGAAATTAAGACCCCATTGTTTGATGGCAGAATGACAAGGTCACCTAGCATAAGAGAAAAGGGGATGAGAGAGACCTTCAGAAAATACTGTCAAATATGTATAATATATGTGTACATAGATATTTGTGTGTGTACTTGTGTGTATACACAGAGAGAGAGAGTTGTTTTTTTCCCCCAGAGAACAATAATATTAGTCAATTAGTCTGACCTTTTTTTTTTTTTCCTGCTTTTTTGCAGGAATCAAGGTTTTGCCCCCATCGGTGCCACTTCCGTCTCCCCTCCCCATTATTTTTGTGGTAGCTGCACATGGCTACTATACGCAAAAACGTATCCTTAGATTAGGTAACCACTGTGCAGGCAAAATGGCATTTGCCATAAATACTTGGAATGGCCGTTCTACCCAGCTCTTCACCTGAGTAAGTGAAGCTTTATAAAGAGGAAGGTGGTCTGGCTTCTCAGCCTTCATCACTAATCAAAACTAGAGAACAGGTTTTCCTTCTCCCTGTAATTTGGATGACACATGTAATCTCAATTTATTGAGGTTTCCCTAGAGCCCTTTAGCAGATTACCAATCCTTTTCATAGTGCCCTCTTTCCTGAATTCCAACTAATAACTTTTTCACCACTCCCATGTTGCTTTTCGCCATTGGAGGAAAGTTCCTATCACGTGCTTGAAATTATATTAATAGGTAGGTAGGTGCAATTTTGAATGTAACACAAGGACTTTGGAATTGCTGTCGTGGTCTCCTAATGTGACCTCTAGGACCAGAGAAGGTGCTTCGTATTCTAGTTAACCTCAGTTTGCTATGATGTAGTTAGGTTAAGAGAAAGTTTCCACAGAAGTGAAATTCCTAATTTTGTCCACCTCCAATAACCCCGCTTTCCACTGGCAGTTATGGCGCTAGACATGCATGTGTCCCTCAGTATCCTCTCAGCACATAGTGCTTCCCAAACTCTGTGTTCTGCTTTCACATTTTTTGGTAATATCTGTGTACACCTTTACTATCTGTATCAGTTTCCTATCGCCATGGTGACAAATTACCACAAACCTAGTGGCTTAAAACAGTACAGATTTAGTATTTTGCAGTTCTGGAGGTCAGAAATCTGACATGGGTCACAGGGCTAAAATCAGGGTGTTGTCGCGGCTGCATTCTTTTCTGGGGGCTCTTGGGGAGAATCCATTTTTTTGCCTTTTCTGGCTCCTAGAGGCCAACCATATTCATTGGCTTGTGGCCCCTTCCTCCATCTGCAAAGCCAGAAATAGAGGTTTAAGTCCTTTCGCATCACTCTGACCATTTCTTCTGCCTCCCTTTTCCACTTGTAAGGACCCTGGTGATTACATTGGGACCACTGGATAATCCAGGGTAATCTTCCTATTTTTAAGGTCAGCTGTTAGCTACCATAATTCCACCTGCAACCGTAATTCCTTTTTGCCATGTAAAATAACATATTCACAGTTTCCAGTGATTAGAACATGGACATCTTTGGCAGAGCCATTATCCTGCCTACCACAAGGAGATTTTTATTATTTTGGAGAAGTCCTATCTGAATATGATACCAAGATGATAGGGAAAAGGTGTAAATATCTCACAAATAACAATCATCATCATAATCTTCCATTAAAATTGACATCTCTAATATGTTTGAAAAGTAAGTGATAAACTTGTACATATATATATCAACTCACTAAAATACTTAACGATATAAAACCATCTACACGTTACCACTTAAATTTTTTTCAACTTTAATAATATCCAAAGAAATATGAATCAGCGAGATCTTAAACAATATTCTCTACCTGTTGGATTGGCAAAGATTTAAACAGTTAATAAGGTAAAGAGTTAGTGAAAATGTGCAGAAATATGTATGCTGTTGGTGTTAATGAATTTCATAAATTTATCAAAATTTAAAATGGGTATCCCTTTGACCTAATATTTCTATGTCTGCAAAGTAAATATTCAGATGTTCTTTACAATATTATTTGTAATTTGGAAGAAAAGGAAAAAGGAGATAATCTATATGTCTAAAAGAAGCTTTGGTATATATAAATTATGATATATCTATATGGTAGGCTACCACCTATCCCTTGAAAAATGGATGGATGGAGGACTTCTAGTTCTGGCCAAGATGGAGTATCCCCCCGCCCCCCGCCCCCCCACCCCAGTCTTCCCTTACAACTAAAAAACCCTGGGTATAACACAACAAACAAATATAGGAAGACTCTGAAAAGTGGAAGGAAGATTGCAGACGGCCTAGGGACCTCATAAAACTCCATTAAGAAATGAGACAAAGTAGTTACCTGGCTTCTGGATAATAGATATTTTCCTCATTTCTTAATGCATATGAATCTTTTGGTAAATAGCAAAGTGTATTTTTTTTTAAAAAAGTCCTTTATGGCAAAGTCAGATCATCCTAAGCCTCTACAGGGTTACTCCTTACTTCTGGAGTTGATGCATTTGTCAACAGCTGAAAATGAGATAGTCCCTGGGGAGTCCCATGCTTCTGAAGAAACGTTCTTATTATAAAAACTGTACTTACGTAAGTAAGTGAGAAATGTAATCATTTTTATTAACAAGTCTCTAGTTATACTTGACAGAGGTTTGGGGATACTTGGCTCATATAGCAGCTACTGAAGGAATCCTTTTGAAAAGCAGTAGAATTTAAATAGCTCAGAGGACAATGACAGGGAAGTAATATGGGGGTTTTGGAAAAGAAAAATATGTGGGATGGATCATAGTCCTGTCAAGCAGGGCATGCCAGGGCAAGGAAATAAGGAAGTCACAGTAGAATCTGTCTTACTGGGTCATTTTAATCACTTGTGTCATCTGCTTAATCCTTGGAAATAGAATTATTCACTTCATTTTTTTTAGTCTTAGTTCTCTCTCCTCTGTCTGGAGCATTTCAACATGTCTATCTTTGATTATGCTGATATGCTCCTCTGTGATGTCCACTTGAGCATTCAGGGAATCCATATTTTGCTTTATCTGTTCCATTGTGTCTTTCATCTCTAATATTCTGATTGATTCTTCTTTATAGTTTCAATCTCTTTTGTGAAGTAGCTCCTGAACTCGTTGAATTGTTTCTCTATATTCTCTTTTACCTTGTTGAGTTTTCTATGATAGCTATTTTGAATTCATTGTCATTTAGATTACATATTTCTGTATCCTCAGGACTGAGTTCTGGGTGCTTCTTGTCATCTCTCTGGTCTGGAGATTTGATGTAGTGTCTGATGTTGCTAGTGGTGGGTTGGGTCTTTTGCATTCTGATATTATTTGGTTGCAGTTACTGCCTACCGCCACTGGGAGGGGGTCAAGAGCCACGTATTCTGAGCCCTCTGCCTTTGGCTGACATCCCAGGCAGTGGAGCAGCCTTGGGGTGGGTGGGGGGAGGGGTGCTATCTCCTGCACGCTCTCGGGGTTTTCTTGCTCTGCTCTCGCTATCTGGTCTCCTGGTTTGTTGGTTTGATGAGGTTACCCCCAGACAAAAGTTTTCACCCCGTTAGAGGGCCTCTCTCTAGACTGCAAGGGCCCTAGGGAGTCCTTGATGATCCCGCAAACGAACATCCCCTCCCCCCGTCCTTCCCTCATGGTGCCACTGGGGTCATGGATCACAGTCTTTAGGGGAGGGAGTGAAGTTCTCACTTACCCCATTCCAGCTCCTCCAAGGGGGGCTCCAGCCTCTCTGCTCACCATCGTATGGTTTCATGTTTCTCTGCTATTTTTTTTTTTTTTTTTTTTGAGGAAGATTAGCCCTGAGCTAACATCTGCTGCTAAGGCTTCTCTTTTTGCTGAGGAAGACTGGCCCTGAGCTAACGTCCGTGTCCATCTTCCTCTGTTTTATATGTGGGATGCCTACCACAGCATGGCTTGCCAAGCGGTTCCATGTCCACAACCAGGATCTGAACTGGTGAACCCCAGGCCACCTAAGCAGAACGTGCGAACTTAACTGCTGTGCCACTGGGCTGGCCCCTCTCTGCCATTTTTGTGTGTGTTAGGATGTCCTCTGTTGGAGTATGGATGCCCCTTTTTGTTGTATGTTAGAGGTGAGAGAGTCCTGGGCAAGTTCACTCTGCCATGATGCTGACCGACTATGTAATTATTCACTTTTGAAATGACTCTGGGAATCAAGAAACCTCTTATAGTTCTACAGGATTTCCACTTCACTTTTTGAAATACTGAAAATAGACTGAATTCCTTTATCAATTCCTTCACATAAGCAGCTTTCTCTAAAATTTATCATAACTTTGTCCTGCCCTCCTTTCCTCAGCTTTCCCCACTCTTCTCTATTTCCACCCCTTTTCCTATTTGTCTTCCTGTTTAGCAGTACCAGTACCTCTGCTTTGTCAAGGAGCAGATCTAGCATCAGTGCCCAGGATCTAGCATTGGTGGTATCAGTGACACAAGCTGCAGTGTCTGGGCCTTTCAGCAGCAGTGATCATGTCTACTCTGAACCATGTGTGGAGCCAGGTCATAGTTACTATGGTTGGCTCACTGGCCTTCCCAGATTCTGTGAGCAACTTAAACTACTCAGAATCAGTTGTATACTTGAAAACAAGAGCCTAGACTGATATAACCATTTATAAAGCATCTACTAGGTGAGAAGATCTGGTGCTGCAGAAATGAGCAAGATGCAGTTCTTTCCCTTAGTGAATTCACAGTGGAGTTGGGGAAAATGGACAACTAAACAAGTAACTATAAGACTTCCACTATCAATAGCAATAAACTAGATAATTCAGATCAAACTCTGAGAAAAGTAGAAATCTAGACAAAATTTATTTATAATAAAAAATCTACTTGAAGGCATAAAAGATAGAGAATAATTGTCAGGTTGAGAACAGAGAGAAGAAAGGAATCCAAAGAGTTGAGCATGAAATTTGATGATGTTTTTCCCCTAGGAGTGTTTCTGCTATAGGCTGAATGTTTGTATCTCTCCAAAATTCAGGTTGAAACCTAATCCCCATTGTGGTGGTATTTGGAGGTGGGGCCTTTGGGAGATGATTAGGTAGGTCATGAGGGTGGAGCCCTCATGAATGGCATTAGTGCCCTTATAAAAGAGGCCCCAGAGTTCTTGCTCACCCCTTCTGCCATGTGAGGTTATAGCCAGAAGACTCTGAATCACGAAGCAGGCTCTCACCAAACACTGATTCTGTCGGCACCATCATCTTGGATTTCCCAGTCTCCAGAACTGTGAGAAATAAATTAGTGTTGTGTATAAGCCATCCAGTATATGGTATTCTGTTGTAGCAGCCCAAATGGAGTAAGTCAGTTTCCAATTTTGGAAGAGGTAGCTGAGATGCTGAGAGATCAAGCAGCATTTGTGACATTGTTGCAGGTATAAAGATAAAAACGTTAAAACCCAGGACCCACTGCAAAGAGAACCTCGTAAACTATCACGGCTTTGGATTGGAAGGCCAGAGAGCTGCACTGACTGACATAGGAACTTCAGCCCAGAATCCATTCACCTTGAAAACAGGTTGACAGTTCCTTAAAACGTTAAACGTAGAATTGCCATATGACCCAGCAGTTCGTATACTCAAGAGAAATTAAAACATATATCCACACAAAACCTTGTACACCGATCTTCATAGCAGCATTGTTTATAATAACCAAAACTGGAAATAATCCAAATGTTTATCAACTGATGAAGAAACAGAAGTGGTATATCCATACATTGGAATATTATTCAGCAATAAAAAAGAATGAAGTACTGACACATGTTACAACATGGATGAACCTTGAAAATATTATGCTAAATGAAAGAGTCCAGTCACAAAAGATCACCTATTATATGATTGTTTTTGTATGAAATGTCTAGAAAAAGCAAATCTATGGAGACCAAAGGTAGATTAGGGGTTACTTAGAATTGGGCAGGGAATGGGGAGTAAGTACTAATTGGTACAGGGTTTGTTTTTGGAGTGATGAAAATGTTCTAAACTTAGATTGTGGTGAAGGTCGCACAACTCTATGAATAAAAACTCTTAAATTGTACACTTTAAATGGGTGATTTTATAGTATATGAATCATGTCTCAGAAACACTTTTTAAAACTGATTATCTCAATCCCCAAATATGGATCAAGGTATTTTGGATTACTATTGCCTCTAGGCACTGCCAGAAAAAAAAAAAAAAAAGGGAAATCCCCTCTGGAGAATGAAAACATCATCTCAGGCCACAAATTAATTCAAAAACTATTTTGCAAGTACAGTGTTCAGTTTTTAAAAAAAAAAAAAAAATGACTAGACACACAACGAGACAAGGTGACATAAACAAAAACCAGCAGAAACAACAAACATTAGATCCACAAGGACTCCAGCTAATGGCATTATCAGGTAGAGACTTAGAAAACTATGCTTAAGAGATTTAAGGTGATAAAAGACAAGATTTTTAATTTTGGCAAAGACTGGAAGCTGTAAAAGACATAGTAAATTTGAAGAAGAACCAAATAGATATTCTAATATGAAAAATATAATAACCAGTGTTTGAAACTCAGTAGCTAAGATGATAAGAAGTGAAACACAACTGAATAGAGAATTACTGAACTGAAAGAAAGGTCTGAAAAAAATATCCAGAATAAACCAGGGAGACATGAAAGGATGAAAAATAGTGATGGGAGGGTAAAATACAAAGAGGATGCTGTGAGAAGATCTAACTTACCTATAATTAAAGTTCTAGAAAGCAAGTACAAAATGAATGAAACAGAGGCAACATGTGAAAAAAATAACAGTTGAGAATTTGCCAAATCTCACAAAAGATATCAAGCTGCAAATTCAAGAAGTGTTACAAATACACGCAGAATAGTAATAGCAATAATAACAATAAGTGCACATCATAGAAAATCTGCTAAAAACCCACGACAAGGGAAATAACCATAAAAGCAGCCGCGGGGAAAATTTTAGGTTGTCTAGCATACTAATAGTACTAAAAATGGAGGGGAAATTTCTTATTCTGATGCAAGATAGTCCTTAAGAAAACTACAGCAAACATCAGGCTTAATGGTGAAATGTTGAAATCATTCTCTCTGAGATCAGATCAAGGATTCCCACAGTATTCCACTATTACCACTTATGTTCAACAATGTGCTGGATGTCCTAGCCAATCCAATATGGCAAGAAAATGAAAATCATTGGTGAAAGATGGGAAGAAAATTTAAAATGCTATTATTTGAATATGGTTGGGTGAAAAATCCAAAAAGCTCTACAGATGAGTTATTAGAATTAATAAATGAGTTTAACAAGTTTGCAAGATACAAGATCAATAGACAGAAATCAATGATATTTCTATATACCGGGATAAAAAGATTGAAAGAAAAGATACCATTTGTAATAGCATAAAAATACCCAATATTTTACATTGTATAAAAACTATTTAAGAACTCTTCACAGAAAAATAAAAAATATTATTGAGGTTAAAAAGTGACCTAAAATAAATGTAATGATATACCATTTTATAGATTAGAGGATTCAAAATCATAAAGATATCATCTCACTCATTGATCTATAAATGTAGTGCAATCTCAACAAAATTCCAGCAACTACTTTGTGGAATTTGAGGTTATTCTAAAGTTTATGTTGGAAATTCAAAGGGCCAAGATATGCCAGGACAGTAATTAAGACATATGTGCAGGACCGGCCCCATGACTGAGTGGTTAAGTTCATGTGCTCCACTTCGGCAGCCCAGGGTTTCGCTGGTTCAGATCCTGGGTGCAGACATGGCACCGCTCATCAGGCCACGGTGAGGCAGTGTTCCACATTCCACAACTAGAAGGACCCACAACTAAAATATTCAACTATATACTGGGGGGATCTGAGGAGTGAGAAAAAAAAAAGATTGGCAACAGTTGTTAGCTCAGGTGCCAATCTTTAAAAGAAAAAAATGTATGTGCAAGGATAGACAAAATAAAAAATAATAAGAGATTCCAGGAAAAAAAGACTCATATATATCAATACTTGATTTATGAAAAATATTTAAAAGATATTAGAGAACACTAGATAAAAGATCTTTTAAATATATAGTGCTGGGACAGAGAAATATTTACCTGGCAAAAAACAGAATCTTGATTCCCATCCCGCACTACATAAAATCAATATTCCATTGGCTATACATCTACACATAAAAGATTTTTAAGTTTTAGATAATAAATTTTAGATAATATTAGATAATACATTCAGAGCAGAAAAATAATTTTTAGGTGGGACATAAAAATCATTAATTATAAAGGAAAATATTCATAAATTGGAGAACACTAAAATTAATCTTATGTTCATCAGAAGATAACATTAAGAAAGAGAAAAAACAAGCTTTAAACTGGAAGAAGATATTTGCCACATATAAAATCAATAAGGGGCTTGTGTCCAAAATATAAAATGAGCTTTTTATAAATCAGTAAGTAAAAGGACGAAACCTTCACAAAGGAGGATATCCACATGTCCAATACAAGTGTGAAAACGTGCTCAGCCTTATTACTCAGAGAAGGAAATGCAAATTAAAAGTACAATGAGATCCCACCACATGTCTAGCAAAATGGCTGAAAAAATTTTTTTTTTCAAAGATCGGCATGTGAGCTAACAACTGTTGCCAGTCTTCTTTTTTTTTTCTCTTCTGCTTTTTCTCCCCAAGTTCCCCCAGTATATAGTTGTATATGGTGTTTTTAGTTGTGGGTCCCTCTAGTTGTGGCATGTGGGACGTGCCTCAGCGTGGCCTGATGAGCAGTGCCATGTCCACACCCAGGATCCGAACTGGTGAAACCCTGGGCCGCTGAAGAGGAGTGCAGGAACTTAACCACTCGGCCACAGGCCAGCCCCAAGGGCTGAAATTTTTAAAAAAGCAGAAGAACAATAGCAGGAATTGGCAAGGATGTGGAACAACTAGAAATTTCACACACTGCTCGTGGGATATAAATTGATATAATTAATTTGAAAATAGAAATGTGTGTGTGTGCATCAAAATACACATATAAGATTGTTTGTAGCTGCATAATAGCATAATTCATAGCAGTAAAAAACTAAAATCAACCAAAATATCCACTATCAGTAGAATGAAAAGAATAAATTTATACAATGGAATACTCTACAACAATGAAAATCAATAAACTACAGCTATATATAATAACATGGATGAATTTCACAAATGTATTATTGAGTGAAAGGAGTCAAATATAAAAAAATATATAGTGAACACTTCTATTTATATAAACATCAAAAATAAACCACTGCGTTGAGGGATGCATGCTTAGATGGTAAAATTATGAAAAAAAGCAGTTACTGTGTAAGTCACAATAGTGTTTATCTTTTGGGGTAGGTGGGAGATACTCATTAATTATGGGTTATATGGGAATTGATCTAGGTCACGGTTGGCATATTATGGCCCACAAGCCAAATCTAGCCTGCCTCCTGTTCTTGTCAATAAAGTTTTATTAGAACACATCCATATCCTTTTGTTTACTGTTATCTGTCACTGCTTTTGCTATGACCACTCTGTTGTAGTTGTAACAGACTCCATATGTCTGCAAAGCCTGAAACATTTACAGCTGGCCCTTTACAGAAAAATCTTGCCAATCCTTGCTCTGGGTGATGGTTCCATGAGTGGGCTTTGTGATCATTCACTGAGCTTTACAGTTTTGACATGTGCACTTTTGTTTGTATTTAATATATCACAATTTTTTAAAGCTAAAAAGATAAACACTGGAGTGTAACAAGTGCTCTAATGCAAACATTTCCAAATCACTGTGGAAACACAGCAAGGGGCTCAGAACTCTTGAGGTATGAGTGTGAGAAAGAGCCCCAGAGGAAGTGATTTTGAAGCTGAGTCTGGAAGCAAGAATAAGTTGTCACAGTGGCCTGAAATGGGGAAAGACATTAGCAGCACAGGCATGAACATGTGTGAAGACAAGAAGTGTGAGAGAAAAGAGCACAGGTTGGAGAAGAGATGTGGTTGAGTAAGGTGGTGTTCAGGCAGAGTGCTAGGAAGTGAGGCTGAAGAGGCACCTTGACAACAAATGGTAGGGTCTGTCGTGATGACAGGGCTAGAATTGACTTTGTGGAGGTAGTAGTGACTAAAGGGCATCAAGCAGAGATGTGAAAAACTCAAACTCGCATTTTATTAACATGATTTTGGCAACAGTATAGAGGATGAGTAGGAAGAGGACAAGACTGCAGAGGGGAAAAAGTAGCTAGAAGACTGTTGTGTTGCCCAGAAAGAAGCAATTTTAATAGGCCTCTACCCCTGCCAAGGCCATTTAGAAGCCGTTTTTGTGTTCTGCTACGACTGTGTTCACTGGTGCTGGCTTGAACTGTTTATCTCAGTCTCTCCCTCACATCTTGCTCAGTTTGGATCTTAACTCATTCAGCAGCTAATCTTTTACCTTGCCTCGCAGATTTGATGTATGATCTTGTCTTCTCAAATATGACTTTGACTCTTCTCAACAACAAAGCTACCTTTGGGTAACACTCCTCCAGGATTAACCTGGTCACCCAGACCCTCCCATCACCCACCCTCCCTCAGGCAGTATTCCCACCTGGCTTTGGTGGCTAAAATAAGACTATGATACAACAGGTGAGAAATGGTCAGGATGCTAACTGAGGCAAATAGAGACAGAGCAGAATAGAGGCGAGGGAGTTGAGAAAGATTCCCTAGTGGAACTGACTAGATACGGTGACAGATTAGATGTGGCAATGAGGAAGAGGGAGAAACTGAGTGAGGTTCCAAGTTTCTGAGTTGTGTTGGTCACCAGTATAGGAGAAACAGGAAATGGAGCAGGTTGATCTCATTTTGTTTGTTTAACAGACATCACTGAGCACCATCTGTGCCCTAGGCACTCTGCTAAGATCTGGAAATTCACATGTGAGTCAGAGTGCACAGTCAGCCGAGTCTTCATTTGAGCTTCTCAATAGCCCTTTTGAGTCCAGACAGTCATGGACATTTGACAGACACATGGGCTCCTGAGGCTCTGAAATGTCCTCATAGTAAGTTAATGGTGATTCTGAGCCTCAATTCAAGCCTCTTTGCCTCAGGGCTTTTTCTTCACCCAAGTGAGGTGAGATGGTGATGGGGACAGTGTGTGAGGCCTCAGAGAAGAACATTTCCCCACCCCAGGGGTACTAGCACCAGCCAGAGACTCAAAACACACAAACAAGCTTGTGTTCACTGTAGCTAAGCCGGGTTATAGGGTGGCCAGCAGGCAGCGCCCAGTGGCCAGCTCTCCCATTCCACAGTTGGCCATGCTCCTCCTGGCGTGGTTCATTCAAGCCTTCATTCATGTATTTCCTATGTATTGCTTAGATAGCAACTAAGTGGTGAACGCTAAGCTAGCTATCAGAACCACAAAAAAATCAGACACATTCTGTGCCCTCAAGGAGCTCTCAGTTTGGTAGATAATGTCAGATATATAAGCTAGTGAGTGAAACGGAGAGTTAATGGGGCTTTGAAAGACCTAAGGACATGGCATAGGGAGCACAGAGGAGGAAGCAGTCAATTCTCGGGATTCAATCTTGAAAAGAGACCACGTTACTTTTAGAAAGACAATTGAGCAGATACTTAGAAAAGGTAATGGCTTGGATTAAGCTACACAGCCAAAAAAGTCTGTTGTATTGGGAGAAACTTTCTGAGACCTTGCTATTTGCATGGTTGTATTAGTAAGCAGCTAGCCATGTTGATATATAAGGCAAAGTCAGTATCTATCCTGAAGAAGACATAAGACAAATGAGTATATGCTCCATAGGAGGCTAGGTAAAAATCAGATTAAAAACAAAAACTCACACAAACAGGTTTTATCAAGGAATGACATCATACTTGGGAGTCAAGGGAAGAAAATTTTTCAAGGAGAGAATGTTCACTTGTGTCAAATGCTTGAGACTTTATATGAGAAGAGAATAGAGAACTGATAATACTGAGTTTGGCAACCTGGAGGTCATCAGGGTTTATGAAAGTCATTTCAGAGGAGGAGTGTAGGGATAGAGCCAAATTGGAGTGGAATGAAGAGAGAATGGGAAGTAAGGAAGTGACAACAGCTCATCTGGAAAACTTCTGAAAAATATTTGCAGTTAAGAGAGATAGGGAAATGGGGTGGTACTTGAGAGAGAAGACTAAGTTGGTTAAGGTCATATGATGGAGAACCTTTTTCACATTGGCAGTGGGAACCCCTGAAGAGTTCTGAATCAGAAGATTCACTGAAAGTGTAACCGAAAGTTCGGTCTCTGAATCCGATGCCAATCCAAATAACGAGAACAGAGTCTTGAGTGGAAGAGGAAAGGTTTTTACTATGCCACGCACAGGGAGCAAAGCAAGGGCTCATGCCTCAAAAATTGCTAGCTCCCCGATGAGGAATGGGTAGGGATTTTTATTTGGAGTTTTGGGGAGGGGAGGGGCCGCATGTAGCTTGTGCAGCTCGGTGCTTTTCCACCAGCCTGCGTTTGGCCTTGAGAGGCTGCTTGCAGCCACGGGGCGGGTGGAGGGGGGGGCGGCGGGCCGGATGGTGAGATAGGAGGATGGCAGGTGGGTGGCCTTCGCTGTTGTCTCATCTTCCTGTTTGAGGCGGGTTCGAGCATGGGGAGTCAAGGAGTTGAGGTCTGGGAAGCCCCTGCTCCTTGATATTCTTGAGACAGCGGCCTTCCTGGCAAACTTCAAGGACACATGATTAGCTAAACTTTAGAGTGCCTCCAACTCCAGGCCACCTGGGCTGTTAACAATCTGTAACTCCCATTTAGTTGTAAAGCTCAAGGAGTCCAAGTTTAACGAAACAGGTATTTACATGTGAGTGGAGCTAGAGAAGCAGGAAAGGGGGTGGTGGGTTTTAGTTTTAACCCCATATACGCTGGGTTCACTGTGGGGGAACTGATATCAGGGCTGATGTTAAGAGCCTGTAACAAAAGTGTGGGGCTGAAAAGAAGGATGTGTTAGTAGTAACTTGAAGGAGAA
Organism: Equus przewalskii; assembly: GCF_037783145.1. NCBI lineage: Eukaryota > Metazoa > Chordata > Mammalia > Perissodactyla > Equidae > Equus > Equus przewalskii. The sequence goes on along the minus strand of NC_091855.1, from coordinate 15,838,509 downwards.
GGTGAAGTTGAGAGGCCAGTGAGCAGCTAGTCCAGCAATAAGGGGATAAGGATATGAACCTGGGTGGTGGCCACCAGGTTGGAAATTAACAAACAAATGAGGGCCATTGTAGAAGAATAGTGATCTTTGCTGAAAGATTTTCAGCAAAGTGCACAAATCACTTAGAGTCAAAACTGGAGCTGAAAGGAATCTAGGTGGAATCTTGCTTTACAGAAGAGGAAACTGAGACCTAGAAAGGAAGGAGTTAAAGTACGTATCTTATGTGGAAAGAAGTTATGTTGTGTACACACATAAATTTATATATTTATGCTTTCAGAACGTAAATGTATCTGAGAATGCCCCAGTTAGGGTCCTGGATAAGATCATCTGAGCAGTTCACTCCTTGGTCTTCAGTAGTCCCATCTGGCAATGGCAGGACCTTAGGCTTTCCTTGTTCATGTCTCTTAGGTGTTCCCAAAAGGGCAAGGCCATGGTACACATTACCAGAACTTGCCCTCTCCTCTGGAGGACATCAGCTTAGACTGTGGGGCTCAATGGGGTGTCTGCCCTGCATTTCTGTACTATGGTCATCTTGAGTCTGTCGGCTGTCACTCTCTCCTCTGCACATCTACAGTCCTCAGTTGACCAACTCTCCCGACTTTCTTGGTGTGGTGGTGCTGGCTTGCTGTCAACCTCCAAATCTACTTAGAATTTGAGCACTTGCTGTCCATATTGCTGCTCCCCAGAGCTACTCAGCTCCAAATCAGCACTATTTGTAAAGGAACCCTTCCTTTTGTATTCAGCTCTCTTGGAAGGGGAGTTCCTTAGGTGCTTGTGGCACGGCACTTTAATGTTTCTCTCAATCCACTCTTCCCACCAGGTGTACAGATGCTGACTTACAGGAGTGGGGGTTGCTGGGTGAAGACACGTTCAAGGGAAAATTCATTTCCATTGCCACTCAGGCATCACTGCTGACTCGAACACAGGATGTCTGGTTCTTTCATCACTTATGGAGACCTGCTTTCCCTCCCTATATTTTGGCTATCCCCACCATTGGGTAGGTATGGCTACATCCCATCTCTAAGTATAAACTCCCAATAAAGTTATTTCCCATAGATCTTTGAGCCACGCATAAAGCCAAGAATGTGGTTAGGTCTGTGTTATGAATCCTCATTGATTCAATGACAGTTACAGAAGCTTTGTTGGGAAGTCTCCTCTAACTTGACATTAATCTACTGTCTAGGGTAGGTTACTAACCACTCTGGGTTTCATGTTCTTATCTGGTGAGGATGAAAAGAGTAAATATAGATAAAGCCCCTTCTAGGGGCTCATTCAGAGCTGGCATCTCAGCTCTGATCCAAGTAAGGATGTGTGTATGTGTGTAATCACACTTTTATGCCTCATATCGGACATTTACCTACATGCACAGCCACTTCAATTGAAAGATCCTTAAAGAAGTGAAATGGAAGTTTAAGTGAAAATGTTCCCAGAAACTGCCTCTCCTTTTTTCATTTAGTTTTTTCTTCCTGGAGGTCCAGAGTATGAGTGCTGCTTAAAGGAAGATTCTGTATACCTCTTAACCAGGAGAGAGAAAGCAGGGGACACAGGGGAAGGAAAGCTTGCTGAGGAGGAGAGGCCAGGAAACGTTGAGTGCTTATAGCCTAGGATTGATCTGTTTGAGATCTCCATCTGATTTTGGAACTTATCTGCAAGGTTGCTTTCTGCACATGGACACCATGTGGTGGGAGTAATGAGGCCTTTAAAAGGCAGGCTCACATCTGTGGCAGACAGCAAGAGACCCCTATGAGGCAGAGACTGAACAAAAAGCATCAGTATGTAACCAAGGAAACAGCACAAATAGATTCATCTGGGGCTTGTTTAGCAAGGGAAAGATGGATAGAGCCAGAGCTCTAGGTAGAAAGGAGATGTTTATAAAGTGCAGACACTCAGCTTTGTATTTCCTTATTAACTCTCAGAGAGATGAAAATCAAGAAACTCAAAATTGGAGCAATTTGTGGGTGTGTGTGTGTGTGTGTGAGAGAGAGAGAGAGAAGAAACTGGGGTGATCCCATCCTTTAAGATATGGCTAAGACTGGTAAAAAATAACTGAATTGTGGAAATTTTAAATCTCTCCCTAAGGTTTCTGTGAATTTCTAGAAGGGTCCATGTCCCTCAGGCTCCCCACTGACTCCACGCTTCTACCTCCACTGAATGCATTCAGTTTCTAGATCATTTCCACATCCTCTTCACTAGCCTGTGCCTAAGCTGGAATGCAGTTTTGCCTCTTAGCTGAGGCATGGCTTTAGACAAATTACTTAATCTCTCTTTGCTTTTGATGCCTCATTTACAAAATGGTGAAAATATTTCTGCTTATCTTATAGGTTTGCCCTGAGTGTTATTAAATAAATTAATTACTATAAAGCACTTAAATACATTAATACATGTAAAGAGCTTAGAATACCACTTGGCACGTAATAAGTATATTTGCAATATTATAATTATGCTGACCTGATATTATGCATCAAACCAGATGTTGAGCTCAGGCTCTCTTCTTTCTTTCTGCCCCAAACAGCCCTACTCAGAAGGTTGTGTGTGTGTATATGTGTGTATGTATGTGTGTAGACTTCACTAAATATTGGGGAGATGGAGGAATTTGCATTTCATTTGTGCCAACAACTTACAATTTCAGAGTATACAGTTGTGTTTCTAGAAGTTCCTCAAACGTTTCCAGTTTGCACTTAGCCTCCTCTCGTTCTCCCCTCATCCCACATTTGTAGTCTTCATGAATGTACGGTAGTTTAGTTGTTTCTTCAGCTTTAGCTCTACCAACCTGTGCTCTCAGGGTCTCGTTTACCCCCAACCTGTTTAGTAAGAATTTTCATAGATACAGGTCCAAATGGTTCTCGTGAATTCTTTAATATTAAAATATATTGAAAGCAATCTGATTAATTATTTTATCATTTGAGCCGTCAGTCAGCCTGTGGGTTTTCTGTAAATGCACATTTATACACTTCAGGCTGCAAAAGTAATACGAGAGACTGTGAGCCCCTAAGGAGCAGAGATTGCGTCTTTTTCATCCTTCTAGCTGCAGCGGTACCTAGCAGGTGGCTCAAAGGTTGATGTACACTTGTCATTCATTGTGTGTCTTTTCATTAGGAATGAAATACTTTCTTCTGGGAGAAGGCTTCAAGTGTGCTGTTGGTGTGTAGTTAGTGGGTGTAAAGTTGCAGAATCTCTTCGCTAATTTGATGGTAAAGCAAATGATTCTTTTGGGCTCAGCGAGGTACCAAAGAGACCCAGATGATATTTATTCCACTGCATAACCCCAGGAACTTTTTAAACATCATGACTAATTCTCGTTCTTTTCACTCCACAGGACTTGATATCTAATTTTATGTTATTGTAATAATGTCTTTTGATATTTAGTTTCTTCTGTGAAATAGTAAATAATTTAAATTTTATATCAAATTTAACAAGTTGATCATGGTTATTCCTCTAGTGGGGTATTCCTGGGAGGAGAAAGAATGGGAGGAGTGGTCTCTAAAAGGGAGATGTGACATTCTTTTCTCTGCAGACACATTATTTCGGAAATGGCAGATATCCCTTGTGTTTCCTGTCCAGTTTTGTCTCAAATATTTTTGTAATAAAGAATGTGACTCTATTTTTTGATGTTTGACATCTTTTAAGCCTCATCTCTCCTTCTTCCCTCTCTGCTTCACATATGGGCAAGCTGATAAGAAAGCCCACGGGATCTTTCCTTCGTGTCTGGAAGTTCAAACCATGCAGAGGGACTCTTGCTCCAGTCACCCTCCCTGGTCACCATAAAAACCCCAAGCCAGTCTTTTCCTGCTCCTTCAAGCCATTTTTGAGCCTGCCTGGGAGCCACCGTGCTCTCCCCGGAAAGCCTCATTATATGAGTAATAAATAAATCTTTTCATTCCTTCTTGGTATGTGTGTGTACATCCAAACCAGGTTTTGAATAGGGGTCCTTCCTGACCATATAGTGTGTCTGCAAAAATTTTATTAAATATTTAATGCATACAAAGGAATATGTGTATGTCTTTATATGTTTAAAGTATAAAAGCAGCAATTTAAAAAATTGCTAGACCTATCACCCAACCTAAGAAATAGAACATTGTCAATGTATTTAAAGTGCTTTTCCCTGATTTTATGCCTCACCTTCCATAAACCAGGTCCTACCCCAACTTATCAGGGTGTTGATTACCCTGGATATTGATTGATTGATTGCCACTCCCTTATTTTATTTTATTTTTACATTTTAACCACAGATTTAAGTATTCCTAAATTATATATGGTTTCGTTTCACATGTTTGCTAACTCAATATAGATGAAATCATACTGTATATAATATTTGGGTACTTTTTCTCAATATTATGTATGAAAGTTTTATTCATATTGATTTCTATAGCTGCATGCATTCATTTTCTCTGCTATATTGTATATCCATTGTATGAATATATTACGAGTAATTAATGGATTCTCCTTTCAGGGACTTTTGGATTTTTTCCCTATCTTTTGATCTTACATTAATATTGCTATGAACATTCTATTACATAAGCTCTGGTGAAAATGTGCAAGAGTCTCTCCAGCATGTATGCCTAGGAGTGGAATTTCTGGATTATACAATATTCACAATTTTAACTCAATTTGATGATAAATTGATTTCTGAAGTGGCTGTAAAAATTTACATTTCAATTTCATATCTATTTGGGTAAACAGTTTTCCCAAAAAGTTCTTAACCCACTGATGTGTTTTATCACCTCTGTCATAAATCAAGTTTGCATATATATGTGGTCTGAGTTCTCTATTCTGATCTATTTATTAGTCTGTGTTTGTTTCTGTACAAGTACACTTTGGGCTTATGAATATAGCTTAGTTATAAGCCTTGATATCTAATGGAACAAGACTCACACTGTATTCTTTTGCTCCAGGAAACATTCTGGAGAAATTCTTTTTTTCAGTCCTAATTATTCCTGGTCATTTGTTCTTCCGTAGAAATTTTAGGAACAGCTTATTCAGCCACCAACCAAAAAAACAAAACAAAGCAAAAAAGCAAAACTTGTTGGGTCTTTGATTGGAATTTAATTGACTCTATAAATCACTTTGAGGAGAACTGACGTCTTTTCAGTGTTGAGTCTGTATATATAAACGTGGCATACTCTCTGTTTGTAGAAGTCTTCTTCAGTGTCCTAAAGGACTTTCTTAAAAGAAAAGTATTACAGTTTTCCCCAGAAAGGGCTTGCACATTTTTCGTTAGGTTTATTCCTAGATAACTCATTTTTATATGGTATTGTAAATGTAGTCTTTTTCTAAATTAGGTTTTATATTTAACCTGTTTTGATGGTATATATTCAAGGAAACTGACATGTATATCTTGATTTTGATTCCAAATACAGTCACCCTACAACACTCTCATTCCAATAATTTATCTCTAAATTATTTTGACTTTTCTATGCATCTCTGAATAATAACAGTTTTGATTCTTTCTTTCCAGTCCTTGTAGCTTTTAACTCTTTTTCTTGCCTTTTACTGGCTAGAGCCTTCAATACAATGCATAGAAATGTCTTGTTCCTGGTTGTGAAAGAGAAGGTCTCACCGTTGCGTGTAGACTTTTTGGAAATACCCTATACTGACTGCTGGTGATCTGGGAGTGCCCCCTGGTCGCCTGACAGTGAAATAGCTGGGACTGGGCATACAGCCTTTCTGCAACTCAGCAGGAGTGGGTAAGCCTGAAGACTCACTTCACATAGGACTGGAGGCTCTCTTTCCTCAACATGCCTGAATCCCATTTCCCTGAGATCATCAGTAAAAACAAAAATATGACCATAGAAAGACTTGAACACAAATGTTCATGACACCATTTTTCACAATAGCCAAAAAATGGAAACAACCTAAATGTCCATCAACTGGTAAATTGAAAAACAAAATATGGTCTTGTCATACAAGGGAATATTATTTGGCAATAAAAAGGAATGGAGTATTGATAAATGCTACAATAAGGATGAAGTACAAAACCATTATACTCAGTGGAAAAAGCTAGTCACTAAAGAACACATATTGTATGATTCCATTTATGTTAAATGTCCACAAAAGGCAAATCTACAGAGATGGAAAGTAAATTAGTGGGGCCAGCCCAGTGGAGTAGTGGTTCATTTCACACACTCCACTTTGGCGGCCCAGGGTTCGCAGGTTCAGAACCCTGGGCACAGACCTACACACTGCTCAGCAAGTCATGCTATGGCAGCGTCCCACGTATACAATAGAGGAAGATTGGCACAAATGTTAGCTCAAGGACAATCTTCCTCACCACCAAGAACAACAAAAAGAAAGTAGATTAGTGGTTACCTAGGGCTGGAAATGGAAGTGGTTGTAAATGGATATGAGATTTCTTTTTAGGGTGATGGAATTGTTCTAAAATTAGGTGGTGGTGATGATTGTAACTATAAATATAATAAAATTCTTTGAATTAGACAATTAACATGGGTAGATTTTATGGTATATAAATTATATCTCCGTGAGGCTGTTTTAAAAAAAAAGATCAATAAAAGCAGCTGATGTTCCATGACAATTATTTGACTGGCATCTTGATGTCTAGGTCCTGACTGATTATTCCCTGCATATGAGGCTGCTCTGATGCTTGCATGAAAGGTAGGATAGCAAAGGGGCAGGAGATCATTACAACAAATCACTGAGCAGTTGCTGTCTACCCAGATTGCTTGCTACCTATGTCCTAACTGTATTTTCTGCACTAAAGGCACTCCCACTCTTACGCAAAAATAAGTCTTGTAGCAAGGCTACAGTGTACACACCTCCCTCACCCCCAGGACAGAGCCACACCTCCACCCAGCAATGCTCTGAGCCCTGCTCATCTCTGCACAGAATTATGAGAAAAAAGAGAAATTGGGCCTTTTCTTGCCAAAATATTTCAAGTTTCCCCCCTAAAACAAAACACAACAAAACAAAAACCTGTTCCGTATGCCCATATCACAGTCATTGTAGTGTTTGCCGTCACCTGCTTCTTCTAATCCTAGTTCACTAACAGTTGTCACCGTGAGGGGTATTGAATGAATTTTTCTTCCCATCTATTGAGGTGATTATCTGATATTTCTCCTTTAAGATGTTAATGTGGTGAATTACATAAATTAATTTTCTAATATTAATCCAATCCTCCATTCTTGAGACAAACCGAACTTGGTCAATGTAGCAGACACTGTTGGTGCCCGATCCAGATCCCCTAGGATCCTTTTTACCAGTTTGGTGTGCCCGTCCCCCTGCTGCTAACAGCTCACATCCGCATCATCCTCAGGAGACCTGCCCGTGTTCAACTGAAATTGTCTCACTAGAAGGTAGTTACTTAGAAGTTATACCCCAGAGTGATCCTAGAGATATCTGGTTGAGACGCCATGTGGGGTCTCTAGAAAGCACTGGTAGGAGAGTTGCAGTGCAGATATCAACCAGCCATAATCATTGGCCACCACAGTGCTGATGTAATGGGCTCGTGAATGGGGTAGGCATGATGGCAGTGATGAAGGCTGTGCAGGGCACAAAAGCATGGTATCCCTCACCAAAGCTGACCTTGCTGGTGCTACCACCGTGCCTGTCCACAACAGAGACTGATGCTGAGTCCTTGATAGTGCAGGAATCTTCAAGGAGACCAACTAGCCACATAGTGGCACTTGATTACATAAGACCCCTTCCACCCTGGAAAGGGCAGCAATTCATTTTGACTAAGATTGACATGTTTTGTAAGTGTGGGTTTATCTTTCCTGCCTGCATCAACTTGGTCAGCACCTTGATTCAAGGGCTCACAGAGTATCTGATTCACTGACACGGGACCTCCCACATACTGTCACTTCAGATCATGGGACCCAATTTATGAAAAGAGGGTTTCAGCAGTGGGCACATACCTGTGTGATTCACTAATCCTGCTACGTCCCACATCATCCAAGAGCTGCTAGCCCAAGAGAGCAATGGAATGGCTCTAAGAGACACAGCTGAAGCAACAGCTTGTGGAGATGATACCCTACAAAGATGGAGCACTGTCCTTCCGGATGCAGGATATATATTAAAGCAGAGCTTGGCACACTATGATTCAAAGGCCAAACCTGGCTTGCTGCTGTTTCACAAACAAAATTTTGTGGGAACACAACCACACTCATCATTTATGTATTGTCCACTAACTTTTAAGATTTCCTAGAAATTGCAATCTACCAGAATCCTGGAGAAGATGTAAAAGGATGGAGCAAATCTAATGTGCAAAACAAGTGGATGTGAGTGGCTTCCTTCATGGTACATCAGCAGAGTTGAGTAGTGGCAGAGACTGTATGGTCCACAAAGCCTAAAATAATTACCATCTGGCCCTTTACAGAAAAAAAATGTTACTCTTGCCTTAAACCGATAATCATTGCGTGGTTCTGGTTACCGCTGGGAACTGAGGAGTGGGAAGGAGGATGGCCCTGTCCTAGTAACCCACTTGGGAAATTTTTGCTTCCAGTTTCTGAAACTTTAGGCTCTTTAGTTTAAGAACTGGAAGTCCTGGTTTCTAGAAAGGGGACTCTTCCCCTAGTGGACACATCAATACTTCCACTAAACTTAAGGCTGTGGCTACCATTGATCATTTTAGGCTCACTACACCTGTAGACCAGCAAGACAAGAGTTAACATACTTGAAGAGGTAATTGACTTTGATAATCATGAGGAGATAGGGTTGCTGCTATGTAATAGAGGCAGGAAAGAATATATTTACCACTCGTGAGCCACTGAGCTATCTCTTGGTAATCTGAACCCCAGTTTTCATTGTAGATTGGCTAGCTGATTGGCCAGCATTGTAGATAGAGCTCAGCTGTGGTCAGACACCAGCATGGTGACCAAAATCTCAGACCCCTCAGGTGTCACCACCAGGCAAACCTCCTTGACCAGCAGAAGTGCTGGCTGAGCGTGAGGGAATATAGAATGGATAGTAAAGAAATAATCAGTATCAGTCCCATCCTCAGGGCCAACTGCAGCCGTGGAGGCTAGAGTTTCATCCCACTAACTTTTAAGTTTTCCTAGAAATTGCAGTGTTACTGATTTTTAACTTAATCACTCCTGTGTTCTATATATATCCTTTCCATTAAGCTTGTTAATTGTGTTGCTCAGATTCTTTATGTCCTTTTTGGTCTGTTTAATTTACTATGAGAAATTAGTTAAAATCTTCGTCTATGGTGGAGAATTTGTCCATATATTTTGAGACTGTGTTAAAAGTCCAAAAAGTTTAGATTTGTTACATTTTCCTGATGAACTGAGGCTTTTTTCATTATGCAGTGACCGTCTTTATCTTTACAAATGCTTTTGCTTTAAGGTCCATTTTGCAGGATATTAGCATAGCTACAGCAGATTTCTCGGTTTAGTATTTACCCATGCTTTGACTTTCACACTTTCTCTGTCCCTGTGTTTTAGGTAAGGCACTTATAAAGAGCATAGAGTTGGATTACTTTTAATCCAGTCTGACAATCTTTGACTTCTAATTGGATACTTTAGACAATTTCTATTTTGGGGGATCAGTTTTGTATTTGGTGTAGTAGATTATTTTATCGTCAAAATATTCACTGATCCTTCCTAACAGCTCCTCTTTACAAGGCCCCTTTTCCAGGCCTGTCCTTGTTGAAATATTATACTTCTAACCCCATTAACATCTAAACCCATTAACAGGTTTAGCCACATGATTGATTGATTGATTGATTGATTGATTTTACCAGTTAAAAGTGAGTAGAAGTAAATGTGCTGCTTCTGAGGAGAAGCTTTTAGAGTCACCTTGTTCTGAGTTATCCTCTGCCACAATACCTGCAGTGTTCCAGACTGAAGCTCTTCCTTTGGTCTGGGTCCCAGATTGAATAGCTAAAGTCGAGTGAAGACTGGCATGTATTGTGAGTGAGAAATACACCTTGGATTCTGTAAGTCACTGAGATTTGGGGATGACTTATCAATGCAGGATAACCTTATGAAATCTGATTAATACATTTAAATTTATTTCTACCATATTATTTGCTGCCCTCTATCACTCTTTCTCTGCATTTCTTTTCTTCTCCTTTTGTGCTTTCTTCTTGATTGATTTTTAAGTTTTTTCATTCTTTTTCTCCCTTAATACTTTATATTATATGTTCTTTTAAATTATTTCCCTGTATATTTTAACTTCTATGCCAGTATCCAGTAGGATAGGCTATATTATGCACTGGGAATAAACAATTCCAAATTCTCAGTGACTTAGAACAGTAAAGGTTTCCATTCTGCCTCTGCAATGTAGGCTGATGGAGGATCCACCATTTGGGAATACCACCAGTTGTGTAGCAAGATGAGAGAATGGATAGTTTGCATTCGTGCTTAAATGCATCTGCCTTGGATCACTTCTCATATTTCACTGGACAAAAGTCATATGACCACACTCAAACTCATGGGAGGAGGGAAATGCAATCATCCTGTGTGAGTAGAAGGAGAGGAAAACTTGAAATATTTGTGAGGAGATGTAATGTCTACCACAGTTTGCCCTTCTACTCACCAAATATTTGGGTCATTCTTTTTCTCCCATGCGTATTACACTTACTCCCACCTCAAAGGAAATAACCCAAAAGTCCCAGCTTGTTAGAAAGTTGAGCTCAGAGCTGGGTTTCCTCTACGTTGTGGGATAGAGTGCACAGCAGTCTCTACAACAGATCTTGATGTGGTTACTTATGATATAAGCCCTTTGAGCTAAAAAGACAAATTGTGTTCATTACGTGCCCCCCATATACAGTGATGAAACAGGCACAGTATAACTAGCAAAGTGCTCCCATTTGGAAAAGAAAACCACTGTGGGGGCCGGCCCTGTGGCCCAGTGGTAAGTTCACGTGCTCCATTTGGAGCCCAAGGGTTTCTCTGGTTCCGATCCTGGGCACGGACATGGCACCGCTCATCAAGCCATGCTGAGGTGTCATCCCACATAGCACAGCCAGAGGCACTCACGACTAGAATATACAACTATGTTCTGGGGGGATTTGGGAAGAAGAAGCAGCAAAAGAAAAAAAAGAAGATTGGCAACAGATGTGAGATCAGGTGTCAATCTTGAAAAAAAGAAAAACGCTGTGATACATAGCAATCACTGGTCCATAGCAATTCTCAAATTCTAGTGTGCAAATGTTGTTAAGGCCCTCCATCTTTGGGGTCGGATGTCCCTGGGAAAGATACATACGTTAGCTCTTTACCCTGAGTTATTTTATCAAAATGAAGCAATTTCTTGGATACCACACCCTTAATTGGCTTTTTGCCCTGAAGTCCTTAATCCGTCCAATGGTTTTCACAAAATTATAATGCGCACACCTTTAATTTGACCTCTTCCTTGAAGCTGAATTATAATTAGCATTGTTGCGCAGAGATTTCCTTACATTTGACTTTTACATTCTGGGGTGGTAAAGGTAGGGTTTTTTTCCATCTCTGAACCCATGAATTTTTATATTCCCTCTAATCCCTTTTCTTACTGTTTGCAAACATACAAATTCTTTCCTGAACACAGTAAATGGTTAAATGCAGCCAACAATTACCATCACTCAGTAGGAAAGTTTTGTTTTCCAACTTCTTCCCCTAGAGTTGCATATAACTTTATTAGGTATATGATATGTCTCCCAACTTACGGCAGATGACATTTTACCCAATGTTTTGGCATTACATCTTTCTCACCTTCAATATGCATTTCCCCACTGCTTCCAGTATCAGTGTTTGTTTCTGTTGGGATAAAGTAAGTTATACAGTTATATAAACAACCCCAAATTTTCAGAAAGAACAAGGTTTCATCCTCGCTGTGGGTTACAGGTTGTTGAATGTTCAAGAGGAATAATACTAGTCACTGGTCACAGTGGCAAAGGAAAGTGAGAATGGATATTCAAACTAGCTCTTAAATACGTCCTCTTGAAAGTGACACATCCATTCATATTTCATTGATCAAAACTAGTTTCATGGACAAGGCTAACTTCCAGTAGGCAAGGAGGTCCCAACCCTCAACATTTCCAAAAGGAGAGGAGAACCATAAATACTGAGTAGTAGCATTAATGTCTGCAACAAAACACAAAGTTAATCAATATCTTTAGCTGCTTCTAAAATAATATAAGGACATCAGAAAACTTTAAATCTAAGTTTCTCCAACTTATATTTCCCAGGCTAGTCATTTAAAAAAAAATTTTGTCTCCCAAATTAGTTATTATTATTGTTTTCTACAGTCGGTATTTATTTAGATTTATTTATATGTTTACCACTTTCTTTATTCCTTCTCTTACATCACATCTTACTAGATTCAATTTCTTCTTTTGTTTTTGTGCGATATATAGCCTTTAGAATCCTTCAATTGAGAGTTTATTGGTAGTAAATTCTTTATTTTTGTTTGTCTGAAAAGGTTTTATTTAATCGTTTTCTTTTTAAGTGAGAGTTTATTTTCCTGGGTACTCAATTCTAGGTTTTCTTTTCAGATTTTGAAGGTATGATTCCACTGTCATATGGTCAGTACCATTGTTGTGGGGAATTCAGCTGTTTGTAAAGTTGCCATTACTTCATATCTAATCTGCCTTTCTTTCTAGCTTCTTTTACAATCTTCTTTTCTTTGCTCTTTTGTAATGCACTATATGTCTGGATGTGGAAGTCCTTTAATTTATCCATCTTGGGGCTTGGAAATCTTAAATCTAAAGATTCTTGTCTTTCATCAGTCTAGAAACTTCCAGCCTTCATCTCTAGGAATATTGCCTTTATCAATTCTATTAAAACCCTGATTAGATGTACAATATGTCTTCTTACTCTAATGTCCAGGGATTTTCACCTATCTTAGAGTATTTATTCATCGTTTTGCCTCTTACTCTATTTTCGGTCTTTGAGAATTTCCCTGACTTTCTCGATAGCACAACTATATGCATATAAAGAAATTGGGAGGATTAAAAAATTATCTAGATGTTTAAATAATTTTGCAGTGTGAGCTTGGAACTGAACATATAGTCTATCACGCTGTCAAATAAGGAATCCAATTTTCCAATTTTTTTGCTTGCTTTCTTATCGTTTATTTTGCTACTTTTAAACACTGACTTGTATCCCATATATAGAATCTCCATCACTTTCAATTCGAGGCAATTGCCTTGACCTTTTCTTGCCTTGTCCATTTTTTTGTTTTTACTCACTATTTGAATCCAGAGTGTGCTCAGATTTTGACCTTTGTCATTGTATCTCATTTTAAACCCAAAATTGACTGCTTGGACTTGAACACAAATTTAACCTTCTGAGTTTTTGTATCTTGATACTGCCTAAGAATTTGCCTTTTGCTCACATTGTTGACCTTTCTGCTTTTTTACTGTCATAACTGAGTATTCCACTTGATCAGATCCTACACTGAGCATCCTACTCTGTTATTAGCCACTTGACTTGTGTCTTGGAAAAGCCTGTCCTCACTCAGAAAAGAAGAAAAATCAGGGGAAAAAAGATAACCTAAGTTCCACCTGTGACCACTCTTCTGACAATGATCAAATTTTGGTGTTTAAGCCCAATATACTCTAGGGTTTTGTGTTTTACTATTAGCAGTGTTGGCATTAATATTTTGGCATCTCTTATTATATACCAGGTATTGGTTTATTGACATCACCTTCAACAAGTGTGCTCTACTGCTCCTCATAGATGGCTTCTTCATAGGTTATTTTTATTCACATAGATCTTCCAGGCTTTAGACTTGCAGTTCATTTCAGTGCTCCATAAACGGCATCTGGTTCCTAGGAAACATCTTCCCTTTGTGTACACATTTTCATCTCCAAATAAAATACCAGGGACAGAGGAATGCATTGCTCTCATTGCCCAGTCTTGTGCTCTATGACACCTCCTGAAGCCAGGAAAGAGTTGAGCTTCATGCAGGTCAAAAACCTCAGTGGAGGAAGTCATGGTGCTCTTATCAGAATATGAAAAAATGGATGCCAGGCAAATGAAAACAGATGTTTTTGTATTGTGGTTTGGACAAAGTCTTGCTACAAAAGTATTTGGTAGAAAGAGTCTTCTCACTCTAAAAGCCTCCACTCCGTGAGCTTTCTAGTCCTATGCCTTTAAATAACTGATTGTATCTTTATTAATCCCCTCCTCTCCTTTGTGGTTTCGACCGACAGCCTGGAACTTGAGTACCTGAAGGGTAGCTATGGCACCTGTTCCCTATAAACCTAGCAGAGTTTCCAAGTCTTTGCAAGCCCAATACCATTTCCTGGGTTCTTCCATTCTGTAGCTCACCACAAGGTACAGGAAGCCTAAGCAATGATGAGTATAAAAAAGAGAAACTAGGTGAACCAGCAAGTTGATTAGTCCACGCTGACATTCATTCCATTTACATCCTATCGCATGGGGGCAATAGGGAGCAAGAAAGAGGGAGCTACACAGGTGACCTTTTGATATACAATGGGAGCCAATCAGTAACCGTGCCCCAGACCATATCCCAAAATTTGACAAAATGTCAGCAACTCCTCCTCAGGATTGGGATGAATTGGGGAAGAGCTAGAAACGAGAGTGAAAGAAGGGAATGAAGATTTTCTTTGTATCTCAGTATACATCTTTCCAGTTATTTTTCTAAGCATAGTGTAGGGGATAATGTAATGTCGTTTAGTAATTTTTTTTTTACTTAAGAGTATATTTTCCACGTCCTTAAATATTTGATAGCACATAATTCTTCATCACTGGATAAATTTCCAGTCAGAGGATATACTATAATATATCTAATCAAACCACTATTTTTGGATAATTGAGGTATTTCCAGATATTCTATATTACAAATAATGCTGTAATTAACTTACATAAGGTAATTCTTTACCAAAAATTATAGTTATTTCCTCTGAACAAATTACTATAGATGGAAATTCTGGGTTAAAATTAATATAGGATAAATTTAAGGATAAATATTGCTAAATTCTCCTCCAAGAAGTGTGTACCAATTTATACTCCACAAACGACATGTTAGTTACTTATTTCTTTGTCTTTATCTTGCCAACACTTGGTGACGTTTAAATCTTTGCCAAGTCGATTCTCTGTTTATTCATATTTCTTAAATTATAATGAGATTGAATATTTTATTTATTAGAATTATAATATTTAACATTTTATTCACATATTTATTGCTTTTTAAATTTCTTTTTTGGGTTTTCCATGAGTATCCTTGAAACACTTTTTTTGAGTCATTTTGGTCCTGTTTGGATATAGCAGCCCTGTCAACTCCCAGGACAAGAAAGCATTGGTGAAAAAGAAATTTGTATCGTGTGTCTTTGAAAAAGCACTTCCCTTCCTTACGGTGCATTTCGTTTAAGTTCTCTTTTCCTCCCTCACCTCTTAACCAACCCCGCATCACCTTCCCCCTTACATGGCTGCTCCTATAAAGAGTTTGTGGAAACGTCTAGATCAGCTCCATGCAGAGTCTTCACAACAGGAAATTGAGCCCAGCTCTCTGCTACCAAAAGGTGACCACCTGATAAAGCATCCTCTTCTGACCTTCCCCCCGTCCCCTGATTTTTTATGCACACCCTTTCATTCAGTTTCCTGTGCAACCCATTCTGATGAATTCACCCGAGAGTCACTTTCACTATCAGTGGATCCATCATATTAAAATAGCACTTCGGAGTTCAGTGAGGCAGTGAGGAGGAAGAGAAGAGAAAGAATAGCAGAAAGAAGAGAGGAGAGTGAGGCAGGACCCTGATGCTTAGGGGGAAAATTTAACTGGACTGCCCTGGAAATAGACTCCACTTATTTTTGGATCAAACCCAGTGTTCTGTCTAGAGTATTTGACAGCTGGAGTAGATTGTTTTAAAACATCTCTTCCTTTATACAACAAAGTTATTTTTAGGAATAGTCATGAAATGAAATTAATAATAATGGCCAGAAAAAATTTAAGCAGTGAACATTTTCTTTTATTGAACCTCATAATATGTCAGTAAAAACAAATAAATGAAAATAAAAATTCCATTTCAAAAAAGGAAAAGAGAGTGAAAATTTTCTTTTATTGAGCTTTCCATATATAATCATATAATTGAAAAGTTTTAAAGATTGGCACCTGAGCTAACAACTATTGCCAATCTTTTTTTCTGCTTTTTCTCCCCAAATCCCCCCAGTACATAGTTGTATATTTTTAGTTGTGGGTCCTTCTAACTGTGGCATGTGGGATTCCGCCTCAGCGTGGCCTGACGAGTGGTGCCATGTCCACCCCCAGGATCCGAACCAGCGAGACCCTGGGCCGCCGAAGCGCAGCACGCGAACTTAACCACTTGGCCACAGGGCCGGCCCGTGAAAAGTTTTAAAAAATAAAAATTAAAAAAATAGGGCAGTACAAAAGAGAGAAAAACTAGTAGATTAACACTTTTTAAATACATATATATGTAAAAATATAGTAAAATTTATACCTTCGTGGTGACCTATCATAGTAATGAATAACAACATGACACTCTCTGTTTGAGCCTTAACTTGTGCAGATTTGTCAATGACTTTGTCAAAATTGATCTTCACATAGTCATGTTCAATGAACCGTATAGTCAGATCTGTCAAATAACTTTTTATTAATTTTAACTTCATAAGTTTTGTTAACATGAAGCAAGATAATAAACTAGTTAAAAATTTTGAACAAAAGGATAAGCAGAGATTCATAGGAATCCAATTTCACAGCCAAATCCAAAAATTGCAAAACTGTCCATGTCTTTATTTCTTCAGTATCATTCTAGCAACTTTCAAATATCTCTATAATGTAAAACTTTAAGCATCTTATCACATAGAATGACACAATTGAAATTACTCAAGTTTTGTATCATTGGCTTTACAATCACTGTGCTATCATTGTTTATTTGAATCTTTTGTTTAAACACTGGAATATGTGGTATCATAAGAATTGGAGACACAAACAGCAGCCAAAGTTGCTTGAATGATTATGAATCTTAACAGACTGACTTACTCAAAATGAACACATGTGGCTTAGTCTGCATGAGACAGGGCTCTCATTATTAACCTCCATGTAGAATGCAATGTTTATTAAAGAATAAGCAACAAAAATGCTAATTTGAAGGTCACATACATATAACTAAAACTCCACACTAGCGATGGCAATTATTTGAAACCTAATCCAACAAAAAAAGTATTTGAGGAAGAGTACTCATCATTGACTTTGAAATTACCAGTTTATAGTAATAAAAGTCAGGCAAACTTTTACTCAGTTGTTTTTTAATTCCCCACAGATAATGTATCCCTTTATTTTCTGTAGTTGGGACACACCTGTAGCCCTGACGTTCATACAAAAATTATAAAACATTCTCATAAGCTCAGCACAAAATAATAACACAAAAGAGCTACTATTTAGTGATTGGTCACTTACTATGTTTCAAAGACTGTACTTTCCAAATATTATTTCATTAATCCCTACTCTAACCCTATGAGGTTAAGTATCTTGATTATATACATTTTACTAATGAGGCGACTGAAGCATAAAGAGGTTAAGTGACATAGCCAAAATTACACAGTAGCTGGAAAATAATTCAGTTAGTCAGGACTTGAACCCAGATCTGTCTGATGCCAAAGTCTATAGTCTTTTTTATTTTTTAAAGATTGGCACCTGACCTAACAACTGTGGCCAATCTTTTTTTTTTTTATTGCTTTTTCTCCCCAGATACCCCCAGTAGATAGTTGTATATTTTCATACATATATATTTTATACATATATATTTTATATATGTATATATATATATTTATATAACATACATATATATTTCATACATATATATTTTATATATGTATATATATTTATATAACATATATATAAAATATATATATAATATATATATATTTGTATAGTTGTGGGTCTTTCTAGTTGTGGCATGTGGGACACCGCCTCAACATGGCCTGATGAATGGTGCTATGTCTGCGCCCAGGATCCGAACCAGCAAAACCCTGGGCCACCA
This sequence comes from Equus przewalskii, assembly GCF_037783145.1. Taxonomy (NCBI): domain Eukaryota; kingdom Metazoa; phylum Chordata; class Mammalia; order Perissodactyla; family Equidae; genus Equus; species Equus przewalskii. Next base: position 15,820,568 of record NC_091855.1, on the reverse strand, counting down.
TAGCAGAGCGCGTGAACTTAACCATTCGGCCTTGGCACTGGCCCCTGACGTCTATAGTCTTAATGACTGCATGTCTACTAGAAAAGTAACCTATACTATCTGCCACAGCAGTTTCATATTCATAATAATGAATAGGCTCTTGTGACAACTGGATGGGAGAAGGAGGAAGAAGAACCAGTATGGGGTCAGAAAGGTAGAACTGCAGTACAATGTGAGGAATACCAGACCAGGAGTCACAATACCCTTATCTGATGTGGTAATGATCTGTGAGACTAATAGTATCTGTTAGTATTTTTGCAGGATGTGGTCCACAGTAACAACTGAGTATTTCTTTAAAATATATGTTCCTAGAGCTTACTCCAGACCTTGTGAATTAGAATCTTTTGGGTTGGAGTTAGGAATATGAAATACAGCAAATTTAAGTTTAAAAAAACTGAGTACCTGGGAAAAAGATGTGACAAGATATGGCGAAGAAGGTTTATGTAATGAACTCTTACAAATCAATAAAATAGTCACTAACGTCCCAGTAAAAACAGGCAATTAGATAAATATGAGATACAAATAAGCAAGAAATATAAGAAAAGATGCTCAGACTCATGACTATCCAAGGTATGCCTAAAGTTGGTCAGAGTGTGGAGAAACAGGAACTCTCAAACTGATAGTTGCAGTATAAATTGATAAGTTGCAAACTGGAAAGCCAGTAATTCTACTTCAAAAAAAATAAGGAAGATTTCCATTTTGGACAGTTTGGCCAAATAGATACCTGAAATAACCCTCTTAGACTGAAGTAATTAAAATTATAAATAAAATATATTTTTAAAAATTGTCAACAGTAGATGTGAGGAGATAATTGAGAAGCCATAAAAAAAGAAAAGAAAGCCTTCTGGTTACTGGTCCAGCACGTAAAGAGCTTGGAAGTTGTCACTTTGTCCTTACCACAAGGAAAAAGCTGAACAAACTAAAAAATCAACAACTTTTCTTAGATCCATCAGAGAAGTAACATCACAGGGTAAACGAATGCCCCCAGAATTGAAGAGACAGACAGGTGGATACAGAGAATCAGAAATTCCTGTGGGAACCAGTGCTGGGGTAGGAAAACCTGAACTGTAATTGATCAATTGCTCAAGGTCATTGTGGACAAGTGTGAGAATTAAAAAAAACTCCAGCAAGGGCTAGAGATAGGGACCTCCCACACTTCTGTGAGTGTTACCTCCAGGAGCTCTACCAGATCCTCACAGGGAACATCAGAGAAAAGTCCTGTTGTGCTTTTAAGAGTTGGGGAAAGAAACATTTTGAAATACACCAGAGTATCCTATTCTTAGCAAAGCCTTCCCTCAAGAGAAACTATTTTACCAGAGCCTTACCTATTGGGGTTTTATCTGAGCCTAACCAACCTGGAGGAAGGAAAATAGCCATCCTGTCTCATCTAAGGGGGGTGGGGAATTGAGAAGTGCTTGTAAAGCTCACAACTCAGGGGCCCAGGTTCACTAATCATAGGACTGTTGAACACTTCTCCTTTCCCCAAATCTTACCACTACATTGCTAAAGGCTTACTTACCAGAATTCCTTTTACCAAGTATATCATGTCTGGCTCTCAACAAAAATTACAAGGCATTCTACAAGGCAAAAAAACACAGTTTGAAGAGACAGAGAAAGCATCAGAACTAGATTCAGAGATGGCAGAGATGTTGGAATTATCAGATTAGGAATTTAAAACAACTATGATTAATATACTAAAGATGCCAATAGAAAAAGTAGACAACATGCAAGAACAGATGGATAATGTAGTTAGAAATATAGAGATTCTAAGAAAGAATCAAAAAGAAATGTAAGAGATCAAAAACACTGTTACAGAAATGAACAGTGCCTTTAGTGGGCTCACGAGTAGACTGAATATGGTGGAGGAAAAAATCTCTGAGCTTGAAGATATGTCTATAGAAATTTCCAAAACAGAGAAGCAAAGAGAAAAAACGACTGAAAAGAATAGAACAGAATATCCAAGAACAGTGGGATAATTACAAAAGGTGTAACGTACAAGTCATGGGAATACCAGGAGAAGAAAGAGAGAAAGGAACAGAAGAAATATTTGAAGTAATAATGACTGAGAATTGCCCAAAATTAATGTCAGACATCAAACTACAGATCCAGGGAGCTCAGAGAACATCAAGTAAAAAAATACGCTTAGGCATATCATACTCAAACTGCAGAAAAGCAAAGATAAGAAAATATTTTTAAAAGTCAGAGGAAAAAAAAACACCTATAGAGGAGAAAAGATAATAATTACGTCAGACTTCTCCTGAGAAACCATGCAAGCAAGAAGAGAGTGGAATGAAATATTTGAAGTGTTGGGTGAGAAAACCACCAACCTAGAATTCTATAGCCTCCAAAATTATCCTTCAAAAGGGAAGAAGAAATAAACTTTGTCCAACAAACAAAAATTGACAGAAATTTGTTGCCAGTAGACTTGCCTTGCAAGAGATGTTAAAAGTTCTTCAGACAGAAGGAAAATTGTAAAACCCAGAAACTTTGCTCTACAAAAGGAAAGGAAGAGCATTAGAGAAGGAATAAGTGAAGGTAAAATAAAAACTTTTCTTTTTTCTATTCTTGATCAAACAGATAACCATTTCTTCAAAATAATCATGGCAACAATATATTCAATCATTACAGTTTATGTGTAAGTGAAAAGGATGACAACAATGATACAAAGGACAGGAGGGAGGAATTAGGAATACTTTGTTCTTATAAGGTACTTACACTACCCATGAAGCAGTATAATGTTATCTGAAAGTGGACTTGTATTAATTGTAAATGTATATTGAAAACCCCAGGGCATCCACTAAAAAAAGTGTAATTAGGGGCTGGCCCCGTGGCCGAGTGGTTGGGTTTGCACGCTCCGCTGCAGGCGGCCCAGTGTTTCGTTGGTTCGAATCCTGGGCGCGGACATGGCACTGCTCATCAAGCCACGCTGAGGCAGCATCCCACATGCCACAAGTAGAAGAACCCACAACGAAGAATATACAACTATGTACCGGGGGCTTTGGGGAGAAAAAGGAGAAAATAAAATCTTTAAAAAAAAAAAAGTGTAATTAATATGCTAAAAAAGGTGAGAAAATGGAATTATATAAAATGTTCAAATAAAACCACAAATGGCAGAAAAAGAGTGGAACACAAAAATAGGAACAAATAACAAGGGCAATGAACAGAAAACAGTAACAAATGTGGTAGATATTGATACAATTATATCGATAATAACTTTAAATGTGATTGGTCTAAATACACTAATTAAAAGATGAATCAAAGGCCGTGATGACAATCAATCAAACAATGTGACTCAACTTTATGCTGTCTACAAGAAACCAACTTTAAATATAAAGACACATATAGATTAAAAGTAAAGGAATGGAGAAAGATATCCATGCTAACACTAATCAAAAGAAAGCTGGAGTAGCTATATTAATTTCAGACAGAGCAGACTTCAGAGAAAATTATTAGGGATAAAGAGAGTCATTGCATAACGATAAAAGTGTCAATTCTCCAAGAAGACAGAACAATCCCTTATAATGTATGCCCTAACAAAAATGTGTCAAAATATGTGAGGCAAAAACTATTAAAACTCCAGGGAGAAATATATCAATCTACTATCACAGTTGGAGAATTCATCACCCTTCTATCAGAAGTGGACAGATCCCAGCAGGCAGAAAATCAATGAGGTCATAGTTGAATTCCACAATACCATCAATCAACTGGATATAATTGACATCTATAGACTACTTCATCCAACAACAGCAGAATACACATTCTTCTCAAGCTCACATGGAACCAAGATTGAACACATTGTGGGCCATAAAACACACATTAACAAATTTAAGGCAATAGAAGTCATACAACATCTGCTCTCAGACCACAATGGAATTAAAATAGAAATCAGTAATAGAAAGATAGCTGGAAAATCCCAAAATACTTGGAGATTAAACAACACACTTCTGAATGACACATGGGCCAAAGAAGAAATCCAAAAAGAAATTTAAAATTACTTTGAACCAAATGAAAATGAAAATGCTACTTACCAAAATTTGTGGGTTGCACCAAGGCAGTGCTTAGACATTTATGGCATTGAATGCATATATTAGAAAAGAAGAAAGATCTAAAGTCAATAATGTAAGCTTACACCTTATGAATCTAGAAAAAGGAGAGCAAATTAAATCCAAAGTAAGCAGAAGAAAAGAAATAATGAAAAGTAAAACAGAAATCAATGAAATTGAAAACAGGAAATAAATAGAGGAAAACAATAAAACCAAAAGTTGATTCTTTGAAAAGATCAGTAAGTTGATAAGCCTCTAGCAGGGCTAATTAAGAAAAAGTGAGAAGAAGCCCAAGTTAACATCAGAAATGAAAGACAGGACATCACTGTAGAATTCATGGACATCAAAAGGATAGTAAAGAAATGCTATGAACAATTCTATGCCCATGATTCAATAATCTAGATGAAAAAGACCAATTCCTTGAAAGACACAATCTACCAAAATTCACACCAGAAGAAATAGACAATCTGAAAAGGCCAATATCTTTAAAGAAGTTAAATCAATTATTAACCTTCCAAAACAGAAAGCACCAGGCACAGATGGGTTCACTGGTGAATTCTACCAAACATTTAAGGAAGAATTTACAAAAATTCTCTACAATCTCTTCCAGAAAATAGATTTAGAGGGAATACTTCCTAACTCATTCTATCAGACCAGCATTACCACAATACCAAAGCAGACAAAGACATTACAAGAAAGGAAAACTATAGACCAATATATCTCATAAAGATAGATATAAAAATTCTCAAAAAAATGTTAGCAAATTGAATCTAACAGTGTATAAAAATAATTATATGCCCCAACCAAGCAGGCTTTATCCCAGGTATACAAGGCTGGTTCAACATTCAAAAATCAATTAGTGTAATCCATCACATCAACAGGCTAAAGAAAAAAATCACATGATCATATTAATAGATGCAAAAAAGCATTTGACAAAGTCCAACATCCATTCATGATAAAAACTCTCAGTGACCTAGGAATGGAGGGAAACTTCCTCAACTTGATAAAGAACATCTACAAAAACCTCCAGGTAAGGGCTGGCCTAGTGGCACAGAGGTTAATTTCATGTGCTCTGCCTTGGCAGCCCAGGGTTCACAGATTAGGATCCCGGGCAAGGACCTACACATACCTCATCAAGCCATGCTGTGGCAGCATCCCACATACAAAATAGGGGAAGACTGGCACAGATGTTGTTAGCTCAGGGAAAATCTTCCTCACCAGAAAAAAAAATATTTTAGTTCTCTCTCCTCCTCCACTTGAAGCATTTCTATATTTCTATCCTCTAAGTCACTAATTCTTTCCTGCATAACATCAGCTCTATTTTTTAAGGATTCTAGATTATTTTCTATCTCATTAATTGTGTTCTTCATATCCAGAATTTCTGCTTGGGGGTTTTTTTTTTTAATAGTTTCGGTCTCCTTGGTGAAGTATTCCTTCTTCTCATTAATTTTATTCATGAGCTCACTGAACTGTCTTTCTGAGTTTCTTGTAACTTATTGAGTTTCATTATGACAGCTATTTTGAATTCTCTGTCATTTAGATTATAAATTTCTGTGACTTCAGGGTTGGTTTCTGGAGATTTGTCATTCTCCTTCTGCTCTGAATTGTTGCTGTAGTTTTTCGTAGTGTATGATGAACTAATTTTTTGGTGGCACATTTGTGGTAGTATCAGGTCACAGATGCCACCTGCAACTGCTGGCGGGAAGCAGGATTTATGTTTCTAATCCCACTCCATCTGCTGGAAGTTATGCAGGTATGGTGGACGGTCCCACTGGCCAGAAAAGCATTCACAGATGGGCTCAGGGCTGCTGCTGCACCGAGATGCACTCTCACTTATGGGGCCACAGTGGTACTATGGGCACTCACGCCAGCCAGAAAAGTGTTCTCATGTGGATATATCTGCCGCCGCCTCTTCTTACGGTCAAGCCAGCTGCTGTGTTTGGTGGGCTGGTCTTTGTGGGATCCGAGCTTGAGCCCCTCAGGACTGCAGCAGCAGGGAATACTCTCCCACCAGCTGGGAAAGCGTTCACACCTAGGCCCAGGCTGCCACTGCCCCTTCCCATAGTTGCACCCCACTTTTGTGTTCCCAATTTTGGGGCTGCAGTGGTACTATGGGCAGTTGCGCTGGACAGGAAAGCATTTGGGCACGCATACAGGGCTGCTGGGGAAGGGAGGGAAGTGCTCACCTATCTCTACCACTTCCTGGGGAACGAGGCCATCCAGCTTCAAATGTATAGCTGCATGGGTCCCTCAGGTGTCTTGTGGTGTGTGGGTATTCTCCATTGGTTAATGAGTGTACATTTAGTTGTAGTTCAAAGGGGGAGAGTAAAGGGAACAGCTCACTCCATGTTGCTGATGTCACTCTCCTAAGCTTGACTTCTTTAAAATTAAAAACTTGTGCTCTGTAAAAGACACTGTCAAGAGAATGAGAAGACAAAGCATAGATAGGGAGACAATATTTGCAAAGGAACTATCTGATATCCAAAATATATAAAGAATTCTTAAAACTCAACAATAAGAAAATGAACAACCCAATTAAAAATTTGACAAAAGACCTGAACAGGCACTTTACCAAAGATGATATACAGATGATAAATAAGTATATGAACAAATGTTCAACATCATTATTATTAGGGAATTGCAAATTAAAACAACAATGAGATACCACTACATACCTACTAGAATGGCCAAAACTCGAAACACTGACAACACCACATGCTAGCAAGGATGTGAGGCAACAGGAACTCTTATTCATTGTTGGTGGGAATGCAATATGGTATGGCCACTTTGGAAGACAGTTTCTCAGTTTCTTACAAAACTAAACATTGTCTTACCATACGATCCAGCAGTCATATGCCTTGGCATTTACCCAAAGGAGATGAAAACTTATGTCCACACAAAAGCCTGCACACAAATGTTTACAGCAGCTTTATACATAATTGCCAGAACTTGGAAGCAACCAAAATGTCCTTCAGTAGGTGAATGGATAAATAAACCGTGGTACATCCAGACAATGGAATAACAAGTCAGTGCAGAAGTTAGCTGTTAAGTCATGAAAAGACATGGAGGAAACTTAAACACCTATTACTAAGTGAAAAGTCAATCTGAAAAGGCTACATACTGTTTGACTCTGACTATGTGACATCTGAGAAAAGCAAAACTGTGGAGACAGTAAAAAGATCAGTGGTTTCAGGGGATAGGGAAGAGAGAGGGATGAATGGGTGGAGGGATGAATGGGTGGAGGGCAGAGGATTTTTAGGGCAGTGAAACTATTCTATATGGTTCTATAATGTGGATACATGTCATTTGTCAAAACCCATAGAATATACAGTACCAAGAGTGAACCCGAATGTAAACTATGGTCTCTGGTGCCAGATATTCATAGCGAGAGAGGTCGGAGGTGGGGGTTGCGGGGAGGCGAGGGTACGTGGGAACTCTGTACTTTATGCTCAGTTTTACTGTAAACCTAAAACTGCTCTAAAAATATTTTTAAATTTAAAAAGTCTATTTTAAAAAAATTTGGTTAAAGCTTTTCTGAGTTGACAAATGGAAGGATACACAGAGGCCAAAAACAATACTATAGAGGAACTCCAAGAAGTAACAGAGCACCCATGTCTGCTTTCTCTCTAATGGTTTCTCCTGATCCCTGGAGCCTTTGATCCTTAAGAGCTTGATTGCCTGTATTATGCAGGGGAAAAGGAGGTAAAGTCTTGGACCTCAGAAGTCTAACAGAAGACCTATTCTTAAAGCTGGGATGCCAAAGGGAAAATGAGAAACAAATCCACTACAAAAAACAGAAGAGCGGGGAAAATTACTTGTTTCAAATGTTCACAAAGGGGAGATGGATAATCTCCCCTGAGAAGTTATCAAAACAGACGTGGCCAAAGTAGGCTTAGGCCAAATTCACACAATCTATGTGACCCCCTAGAAATCTCTAAAAACTTCAATAGAGGATTTAATGTAAAATCATCTAGGTTGGTAGTGCCCTTAGGCAACTGGTAGAAATAAAAGCAAATGTCTTTGCAGGAATGCAACTTCAACCAAATATCAAAGCATTCCCGAAGATTCTAAAGAAAATAAACATCTCCAGGAAAAACAAATTATAGGGCAGAAATAAGGCACCGTAAGTGATAGCTAAAGAAACAACAGCAGTATCAGGCACAAAAACACTTAAAATATTCAAATTGTCAGACGCAGATTATACAATAAACACGCTTAATGTATTTAAAGAAATTTTTAAAAGCTTAAAATATGTTCAAAGAATTTGAACAGAGACCGAGATTTGGGAAACAATCAGCTAGAACTTCTAGAAATGAAAAATATAATTAGGCTGATAAAACTCAATGAAGCAAGTTACAACAGTTGAGAGAAAATTAGTGTACTGAAAGGTAGATTAAAAGAAATTATCCAGAATGCAAATTATCTCAAAAATGGAAAATGAAAGAAATTTTCAGACAAGGAGGATAGAGTGACAAGTTCTTACAAACATCTATTCAAAGTCTTATACAGAAATAACAGAGAAAATGAGGAAGAGGCAATCTTCAAAGAGATAATGGTAGAGAATTTTCCAGATTTGATGAGAAATGCAAAGCCCAACTCATCACAAACAGAACAAATAAGAGAAAATTTAGGTCCTGGCCCTGCAGCCAAGTGATCAAAGTTCCACGCACTCTGCTTCAGTGGCCTAGGTTCATGGGTTCAGATCCCAGGCACAGACCAACTCCACTCACTAGCCATGCTGTGACAGTGTCCCACATACAAAATAGAGGAAGATTAGCACAAATGTTAGCTCAGGGCCAATCTTCCTCAGGCAAAAAAAAAGAGAATTGGCAACAGATGTTCAGAGTGATTCTTCCTCAGCAAAAAAAGAAAAACAGAAAAGAAAATTTTTATCTTGACAACAAAGGAAAAAGAGAAAATCTTTGATACAAGCAGGGAGAAGCAACTCAAATAAAATATTTGAGCTCATGGGCATATATCAAACATTGCACTCTAAATTCAGAGATTTCAAATTCCTTTCAAGTTCACATGAAACTTGTGTGACAATTAACCATACTACCACATTCTCTAACCACAATATGATTTAGTTAGGTATTTTAAAATATAGTAAAAAGTCTATATATTTAGATATTTTAAAATATATATACATCTAAACAACTCATTAGACAAAGAAGGCATAGTGATGACAAAAATATTTATAAATAAACGAATGATAATATTATGTTCAATAAAGAGTCTGACTCCATATTTGATGTTTGCTGATAACTTTCAGGCCCCACCACTCCTCATTCGCCTTCTGTCCCACTGCTGGGCAAGCTGATAAGAAAGCCTTGATGCTCCCTCCTCTGGTGCTGGTGAAAAGTCCAAGCCACACACGCATCAGCCTACACGAGGGAACCCTTACCTCAGCCTCACCCCTTAACTACCATAAAATCCCAAGGCAGTTGTCCCTTCCTGCTCTCTCAAGCCATCTTTGGAGCTTCTCGAAGCTTGTCGTTCTCCCCTATAAGCCTGATTATGTGAGTAATAAACCTTTTCATACTCTCTTGGTGCATATGTGGTATCATCAGCCTCAATATCCAACCCAAATTTGCATCCCTCCTCTGTGGGGGACTGTACATTACATATCAAAACTTTCTATGTAAGTACTACTGGGCTTACAGGGATGTTTAAATACAGTTTTAAATAAGTGCATATACTGGAAAAGAAGAAAGACCAAAATTTAATAAGCTAAGTATCCAATTTAAGAAGTTAGGAAAAGAATTACAGAACAAATTCAAAGAAAGGCAGAATGGTGGAAATTAATAAATGAATATAAAATTGAGAGACTCATCTAAAGTAAAAATTAGTTATTCAAAAAGACATAAGATAGGGAACTCTGTAGCAAAAATTACCAAGGAAATAAAGAGAATAAACAAAATAAGAAATAAAAGGATAACTACAGAGATCAAAAAGACAATAAAATGAAAACTTTTTTGAAAGATTGGCACCTGAGCTAACATCTGTTGCCAATCTTCTTTGTCTTTTTTCTGCCTTCTCTCCCAAATCTGCCCCCCTCCCCGCCAGTACACAGTTGTACACTTTTTTAGTTGTGGGTCCTTCCAGCCATGGCACGCAGGACACCACCACAGCACGGCCCGACAAGTGGTGCTACATCCACGCCCAGGATCTGAACCAGCGAAACCCCGGGCTGCCCAAGCAGAACGTGCGAACCCAACCACTCAGCCATGGGGCCGGCCCAAAATAAAAACATTTTGACAGCAAATTTGAAAACTTAGATGAACTTAATAAATTCTAGAAAATTTAATTCACCAAAACTGACTGAAGAATAAATAGAAAACCTAAGTAATCCTACAATGATGATAAAACTGAATGAGTAGATAACTTCCAGTTCAGATAAGACGGTGTAGACTTGTTTCTCCCTGCCCCTCCCCATTAAGTACAACTATATACCCTGGAAATAACAAAAGAGACAGCCAAAGGAGAGCTCTGAAAGGTTGTAAAAAGAAGGCAAACTGGTTTGGGATCCCAGTGCACAGCAGCAGGGTGTTTTACATATACCTCACCTAACAAAAGAAGGCAACCCAGTGTTTCCCAACTCTCAACCTAACAAAAGGTAGCCCAGGTAGGTTCACGCACCACTTCCCATCCACCCTCCTCCTGTATCAAATGGGAAAACAGCACCAAGCGAGCCTGGCACCACTGGCAAAGAGCCCTGCTAACAATTAGTGGCTAGGAATAGCACTTTTCTGAGCCTGAGATTCACTTCCCCTAGCAAGAGATACTGGGACAGCTGGGCAGTACTGGATCACTGACTCTCATCACAATAAGCATCCCAGGTGGGAAAGCCTCTTAGTCCTTGGAGGCCTGAGACTCCTCCCTCCTACTGAGAGACAGTAGGGTGGCCATGAGCAGGCGAGACACTACCACAACAGCAGCAAGGCATGGCAAGCCTCTTTGTTTCCATGGACCTGAGATTGCCCTTCCTCATCCAGAGACATGGGGTGGCCAGGGTGGAGGGTGCAGGAAGAAGAGATCAGCAAGATGGATCCCACCCCAGCAAGCTGGCCAGCCAGGGAAGCTTCTTTGTCCTTGCAGACCTAAGACTCCCCTCTTCTCAGTAGAGGGACTCTAGATGGCTCAGTTTGCAGAAAGCCATCTGCTCCATCAGGCAGCAACAGCAGGAACAAGTGGGAACCCCAGTGCCATCAGATAAACCAAGTGGACCAAAATAATACTACAAAGGCTCTGAAAATTAAACTGTCATTGGAACTATAGCCTACAAAAATCAGCTAGGACTTGAATGCTGAACCTAAACAAGGTAAATGCCTGCTAAAATAAAGTATTTAAATAGGGCCCATGGGGCCGGCCCAGTGGCGCAGTGGTTAAGTTCGTACATTCCAGTTCAGCAGCCCAGGGTTCACCAGTTTGGATCCCAGGTGCAGACATACACACCGCTTGTCAAGCTGTGCTGTGGCAAGCGTCCTACATATAAAGTGGAGGAAGATGGGCACGGATGTTAGCTCAGGGCTATCTTCCTTGGCAAAGAAGAGAAGGATTGGCAGCAAATGTTAGCTCAGGGCTAATCTTCCTCAAAAAAAAATTAATTAAAAAAAGTAATAAATAGGGCCCAAACTCTCCTAGCATAATAGACAAAATATCTGGGATGTAATAAAAAATCACCCTTCGTACCAAGAACCAAAAAAATCACAACTTGAGTGAGAAAAGACACTCATCTAACACCAACATGGAAATGAATCAGATGTTGGAATTATCTGACAAGGATTTTTAAAGAGGCCATCATAAAATGCTTTAACAATAATTACAAATTCTCTTCAAACAAAAGAAGAAACAGAAATTTTCAGCAAAGAAATAGAAGTTATAAAAAAGAACCAAATTGGAGCCAGCCTGGTGGTGTAGTGGTTGAGTTCGTGTGCTCTACTTCAGCAGCCCAGGGCTCACGGGTTCAGATGACTGGCACAGACCTGCATGCTGTTCATCAAGCCATGCTGTGGTGACATCCCACATGCAAAACAGAGGAAGATTGGCATGGATGTTAGCTCAGGGACAATCTTCCCCAATCAAAAAGAGGAAGATTGGCAACAAACATTAGCTCAGGGCCAACTTCCTCACCAAAAAAAAAAAAAAAAAAAAAAAAAACCCAAATTGAAATTATAGAACTGAAAAATACAATAAGAGAATTATTTTAACTTGCTGGATGGATTCAATAGTGGAACAGAGATGACAGAGGATAGAATCAGTGAACTTTAGAATAAATCAATAGAATTTACCCGGTATGAACAGAGGTAAAATAGACTAAAAAAAAAAAAGGAATAGAGCCTCAGGGACTCAGGGAACTGTGGGACAATGCAAACATCCATATGATCAGTGTCCCAGAAGAACAGGAGAGAGAGAGGGACTGAAAGAGTACAGTCATACATCACTTGATGATGAGGATACATTCTGAGAAATGCATCATTAGGTGATTTTGTTGTTGTGTGAACATCATAGAGTGCACTTACACCCACCTAGATGGTATAGCCTACTACACACCTAGGCTATATGGTACTAATCCCATGGGACCACCACTGTATGTGCAGTCTATTGTTGATCAAAACATTGTTATGTGGTGCATGACTGTATTCAAAGAAATAATAACTGAAAACACCCCAAATTTGGTGAAAGACACAAACTTACATACTAAGGAAGCTGGTCAAACCTCATACAAAACAAACCCAAAGAAGTCTACTCCAACATAATTAAACTTCTGGAAACTAAATAAAACGAAAAAAATCTTGAAAACAGCCAGAGAGAAATGATACATTACCTATAAAGAACACTAATTCTAATGACAGCAGATTTTTCATAGAAAACATGCAGGCCAGAAGGAAGTGGCACATTTTTCAAGTGGGGAAAGAAAACGGTCAACCATGAATTCTACATCCTCTAAAACTGCCCTTCGGGAATGAAGAGGAAATAAAGATATTTTCTAAGGAAAATTGCAAAAATTTGTCTCCAGGAAACTTACCCTTAAAGATTGGCTAAAGCAAATTCTTCACAGAGAAAAGAAATGACTAAAGAAGGAATCTTGGAGCATCAAGAAGGAAGAAAGAACAATAGAAAGAGCAGAAATATGGGTATATGCAATAGTCTATCCTTCTCTTCATGAGTTCTAGAAATTATATTTGATGATTGAAACAAAAATTATAACACCATCTGATACTCAAGACAATGATATTTTAAAGTGTGGAAGGCAAAGGGACCTAAATAGACATAATGTTTCCAAACTTTACTTGAAGTGCTAAAATGTTGATACCAGCAGAACCTAATAAGTCACATAATTTTTTTTTTTTTGGAGGAAGATTAGCCCTGAGCTAACATCTGCTGCCAATCCTCCTCTTTTTGCTGAGGAAGACTGGCCCTAAGCTAACATCTGTGCCCATCTTCCTCTACTTTATATGTGGGACGCCTACCACAGCATGGCTTGCCAAGCGGTGCCGTGTCCACCTCGGGATTGGAACCAGCGAACCCCGGGCCGCCAAAGCAGAACTTGCAAACTTAACTGCTGCACCATGGAGCCAGCCCCTAAGTCACATAATTATGTTGTAATACTTGGAGCAACCACTATGAAAAGAATACAAAGAGATATACTCAAAAATACTATAAGTAAGATAGAATCCTAAAATATGCTCAAATAACCCACAGAAAGACAAGAAAAGGAAACAAAGGAATGAGAACTAGAGGAAACAAACAGAAACAAATAATAAAGTGGCAGACTTAAGCATTAATAATCATCTTAAATGTAAATGGCCTAAATACACCAGTTAAAGGACAGAGATAAGCAGAGGTGATAAATAAAGATGACTCAAAAATATGCTGTTGACAAGAAACTCACTTCAAATTCAATGAAATAGGTAGGTTGAAAATAAAAAGATTGAAAAAGATGTACCATGCAAACATTGATCAAAAACCAGGAGTGATTACATTAGCATCTGATAAGGTCAATTTCAAAGCAAAGAATATTACTAGAGACAAAGAGGAATATTACCAATCATAAAGGATCAACTTACTAAGAAGATGTATTAGTTTTCTAGGACTGCTGTAACAAGTACCCCAACTGGGTGGCTTAAAACAATATAAATTTATTATGACACAGTTCTGGAGGGTAGAAGTCTGAAATTAAGGCAATGGCAAGGCCACGCTCCCTCTGAAACCTGGAGGAGAGAATTCTTCCTTTTCTCTTCTACCTTCCGGTGTTTGCCAGCAGTCTTTGGAATTCCTTGGCTTGTAATCACTCACTCCTCTGTATCACATGACTGTCTTCTCCCTGTGTCTGTCTGTGCAAATTTTTCTCCTCTTAAAAGGCCCATCCTAATCCAGTATAACCTAATTACATCTATTTCCAAATGGGGTCACATCTGCAGGTAGCAGAGGTTAAAATTTCAACATACCTTTTTGGGGGATACAATTCAACCCTTAAGAGAAGATGTAATTATCCTAAATGTGTATGTCCTCAACAAAAGAGCCTTAAATTACATGAAGCAAACACTGATCTAGCTGAAAGGAGAAATAGACAAACCACAATTACAGCTGGGGACTTGGAAACCCGCCTCTCAGCAACTGATAGAACTACTTGACAAAAAAATCAACAAGATCTTATTGATTGGTTGTGTTGAACTCTACCTAGCAATCAAGAAAAGATAATCCCAAACTTAAACCAGTTCTTCTAGAAATTTACAAAAGAGAGAACACGCTCCATCTTATTTTAAGAGTCTGGTATAATCATGATACTTAAACCTTAGAAGGAGGGTGCAAGAAAGAAAATTACAGATAATGCTCAATAATGAACATGGATTTAGAAATCCTAAACAAAATATTAGCATTCTGAATTGAGCAACATATCAAAAAGATAGTACATTATGACCAAGTTGAATTTATTCCATTAATGCAACATTGGTTCAATTTTGAAAATCAATTGATACAATTCAATACATTAGCAGATTAAAGAATAACTATAACCAGGTCAAATTATACAGTTACTTGGTTAAAATTCAACACCCATTCATGACTTCAAGAAAACACTTGTAGCAAGCTAAAAATAGAAGGAAATTTCCTTCTATAGCAAAAGTAAACCTACCATAAATGTCATACTTACCTCTGAGACAATGAAACATTCTCCTTAAGATTTATTACAAGACACAGATTATCTATTACCACTTCCATTAATCATTGTTCTGGAGTCCCAGGCAAGCACAGGAAGGCAGTGCAAGAAATAAATGCATAAGTATTGGAAAGAAGTAAATAAAACTGTCATAATTCATAAATGTCATGATTTTCTTTGTAGAAAATCCAAAATAATCTACAGACAAATTACCAGACTAAGAGCATTCAGCAAGTTTGTTAGAGAAAATGTAATTACACAATATAATTACATTTTTATTTAACAAGAAACAGTAAAAATAATAAAATAAAAAATAATATTTACAGAAACTTCACAAAATATAAATACCTAGGAAAAGCTAACAAAAGACACACAACACCTTCACTGAGGAAATTATAAACCTTTAATCAATTAAAGCTACCCAAATAAGAGATACATCACGTTCATGGAGGGAAGACAATACCATAAAGACATCAGTTCTCTCTCAAATTGCTGTGTTTATTCAATGCAATTCGAATCCAAATTCTAATAAATGTTTTGCTAATTCTAAAATGTTTATGGGAGACCAAAGGGACAAGAACAGCCAAGACCCTCTTGAAGAAAAGTTTTGAGATGGGAAGACATACATACCAGATATGAATAGTCTTTATACAGCTCAATTAAGGATGGTGTGCTATTGGTGGAGATGTAGACAGGGTCTAGCAGAATAGAATGAAAGCCTGGAAAGAGACTCACACAACTATTGAAACTTGGTATATAATATTATGAGTTGGCATAGCAGATCCATAGTAGAAAAAGGATAAATTTTTCATTAAATGAGGCTGGGATAATTGGTTATATGGGGGAAAATGAAATTATACCCATACTTCACATTATACACAAAAATTAATATCATATGGGTTAAGAATCTAAATATCAAAGACATCTCTGTAAAAGTTCTAAAAGACAAAACAGACGAGTACCATTACAAGATTTTCCTCTTACTCTAGGGCCTTTGTAACATGCTGCTCCTTCTGTCCTGAACGGTCTGCTCTGCCCTCTGCCTGCTTAACTGCACCTCACCCTTCAGATTCCAGCTCATGTTTCTTCCTCAGAAAAGCCTTCCTTAATTATCCAGGCTTAATACGATCTCCCTGTTATAAATGTTCAAAGGTCACTCTACTTTTTTCTTAACTCTTTCTTTGAGGTATAATTTATATAAAATAAAGTGAACAAATCCTAAGTGTACAGGCTGATGGATTTTTACTGGGGTAACTACCTGTTAACCATTACCCAGATCAAGACATTGAACATGTTTCTCCCAAGTTTAAGCTTGTGGTTTGTCCCTATAGTTAAATAAAAGTGGAGGCAGTGAGGGCTGGATGGAAGTGTTGGCTAACGGATGATGTGTTGGCTAACAGATATGCTGGTAGTGTAGGATGGTTCCTTTTTCCTAGAATCCTTGCCAACTGAGAGCTGAATTTAGGTCTATTTAATTCCTTTTAATGTTATCATATGCAATGTGTCAGACCTGCTAGCTGCCTTCCGAATGTCCACCCCCAGAAGATTTGCAAGCTCTTTGAGATAGGGGAAATGGGTGGAACCTGAACTGCCTCTAGGGCTGCATTTCCAGTCTTGCAAGGATTTTTTTTAAGGATAATTCCTCTTAATTTCTAAGAAACTGGGTTGTAACTTAAATGACATTATAGGATGACCTACCTGTCCAACTACATCATAAAGGCACAGAGAAATCACTCAAGTTTTCTCCAAGATGGAGTTTCTGGGGTATATTTGCCTTATCAGTTTTTAATGTTCCAGTATCCACAAGCATTTATGGCTTAACTATGGATGCAAGAGATGTCCCCACAAGAGAGTACAAAAGGAGCATCCCTCACAAGATCCAGAAAGTTCACTCCCAAAACAGTCCAAGAAAGCAAAGGCTCCTACTGCACAGGCAGTAGTGCACTAACAAGTGACAAAACTTGAGACAACATAGGCCCCTGATGGACTGGGACCCCTCGTGACCAAAGAGATCACAAAGGCAAGCTCTCAAGACACAGCACTAGACAAAAAGAAGAGAAACCCTCATCTTATGTGCACATTAACAGTTTTAGCTATGCTTTGGGTCTCTCGGAGCCAGACTAACACCTAGGAAGGAGGTGCCGTGGGGTTGGGGATTGTGTGTGCTTTACAAAGTACCTCCTTGTTGCACAGACATTTTCTTGAAGTTGGCAGGGGGACCTGTGTCATCTACCCCGTTCCATGACTAACTCATCCTTTCATGGGAGACTTCTTGAGGTTGTGGGAGCCCTAATGGCTCTTAACTGCCCAACCTGTGCCCACCAAGATTGCAGTACTTTGGCTTCCATGATGCCCTTAGCAACAGCTTCCACCTTATGTGCATAGTCCATAGGTGGGCCCTGCAGCAAAGCCTACTGCAGCCCTCACAGACAACAGGCTCATGGAGTGCCTGCATCGTGCTCTATGGTTTTTCCTTTTTATGACATGACACACACAAAAAAACAGAGACAAGAAAAAATAGTGGCTGTCTCTGGGAGGAGAAGGGTCAGTACAATGAGGACTCAGTAGCTCATACTACTTACTTGTGGCTAAAAGTCGCCCAATTCAGGAGAATGCAGCCCAAGGGGCTACAGGTGGGGATCAAATTAGCATTTCCCATTGTTTCAGAATTTAGACATCACTGGTCAAAAGTATATTTATGCTGCAGCTAGAATCAGATCATGAAAATTTCAAGCATCCCTGAAATCAAGACACTTACAATGAAGGCCCAGCCAAGGCTTTCTTCTAATGGCCAATGTAGTTCCCCTGAGGCTGACAGCAGTTTGGTAGGACTCTTAGCAGCAAACAGGCATGCAACCTGAATTTCTGTCTGACTATCTCTTACCACAAGATAAAGTACAACCATATTTTGGGACATCACCCCCCCTCCCCCCGCGCCCCTGCAACCTGACAGTTATCAAGACAAGCCCTCAGGACACAAAACAAGCTTGGTAAGATTGTACTGTTCTCTGTAAACATTTACAGCTTCTGGAAGCTTTTGGTCGAAAGGTGGAGCCCTTGACTCTTTAAAGATTAAAGATTTTTTCTTGTTCCTTGGTTTGCAGGCTCAAAAAGAGCCCAAAATGGCCACTGTAATTTTAAATTATCCCAGGTTATCTTTCCAGCTGTTTACAGTTATCCCCATTTCAGGGGGATTTTCCCAAGTTGGCCACAACAAACAAGGTAATTTCTAAAGAGAGTTTGTTACAATCACCGAGAAACTCAGTCCCCAAACAGTCAGTTTTAACAAATAGAACAGTCAGATATAGACAAACATGAACAGACACCAAAATCCAATACTTCTGGGACCCTAACCCAGGGTACTCTGGGACTCTAACCCAGAGCTCAGGACTCTAACCCAATCCTTTTGAGTGCCCTAGTGGCTGTAACCCCCAACACTTATATACTTTGATTTCAAAAATGGAGTTTCAAATCATCTTCTTGATTTCTACTAAGACTTTAATGGAACCACAGAAAATATAAGACAAAAGATTGCTGATATTTTATTCAAATACAAACCAGACTTTGTTGATCTAGCTACATATTTGGCAAACAGTACAGATTTAAATTTTGGCAAGTTCCATTCAGTGTATAAATGTCTTACCAAAGAAAATGAATATATTGTAACTCCTAAATATCCTGCAGATCTTTTACATAACATTGCCAACAAGAGGTGACTTGCTTACCTGTGAAAGTGAAGATTTCACAATGAAAAATTTTGGTCATTTTTAATTTTCTCAAAATGTACCAAAGCGTTTAATGAGATTTTTTATTTTATGGAATGGAAGGAGATAGCCTTATTATACATGTGCCTAGAAGATGGCTATCATCATTACCAGACATACAAAAGATGTTAAAATGTTGGCCTGCCATAAATCAAATTTTCAAAGTATGGAATAAGAGGAATATCCTTCTCTAATTTGGAAATGCATTGAAGAGAAAAGGATTACAGTAAAATAGAAATGTATATGCTGTTTCTCTAAAGTTTGATGGTCTTTGAAGAAACCCAGAAAAGGGTGAACTGACTGCACCTGCGTTGTTTGATGATGTTTGCAAGTTGTGACAAAAACTCATACAGTGAAAAAGGATTCAATTTTTGGGAATAAGAATGCATCAGAACTCAAAAAACAAGATGCTGCCAGAAAAATACAATCAACTTACAGGACTTCTTAA
This sequence comes from Equus przewalskii, assembly GCF_037783145.1. NCBI lineage: Eukaryota > Metazoa > Chordata > Mammalia > Perissodactyla > Equidae > Equus > Equus przewalskii. The sequence goes on along the minus strand of NC_091855.1, from coordinate 15,801,113 downwards.
TTTCTTTACTACATTGTAACTTACTTGGAATCCAACTTCAATTTCACAAGTTCAAATTTCCTCTGTGCTTTAAAACCATTTTCCCTGAGAGAGGTTAAACTTAGGATGGCATCCAACGTGTTTCAGAGTACTTAAAAAAGATGGACATTTAAGACATGGATAGCCTGTATGATGAATTCATAGATGCAAAGGACCTGATTAGCAAAGAACTAATCTGTCAAAACAAGCCTATAGAAACAAAGTGAACAGACATTTTTTTGAGAGTCAGAGACCAATTTCTCCAAGTCTAAAAATCTGCAGCTGGTAGGAAGTAAAATCCTAAATGTCCCATGTTTACATGCTTTGGTTGAGCTGATATTTAGCTTAATGTCATCACGTTGATAAGAGCAGCAGGTTAAAGTGAATTTTATGTTCCACTGCTCAGTTTCATTTTATGAAAAAAACAAAGGATTTTCTAAAGGCTGCAAGCAGTTCAGAGAAGTATTGTTGGAAAAGGAAATGGAGTAAAAATATGGGACAGGAAGAAAAATGTCATTATTTTAATTAAGTATAGGTAATATATGTTCAATTAGTCCTATTGATTTACATGCTCCTTTTAAAAAGTCTTACATGAATACACCTTAGAATACACAATAAACCAATGCATCTATGGTCAATCAATTTTTGACAAGGATCCCAAGACCGTTCAATGGGGGAAAGAATAGTCTTTTCAACAAATGGTGCTGTGAAAGCTGGATAGCTGCGTGCAAAAGAATGGAGTTGGACCCTTGCTTCATACCATATACAAAAATGAACTCAAAATAGTTCAAGAAACTAAAAGTAAGGACAAAAACTATAAAAGTCTTAGGAGAAAACGTAGAGGTAAATCTTCATGATGTTTGCTTTGGCAAATGATTCTTAGATATGACACCAAAAGCATGAGCAACAAAAAAACAATAAATTTGATTTCAACAAAATTAAAAGCTTTTGGGGGCCAGCCCAGTCATGCAGCGGTTAAGTTTGCATTCTCTGCTTTGGCGGCCCAGGGTTCACTGGTTCGAATTCCAGGTGTAGACCTACGCACCACTTATCAAGCCATGCTGCAGCAAGGCTCCCACATATAAAATAGAGGAAGATGGGCATAGATGTCAGCTCAGGGCCAGTCTTCCTCAGCAAAAAGAGGAGGATTGGCAGCAGATGTTAGCTCAGGGCTAATCTTCCTCAAAAAAAAAATTTAAAACTTTTGTGCTTCAAAAGACACCATAAAGAAAGTGAAAAAAGCAACCCACAGAATGATGTGAAATATTTGCAAATCACATATCTGATAAGGGACTTGTATTTAGAATATATAAAGAACTCTTACAACTCAATAATAAAAAGACAACAAAATTTTTAAATGGGCAAAGGATCTGAATAGACATTTTTTCTACAGAAACCATACAAATGGCAAATAGAGCACTTGAAAAGATGCTCAATATCATGTCATCAAGGAAATGCAAACCAAACCCACAATGAGATACCAGTTCACACCCCTGGGATGGCTAGAATAAAAAAGTCAGATAATAACAAGTGTTGGCAAGGATGTGGAGAAATTAGAACCCTCATATGTTGCTGGTGGGAATAAAATGGTCCAACTCCTTTGGAAAACAGTCTGGCAGTTCTTTAAAAGGTTAAACAGAGTTACCATATGCTCCAGTAATTCCACTCTTAAGTATATCCACAAGAGAAATTAAAATACATGTCCACACAGAAACTTGTACATGAATGTCTACAGCAGCATTATTTAATAGTCAAAGGAACAAATAACCCAAATGTCCATAAACAGACAAATGGGTGAACAAAATGTGGTCATACCCATACAATGGAATATTACTAATTCCATTAAAAAGGAATGAAATATTGATACATACTACAATATAGATGAACTTTAAAAACATTATACTAACACAAAAGGACAGGTATTATATGACTCTACTTACACGAAATATCTAGAACAGGCAAATTCATAAAGATAGATAGTAGAGGAGAGATTCCTCAGGGCTGTGGGGGATAGAGTTGGAGGTGATAACTAAATGATGTTCTAAGGTTGACTATGGTGATGACTGCACATATCTGTGAATATACTAAAAATCATTGCATCGTCGACCTTAAATGGGTGAATTGTGTAGTATGTGAATTATATCTGAATAAGACTATTTTTAAAAGAATGCACAATGATGTACAAATTTTAAATAATCTAATACAAAGTTTTAAAAAGAGTTAAATTGCCTGTATCAGAGGACAGAAAGAAACATTATAAAAATATTTTTATATTTTTCTTATACATATGATTTGTTTAATTGGTCCTACTATTATTACTGATTCTCACTGTCAGTTAACTCTATTGTTGTTTTGTTTAAACAATAACATTTATGTAACAGAATAGTAAATAACACAAAATAATGTATCATTTCAAATAAATGCCTGTTTTTTCACAGTTTTGTTCAAGTAATAAAACATAATTATAATTATATATTGTATACAATAAATATATACTTATGACATATAATATATATTATATATGCTTATTTGTTTTAGTCTGCTATGGCTCTGTCCCAGGTTGGCACTCTAAAACGTTGGTTACCCCAGTTAACCCCCACATAAACCCTGTGAGATAATACTATTGTCCTCATCAATTTACAGATGAGAAAACTGAGGTCCAGAGCCATTAATTAACTTGCTTGAAACCACAACATAATAAATGGTGGAGTTTTTTCCTCCCTCCCATCTAAGGTTCATCTGCTTAGTTATCTGCTCTTTTTAGGATGATTGAACATGAAAATGTCTTCTCTTTAATACGGGGTTCAGAAATTAGTACTCCATAGTAGTATGAGTGTGTGTGTGTCTGTACGTGTGTGTACGTGTGGGTGTTTATGTATGTGTTTTGGCCAGCAGTGTATTTTAAAGTTAGGAATTTCACATAAAAATCCAGATTTCCATTGTCTCTTGAAAATTCAAATGATCTGGAAACCCTAGGCCCACATTCCTCCATAGCAGCTGTTGCTGGCTGGTAGCTGTCTCTTTAGTCAGAACATTCATCTCCAACTTGCCCAGTTCCCCTTTCTCCCTTTCGCTTACATCCTGCCAGCTTCACTCAAGGACATGACACTTACTTTAATGAGGTAGCAACCGTAATGGTTAAGAACCTGGACTCTGAAGCCAGACTGGGGTTTGAATCCCGTCTCTGCTACTTACTGGCTCTATGACCTTGGACGAGTTATTTAACCTCTCTGTAATAGGTTCCTTCAGTTTGTAAAACTGAGCTAATAATAGAGTCTTCTTTATAGGATTTTTTGAGGATTTAAAGTAACAATTCCAGTAAAACCCTTAGAACACTCTTTGGCATGTAGAAGTGTTTCCTATTATTGCCATTACTACCTGTCACAGTGTAAGCACTTCAGTTGGCATCCTTTGCTGTAGACAAAACTCCATCCCTCCACCCTCAGAGGTGTGGCTCCAGTAAGACAATGAGATCAGATCACAATAGTCCCACAGCTGCGCTTTCTGGGTTATTCTGTCCTAAGTAATTCCACACTTGGGCATCAGTCATCCAGCCCATGTTGAGCTAAACCATGGCCATCCAATTACTTTTTATAGTCTCTATTCTAAGGGGAAGATCCTGCCTCACATCCTTCCAGCAGTTTTCAGTTTTCCAGCTCCAGATATCCTGCACATAATTAACCAAAAAGGGACAAGCAACACTTAGCAAGGCAGTATTCTCTGAATTCCCACAGGCAAGCCACAGCATTTTTTCCACCTTCACCTTGAACCCCACCCCAACGAAGTTACAGAGTCTCCGAGACGGCTCTGATTCAAACACATTTGAGAAGGCCCATTACCAAATAGAATACTAGCCACTCAATATAAATGATTTGAATCAGGCTAAGGGGGATTCCCCCCCAAAAAGTGAAATCAACTCTCTCTCTTTCAGGACTGAAAAAAAGTTGACAACTTATAAAAGATCCCAAAAGAATCTTAAAGGTCTGACACTAAATAATTATATCTAGATATAAATTTAGATTATAAATATAATATACATACAATTTTAGCAAAATAGATTTTATTCTTGACAATATCGTAAAATCTGTTCTTTTCACTTAGCTCTATATTACCAATATATTTGATGTCAATGCATTTACTTTTACAATATTATTTTTAGTGGCTTTATGGTATTCAGCTGTGTGAATGTTAACAATTCTCTATACTTGGACATCTGGATTGTTTCCTGATGCTCCCTAAGACAACAATGGTGTGACAGACATCTTTGTAAATTAAATTTGGAGAGCAGCTTTATTTGTTTAAACTGGGAATTTTTCCTAGATGTCATTCCCCTAAGTCCTGCCTACCTTTGGAAATAACCCAATTGTAAGACAAAAATATTAAAATATCCTAATTTGAATATTGAATCTACTTCCTGTTAGATCCTAACTGACATGGAAGCTATTACTTATCCATATCTGCTATGTGCCCTGCACTTTATGTTCTTTCTTTAAATCACCCAACAGCCTTTTGTGATGGGTATTATTATTCTCATTTAAGAAATGAGGCTCAGAGAAGTAAAGTAATATGTCCAAGGTCACAGCTAGTTAATAGCAGAAAATTTGAATTCTTGTTGGTCTGACTTCAAAGTTCAGGAACTTTCCTTAACACCATATTCCTGAAGAGATTCCATAATTCAATTTTTGTGTATATCCAACAATATTTTAGACGCTGTGAGGGAGATGACCATTTAAAATTGCCGGTGAATGAATTTCCAAAATGGATAACCACTCACTAAAAATTGATGGAAATTAGAATGTTTAGTTATAAGGTAGCTGAAGTCAAGAGGTATTTCTAATTTCCGTTGGTCCTGAAAACACACAGTTTGTACCATCTGCTCTGAGATGGATGCATGCTCAAGCTAAACTCCATGCTCTTCCTCAGTGCCTGTCCAAAGCTCTTTGAGAGGTTTCTCTATTCATGAGTCCAACCCCCTGTTCTTATATTACTACATAGGTTAACTTTTCTCTGTTATGTGTGGTCAGAAACATAAGAACTAATACCAACATGTTTTAGTCTTAACAGAGAACACATTTAAAGGGTATGCTGCATTCTCTGTACTCAAGGTATTGTGGGATGTAGATTCTGATTGGTTCCTTTTTGCTCATTCTCTGATCTAAATCTGTCCATCTTTTGGGAAGATCAGCTTCCACCAGATGGAAGACAAATGCATCCTGTTTGCCCAGCTGGTCAACTCCTGAAATTGAATTTGTTGATTTGTAGTTTTACAGTTACTACAATGTTGTGGCTGCCCTCAGAAAAGTTGAACCTGTCACTCCTTGGCCACCCTTGCCCTGTACCAGTTAGGATAGGCTTGCTTGGAAGAAAGAGTGCCTTAAACCATAAGAAATTTTCTTGTTTCTTAAGAAGCATTCCCAAAGTAGGCAGTTCCAGAGTTGATTGGCAACTCAAAAATGTCATCAAGGATCCAGTCACTTTACATTCCTCAGCTTCAGCATCCTGAGCAGGCTGGTTTTTCATCCTCATGCTTGTCACCTCACTGTCACAAGATAGCTACCACAGCTCTAGGCGTTAGGTCTTCACGCTACATTCAAAGATGAGGAAAAGGGGGCAAAAGAAAAACACCTTTGCTGTTCATCAGAAAGGAAATACTTTCCAGATTTTCTCATATGCCCATTATGGGAACTGGATCACACAGCCATCTCTACCTGCAATACAGGCTGAAAAGTGAGGATCTATCAAATGGCTTTAAGATTCCCATGACTGGCTTAGACCAGTCACAATTTATGTTTATTCAGCCTTATTATTGCTGCCTTTTTAGTGCTTTTTCTGATCTTTCACTCTTATTGTGACCAAGGCTGAAGAGAGTGGAAATGACAACTGGACAGGCAGCTAACAGTGCCTGGTACTCACATGACGTGTATGTCATAGGATCCTCTGCACTCTGAGAAGGAAGAAGGGACAATGAGGTTACCTAACGTGCTGTGCTTAGGGCGGTCAAGAAGTGGGTTTTGTCTATGCTTGGCTCCTGCCTTAGCCTTGGCCACGATAAGCAAGAAAAAGATAACAAAGACACCAAAATTGTGGGAATACGAAGCTGATTAAATCTTCCAAAGGCTGACCTCATTACAAATACCATTAAGAGGCTCAGCTGGGCCAAAAATAAGGAGGAAACTGAAGTTGCGGTTCCAAGTCAGCAGAGAACAGTTAATCTCTGATAGTATCTTTGCTGCAGATAGCTCCTCTTACCTAAGAATCAGCCAATTTCCCTGGTTAGAAAGGCCCACTTATTAGGGCCAAAAGTCAGGATGTACGTGCCATGATGTGGGCAGTCAAAAAAAAATTTTTAATGCCATTTGTGTGGGTGTGTATGTATATGTTCCTCAGCAATGTATTATGCACTGAAGCAAGTCTGACTGACAGCTACACACCAAATAAAATAATCTGCTCTAAAAACCAGTTTTTAGGTCTCTGAATCTCCCCTCTCCTCTTTGTATGATATCTTATAAATTGGAGAGGAGAGCCAAGAAGCTGCCAAGGTTGTAACACGATGGTGAAAACAACCACATGGGATGTAACTTTGGCTTTTGCCAATCCCAACCTCTCTCGGCACATTTCTCTTGGTACCACTAGAACCTAGAGCCCAGTTTGTGGAATGAAAAGGTAGTGTCAGTGGGGAAATGATTAGTAAATAATGCTAAATTTAAAATTAGGATACGAAATTGTAGCTACCAAACGACCTCAGGTATACCCAAATACATTTTGTGAGTAATTATATAAAATTAGAAACCTTAATAATAGTTATCTCCAGGTGGTGATATTTGGGTGGTTTTTCTTTATATTTTTCCGTATGTCTAATTTCCCAACAATAAATATGTATTGCTTTCATAATGAGGTAAATATCTTTTTTTTTCCTCTTTTTTTAATCAGCGTCACAGAGGAAGATGCTGTTACAACAGCTGATGCTGTTCACCATCTCGGGAAGGAGCAAACCTTTCAAGAGCTGTTTTCTTTTCATCAAGAAGTGCACCAGGGAAAGGGAGAATAATGAATAGATCAAGACCAGAAGTTGTGTGATGATTTCTCAGGGAAGAGACTGCCCAGGGTGCTTGGGGCCTGTTGTGTCTGGCTCCCCACTGCTCCTGGCTCTCTGCGGAATTCAGCAGATTAATCACTGTGCTTCATTGCAGACTTTGTTATTTTTAGCTCTGTTGACTTCTATACTATAGGCAAACATGCAAGAGACAAAGTCCCTTGCAGGTGGGCAATCAAGTCCCTGGGGAAGGAAAACAGCCCTCCATTAGGAAGAGGACTACTTACACCAAGAGGAAGGATGATATGGTATCTTAGGTAGAAGTGTTTAGAGAAGAAGAAATCAAGCTAAAGCCTCACGGATTCCAGGCTGCCTGGCTTCACCAGCAGCCAGAGCTGGAGGTCTTCCCTCATTGTCTCTGGCCACTCTCCCTCATCATTCACTGGCCTCTAGCCAAGACAGCTTCTTCTCATTCCTCAAACACAGCTGCTGCTCCTCTGTCCCCAAATCGGCACATGGCTCCCTCCTTCACTTCATTGAAGTCGCTGCTCAAATGTGACCTCTTCCGAGAGACCTCTGAGAATTCAATCTAAATTGCCACCAAGATATCCCCACCACAGCCACTCTGTAACCTTTCACCTGGTCTGATATCTTTACCTCACTGATTTTCATCTGAAGTTTTATAAAAATGCATCCTAGTTTACTTGATTGCCCCCCTTCTCCTGCACAACAAGAGCAGGAACTGTCTTATTGACCCATGAATTGTGACACTGAGAACACTGCCGTATGTAGTCAGCTCTCAATAAATAATTATGTCATCAATGAACGAATGAACAAATCATCCCCGCACCTCATTTTTGAAGAAGCCTTTGTGGCAGCTTCATGCCCCTCACTGAGGTGTGATAACTCTGAGTCTGGTGTTGAATCTGTTTTCCTTTCGTCCCCCTCCCTCATCACCATGATCACAGCCCAACAACACGTCCCTCTCACTCACCTCACTTTCTTTGACTTTTATTTGTGTTTAGTTCATTTCCTTCAGCCTTTCCTCTGGAGATCCCTTTACAGCCTCAGCCTTTTTCTGGGTGTCTTCCTTGTGCCTCCTTTTTTTTTTTTTGCCAGCTTTACTGAGATAGGATTGACGAATAAAAATGTATCTACTTAGGTTTACAGCATGATTTTTTTTAAGGTGTATAACATGATTTAATATATGTATACATATTTGTGTGGACGAATACTTAAGATTTATTCTCTTTGAAAATTTCAAGTATACTATACAGTATTACTAACTATGGACACCATGCTGTACGTTAGATCCCCAGACTTACTCATCGTATAACTGGAAGTTTGTACCCTTTAACCAGCAGCTCCCATTTTCCCCACCCCTCAGCCCCTGGTAACCACCGTTCTACTCTCTGGTTCTATGACTTGGGCTTTTTTATATTCAACATGTAAGTGAGATCACACAGTATTTGTCTTTCTGTGTCTGGCTTATTTCACTTAGCGCAATGTCCTCCAGGTTCATTCACGTTGCCACAAATGGCAGGACTTCCTTCCCTTGCACCCTTCATCATCACAGAAACCTGTTCTTTCCCATCTGGACCTAGCCTCTGAACCTCAGAGGCTGTAAGCAGTATCCAAGGGCAACAACCTGAAGAGCCCGCCATGGCATTCTCATTGCTGCAGAAGCTCCTATGGGGCCTAATTCAATCCTGACACTTGATGCAGTGCTGTGACAACTTTTCCTCCCCTAAACAATGGAACTGGGAGTCCTACCTTAAAACTTCTTGCCAATTCTGGAGCTTTGGCTACCATTTCATGATCCTGAAGATACACGAATGAAGGGAAAAGTCAACATGCTAAGGACAGTTGAACAGAACTTACAGAAAGGTCTTGCATCCTTGATGACATTACTGAGCTGCTGAACCTGAGATCAATCTCCTTTGGACTTCTTCTCAAGGTTAAACTGCCGTGGGTTGGACACTCTATTGCTTACAGAGCGAAGAAATCCTAACAGGGCTGTGAGATTGAGCAAGGATTTCTTTAAGGATGGAAGATACTTGCACATGTAAATCCCTTTTTCTTTTGCTCTCTAATGATAATTATTATATCATTATTTGCAAACAGATAACTCTTTATCGAATTACCAGTATACGTTTGGGTTTACCTATAATTTCTATCTGTAACAGTTCTAGTAAAATCAGGAACAAAACAAAAATGCCTATTATTTCTTCTGTTATTAAACATTGTTTTACAAGTTTTAGCCAATACAATAAGAAAATAAAATGAAAGAATTACTATAAATCTTGGTAAATACAGGCATACCCCTTTTTGTTGTGCTTCACTTTATTGCACTTCACTGATATTGTGTTTTCCACATATTGAAGGTTTGTGGCAACCCTGCATTGGGCAAGTCTATAGGCGACATCTTTCCAACAACATTTGCTCACTTCTGTCTCTGTGTCACGTTTTGGTAATTCTCACAATATTTCAAACTTTTTCATTATTATTATATTTGTTATGGGGATCTGTGATCAGTCATCTTTGATGTTACTATTTTAATTGTTTTGGGGCGTCATGAACTGTGCCCATATAAGACGGCAAACATAGTAAATGTTGTGTGCGTTCTGACTGCTCCACCGACTGGCTGTTACCCTTTTCCCTCCCTCTCCTCAGGCCTCCCAGTTCCCTCAGACACAACAATATTGAAATTAGACCAATTAATAACCCTACAGTGACCTCTAAGTGTTCAGGTGAAAGAAAGAGTCGCATATCTCTCACTTTAAATCCAGAGCTAGAAATGATTAAGCTCAGTGAGGAAGACATGTTGAAAGCTGAGACAGGCTGAAAGCTAGGCCTCTTGCATCAAACAGTTAGCCAAGTTGTGAACGCAAAGGAAAAGTTCTTGAAGGAAATTAAAAGTGCTACTCCAGTGAACACACGAATGATGAGAAAGTGAAACAGCCTTATTGCTGATGTGGAGAAAGTCTTAGTGGTCTGGATAGAAGATCAAACCAGCCACAACATTCCCTTAAGCCAAAGCCTAATCCACAGCAAGGCCCTCACTCTCTTCAATTCTGTGAAGGCTGAGAGAGGTGAGGACACTGCAGAAGAAAAGTTTGAAGCCAGCAGAGGTTGGCTCATGAGGTTTAAGGAAAGAAGCTGTATCCATGACATAAAAGTGCAGGTGAAGCAGCAGATGCTGGTGTGGAAGCTGCAGCAAGTTCTCCAGAAGATCTAGCTAAGATCATTAAGGAGGATGGCTACACTAAACAACAGATTTTCAGTGTAGATGAAACAGCCTTATATTGGAAGAAGATGCCATCTAGGACTGTCATAGCTAGAGAGAAGTCAGCACCTGGCTTCAAAGCTTCAAAGGGCAGGCTGACTCTCTTGTTAGGGGCAATGCAACTGGTGACTTTAAGTTGAAGCTAGTGCTCATTTACCATTCCAAAACTCCTAGGGCCCTTAATAATTATGCTAAATCTACTCTGCCTGTGCTCTATAAATGGAGCAACAAAGCCTGGATGGAGCATATCTGTTTACAACATGGTTTACTGAATACTTTAAGCCTGCTGGTGAGACCTACTGCTCAGGAAGATTCCTTTCAAAATATTACTGCTTGTTGATAATGCACCTGGTCACCCAAGAGCTTTGATGGAGACGTACAACGAGATTAATGTTGTTTTCATGCTGGTTAACACAACATCCGTTCTGCAGTGCATGGCTTAAGAAGTAACTTCCACTTTCAAGTCTTATTATTTAAGAAATATATTTTGTAAGACTACAGCTGCCGTAGATAGTGATTCCTCTGATGGATCTGGCAAAGTAAATTGAAAACCTTCTGGAAGGGATTCACCATCCTAGATGCCACCAAGAACATTCATGATTCATGGGAAGTGGTCAAAATATCAACATTTGGGGCCAGCCCAGTGGTGCAGCGGTTAAGTGAGCACGTTCCACTTCTCAGCAGCCCAGCGTTCACTGGTTCAGGTCCTGGGTGCGGACATGGCACCGGTTGGCACGTCATGCTGTGGTAGGCATCCCACGTATAAAGTAGAGGAAGATGGGCATGCATGTTAGGTCAGGGCCAGCCTTCCTCAGCAAAAAGAGGAGGATTAGCAGTAGTTAGCTCAGGGCTAATTTTCCTAAAAAAAAAAAAACCAACATTAACAGGAGTTTGGAAAATGTTCATTCCACCCCTCATGTATGACTTTAAGGGGTTCAAGACTTCAGTGGAGGAAGTAACTGCAGATGTGATAGAAATAGCAAGAGAACTAAAATTAGAAGTGGAGCTTGAGATGTGAGTGAATTGTTGCAATCTCATGATAAAACTAATACATGAGGAGTTGCTTCTTATGGATGAACAAAAAAAATGGTTTCCTGAGAAAGAATCTACTCCTGGTGAAGATGCTGTAAGGACTGTTTAAATGACAGCAAAGGATTTAGAATATGACATAAACTTAGTTGATAAAGTAGTGGCAGGGTTTGAGAGGATTGACACCAATTTTGAAAGAAGTTCTACTGTGCATAAAATGCTGTCAAACAGCATCGAACGCTACAGAGAAATCGATCGTGAAAGGAAGACTCAATCAATGCAGCAAACTTCATAGTTGTCTTATTTTTTTATTTTTATTTTTTGAGGAATATTAGCCCTGAGCTAACATCTGTGCCCATCTTCCTCTACTTCATATGTGGGACGCCTGCCACAGCATGGCTTGACAAGCTATGTGTAGGTCCACACCAGGGATCCCAACCAGCAAACCCTGGGCCACCAAGGCAGAGTGCACAAACCCAACCACCATGCCACCAGGCCGGCCCCCATTGTTGTCTTAAGAAATTGCCACAGTCACCTCAACCTTCAGCTACCGCCATCCTGATCAGTCAGCAGCCGTCAACATCAAGAGAAGACTCTCCACCAGCAAAAAGATTACAACTCACTGAACATTCAGATGATAGTATTTTTTTAGCCATAAGTATTTTTTAATTAATGCATGTACATTGTTTTATTTTATTTTATTTTTTTTGAGGAAGATTAGCTCTGAGCTAACTACTGCCAATCCTCCTCTCTTTGCTGAGGAAGACTGGCCCTGAGCTAACATCCATGCCCATCTTCCTCTACTTTA